>NC_092380.1:96522029-96844629 GCF_030028105.1 Mobula birostris | reverse complement strand
GTGAGATGTGGCATAATTAGATCACCAAGAAATCCAATTGGGTATTCAGAAAAGAATGCAGAACACACACCAACAAAGAGTGGTTAAGGCATTGAGTGCACACATTTAAAGGAACATTGGACAAAACCACTAGACCATGAGAAGCAGAATTAGGCTGATTGGCCCATTGAGTCTGCTCTGTCATCCAATTATGGCTAATTTATTATCCCTCTCAACCCCATTCTCCTGCCTTCTCCCCGTAAACATCGATGCCCTTACTAATTGAAAACCAATCAACCTCCACTTTAAGTATGCCTAATAACTTGTCATCTTCAATGTGAATGTAAGACCATAAAGGCGATGACATAGGAGCAGAAATAGGCCATTTGGCACATCCAGTTTTGCATTTGATCATGACTGATTCATTTTCCCTCTCAACCCCATTCTCATGGCTTCTCCCAGAACCTTTGACACCTTTTCCAGTCAACCTTTGCTTCAAATATACTGAATGATTTAACCTCCACAGCTGGCTGTGGCAATGAATTCCACAGATTCACCTCCATCTGGCTAAGGAAATACCTCCTCATCTAAAGGGACATCCTTCTACCCTGAGGCTGTTCCCTCTGGTCCTAGAGTCCTCCATGCCCACTTTTTCTAGGCCTTCGGTAGGTTTTAAATAAGGTTCCCATCATTCTTCTATGTTTGTAAATTCGAGAAAGTACCGGCCCAGAGCCATGAAATGCTCCTCATACATTAACCCTTTAATTCCCAGGATCATTCTGATAAACCACGTCTGGACCCTTAAGACCCTTCTCTCATTAGGGAGAAGGGAATAAAAGGTTGCAATGACATTTAGAAGAGGAACGATGGGCAGAGGCTTGAATATAAATTTCAGAACAGAATGTCAGTGCTATAAGGTATCTCAAGCAATTTTCTGAGTTGCAGCATTGAGCCTCCTCCTTAAACCATTTACAACAATTCAAAGCAATGAAGTGACTTCCTGGTGGTCTTCAGAAGTAGGTTAGCGTCAGTATTTATTTATTTATTTATTTATTGAGATACAGTGTGGAATAGGCCCTTCCTGCCCTTTGAGCTGAGCTGCACCACCCAGCAACCACCCCTTCCCCCACCCCCAATCTAACCCTATCTTAATTAAGGGTCTATTTACTAATAGGCTTCCATTAGTCTCGTGAGACCATGGATTTGTGCCTTGGAAGGTTTCCAGGGCGCAGGCCTGGGCAAGGTTGTATGGAAGACTGGCAGTTGCCCATGCTGCAAGTCTCCCCTCTCTACGCCACCGATGTTGTCCAAGGGAAGGGCACTAGGGCCGATACAGCTTAACACCAGTGTTGTCACAGAGCAATGTGTGGTTAAGTGCCTTGCTCAAGGACACAACACGCTGCCTCAGCTGAGGCTCGAACGAGCGACCTTCAGATCACTAGACTGACTCCTTAACCACTTGGCCACACGCCAACACAAGGGTCTATTTACAATGACTAATTAACCTACCAACATTTTCACCATCTTTGGACTGTTAGAAGAAACCAGAGGATCCAGAGGAAGTTCACACAGTCAGGTGAAGAGCACACAAACTCCTTATAGGCACTGGTGGGAATTGAACCTGAGTCGCTGGTACAGTAAAGCATCGTGATAACCACTACACTACTGTGCCACAACCCTACTGTGTTGCTGTATGAATTAGAGAAGACTGGATAAAGGGAGACTTCTTTTTCCCAGGGCACAAATAGTCAGTATCAGAGGATGTCCATTTAAGGTGAGTGGATCAATGTTTAGGCAAGATGTCAGAAAAAGGTCTTTTTCCCTCAGAGAGTGGTACGTGCCTGGAACGCACTGTCTGGGGGGCTGGTAGATGTTGATAATCGGGACGCGCAAGAGTCTCTTGGACAGGCACGTGGTTGTCAGGAAAATGGAGGGTACAGGCTGTATAGGAGGGAAGGCATAGATTGTTAGTGGAGTAGGTTCATATGGGTCAGCACAACATTGAGGGCTGAAGGATCTGTACAATGCTGTACTGTTCTACGATCTTTTCCAAAAGCCACTCATGAACTAGTTGAGTCTTTAACCACAGTGTTATACAATGCTCATTTACTATTTCAGACTTCTGAACTTACGTTTTCAGACTTCTTAATTTACATTTTTTAAAATCCGAATTAAAATTCTCAAAACAACAGTATCGCTCGAAATTCTCTGGAATATCAGAGCAGCCCCCTGAGTTATTAATTAAAATTATTAATTAAAACCAAAAAGCTGGAGGATCAAAGAGCTAACTCCCAGAAGAGAACAGCGATATCAGGCATTATTTGATAGAGTGTGCACTTGAATAGCATTAGAAAAACCAAAGGCAAAGGCATGGGCCATCCAAGCAAAATCACTTGAACAGTTGTGGTTGTTAGAAGTTAATCATTCCAATTCCATGACAAGGCTGAATTAATTCATCAGTGCAACTCTGAGGCCAACTATCTTCAACTGCTTCTTGTCATCATACCATCAAAAGTGAGGAAAGTCTGGTGATGATTGCACAATGTTCAACGGTCAAAGTAAATATATTATTAAAGCGCCTTTCTTCTTCTTCGGTTGTCCATCGAAATCCGATGACGACGTCCACTCCTTTTATGGTGAGATCTTTGATGACTATACAGTCCTATCTTGGACCCACAAGATCTATTGCAGGTGGGACATGTATATGTCGTAGTGGTGGTGGTAGTGATGGCAACCATGGCTGCATTTCTCCTGGCTCTCTTCTGCTGTCTTCTGGTTGTTCTTTCCATCTCCAGAATATGAACCTCGTCCCTACATAGCTGTCGCCACGTGGTACGGTCAGCAGCAACATCCTCCAGGTCCTCGGATCTGATCTTGCACTTTCTTAAAGCATTCTTCATCTGATCCTTATGGCACTTCTTCGGCCTTCCAGTTGAGCGCCGACCATGATGTAGCTGGCCGTATAACACACTGCGGGGTAGCAGACATGGGGCATCCTTATCACGTGCCCCAGCCACTGCAGCTGACGCTGGGTGATCACAGCCTCAATACTCCTGCAGTTGGTATTTCAGTGTGAAGCACCCACTCACGCCAGGTAATTCCCAGGATGCGCTGGAGGCAGCTTATGTGGAAGCGCTCCAAGGACTTGATGTGACGGCTGTAGGTTACCCAAGCTTCACAGCTATAAAGGAGGGTGGTGACACAGACCGCTTAGTATACGGCAACCTTTGTGGAGGGATGAAGGCCCTTGTTCTCAAAGACTCTACGCCGAGGTCTCCCAAAGGCAGCTGATGCCTGATCTCCCAAAGTGCCTTGATGTCACCATATACCAGCGAGAGATTCATTTTCTTGCTGGTATTCACAGTAGAACAAAGAAATACAATAGAATCAATAAAAACAACTACACACAAACAAAGACTGATAAGACAAATTTGTGCAAATAAATAAATAAATAAATAATACTGAGAACATGATTTGGGTTGTAACGGTAGGCAAAATAGAGTGGATCCAGGTCACTCAGAAAGGAATTGATGTCCTTCATGACCAACCTCTGAAAACACTTCATCACAGTAGATGTAAGTGCTACTGGATAATAGGCATTGAGGCAGGTTATCATGGCTGAAGCCTGCTTGAAGCAGGTGGGTATCTCAGACTGCTGAACCGAGAGGTTAAAGATGTCAGTAAACATTCGGGTCATCTGATAGCATGGGTCTTCAGTGCTTAGTTAGGTACACCGTCTGGGCCAGATGCTTTCAGTGATCCTCCTGAAGGATGCTCTAGTACTTCGTGAAGGTGCGTCCATATTCTGTCAGTGTACAATGTATAATTATTGTAAATTTGCTATTGTAGTGGCACAGCCTGTCTCAACATGCAGCAATATCCAGACAATGTTTGGGTCTGGGAAGATAAGTGTCAAATAATGTTTGTACCACAGACATGAGGTGGACTGTGGCTCTCTTCAGTTAAGAGAGAGTATGACCAAAAACCAGTAACATCCAAAGTTCAAAATTCAAAGTAGACTTATTATTAAAGTTCACACGTGTCACCATTTACAGCCCTGAGATTCATTTTCTTGTGTGCAAACACAGTAAGTACAAGAAACAAAATAGAATCAATGAAAGACCGCACCCAACAGGATGCACAAACAACCAATGCACAAAAATTTAAACTATGAAAATACAAGAAGAAGGAGAAAAATAAAAGAAATAATAATAATAAGAAGAAATAAATATCCAGAACATGAGATAAAGAGTCCTAGAGAGTATTGTGGGAACAGTTCAGTGATGGGATGAGTGAAGTTGAATGAAGTTATCACCATTGGTTCAAGAGCCTGATGGTTGAAGAAAATAACTGTTTCTGAATCTGGCAGTGGGAGTCATGGGGTTTTTGTACTTTCTTTCTGATGGCAGCAGCGAGAAGAGAACATGGCCTGGATGATGGGGGTCCTTGATGATGGGGGCTGCCTTCCTGTTGTAGCACTCCATCTAGATGTGCTCAGTGGTGGGCAGCACTTTACCTGTGATAGACTGGACATGTCCATTACACTTTGTAGGCTTTTCTGTACAAGAACATTGGCATTTCCATACCAGGCCATGATGTAACCTGTCAATATACTCTCCACCATAAATCTATAGAAGCTTGTCAAATTTTTAGATGACATGACAAATCTTCACAAATTTCTAAGAAAGTAGATGTGATGCTATGGTTTCTTTTTAATGGCATTTACATGCTGGACCCAGGACAGATCCTTTGAAATGCTAACATTGAGAACAATGGTACTGTTGTTGTTGAATAAACCTCTATCTTATCCTATGGGCTGTGGCTGCAAGAATAGGTCACTGTCCCAGTAACCTGTATCTCCTGACACACAACAACCTTCCATGCATCCACAAGACATGACAGACATGTCATAGAACACATAGAATGCACAGAAGCAGGCCCCTCAGTCCACCTAATCTTTGCCAAACAATTAATTGCATAGTCTGATTGACTTGCACCAAGACCATAGCTCTCCATACCCCTCTCATCCATGTACCGATCCAAATTTCTCTTAAGTATTGAAATTGACCCCAAATCCACCACTTGTGTTGGCAGCTCATTCCACAGCCTCACCATCCTCCCTCTGATGTTCCTCTTGAACCTTGTACCTTTCACCTTTCACCCTTAACCCATGACCTCTAGTCTCATCCAACCTTAGTGGAAAAAGCCTGCTTGCATTTACCCTATATATATATATCCTCATGATTTTGTATACCTCTATGTAATCTCCTCTCAGCCTTCTACGTTCTAGGGAATAAAGTTCTAACCTATTTAATGTTTCCTTATAACTCAGGTCCTCCAGTCCCAGCAACATCTTTGCAAATTTTCACTTTACATGTTTCCTGTAGGTAGGAAACCAAAACTGCACACAGTATTCCAAATCAGGCCTCACCAATATCTTATACAATTGCAACAGAACATCCCAACTCCTGTACTCAATACTTTGCTTTCTTTACCACCCTATCCACCTGTGACACCACATTCAACAAATTACAGATCTATGTTCTACCATACTCCTCAGTCCTTCTGCTCACTGTGTAAGTCCTATCCTGGTTGGTCCTCCCAAAGAGCAACATCTCATACTTGTCTGCATCAATTTCCATCTGCATTTTTCAGTCCGTTTTTCCAGTTGGTGCATATCCTGCTGCAAGCTTTGGTAGTCTTCCCCACTGTCCTCTTCAGTCCCAATCTTGGTGTCATCTGCAAAATTACTGATCCAGTTTACCATATTTTCATCCAGATCATTCATATAGTTGCCAAACAACAACGGGCCTAGCGCTAAGCCCTGTAGCCAATGTTAGTTACAGGCCTCCGGTCAGAGAGGCAACCATCTACAGCCAGTCTCTGGCTTCTTCTGCAAAGCCAATGTCTAATCCAATTTACTATCTCATCTTGAATGCCACGTGACTGAAACCTCTTGACTAACCTCTCACACAGGTTGTGTCAAAGACCTTGCTAAAATCCATGCAGACAACATCCACTGCCTCGCCTTCATCAACTTTGCTGGTAACTTTCTCAAAAATCCCACACAAAGCCTTGTTGACTATTTATAATCAGTGCCTGTTTATCCAAATACTTATATACCCAGTCCCTCCAATAACTTTCCTGCTACTGTTGTCAGACTCACAAGCCTATAATTTCCTGCCTTACTCTTAGAGCATTTCTTAAACAACGGGACATCATTATCTACCTCAAATTTTCCAGCACCTTATCCGTGGCTAAGGGTGTTTCAAATAGGGTCTCTACAATTTCTCCTCTAGCCTCCCATGTGTTCGAGGGAACACCTTGTCAGGCTCTGGAAATTTATCCCCCCTAATTGGCCTTAAGACAGCAAACACCTCTTCTGTAATCTGTATCGGGTCCATGACCTCTCTGCTGCATTGCCTCACATCTATAGACTCTGTGTCCACCTCCTGGGTAAATAAAGAGGCAAACAATCCATTTAAGATCTCCCCACCTCTTTCAGCTCCATGCATGGATTACCACTCCAATCTTCCAGACCAACTTTGTCTCTTGCACCTTTTATTCTTACTATATCTGTAAAAGCCCTTAGTATTCTCCTTCACCATGTCTGCTAGAGCAACCTCATGTCTCCTTTTAGCCCTGCTGATTTCCTTCTTCAGTGTTCTCTTGCATTTCTTATACTCTTTAAATATCACATTTGTTCCTGCCTGCCTATACCTGCTACACCTCTTTTTTTCTTAACCAGGACCTCAATGTCTCTTAAAAACCAAGGTTCCACAAACCTGTTACCCCTGCCTTTTATTCTGAAAGGAACATACAAACTCTCTACTCTCAAAATTTCACTTCTGAAAGCTTCCCATTTACCAGGTGCACATTTGCCAGAAACAGGCTACTTCAATCCACACTTGTCAGATCCTTTTTGATATCATCAAAATTGGCCTTTTTTTTCCAATTTAGAATCTCAATTTAAGGACCAGACCTATGCTTTTGCATAATTACCTTGAAACTAATGGCATTATGGTAACTAGATGCAAAGTGTTCCCCTATACAAACTTCTGTCACCTGCCCCATCTCAATCCCTAATAGGAAATCTAGTATCCCACTCTCTCGAGTTGGGACTTCAATGTCAGATTAAGGAAACTTTCCTGAACACATTTGACAAACTCTTTCCTTTTTACAGTATAGGAGTCCTATATGCGGAAAATCTCACTAATGGCTACAAGTCTCCTGCAAACAAGTCTCACTAATGGCTACAATGTCATAATTTAATGTGCTGATCCATGCCCTAAGCTCAACTACCTTTCTTACAATACTCCTTGCACTGAAATATACAGAGCTCAATATATTAGTCCCACCATGCTCAATCTCTTGATTCCTGACCTTGTATGTAGGCCTAACAACATCTTTCTCCACAGCCACTCCACTATCTGGCCAGGCTATCCCCTGCAATTCTAATTTAAACCCAACCCTCCTATGCAACCTTCCCACTAGGATATTAGTCCACCTCCAATTGAGGTGTAAATCATCATTTCTGTATAGGTCCCACAT
Source organism: Mobula birostris (assembly GCF_030028105.1). NCBI lineage: Eukaryota > Metazoa > Chordata > Chondrichthyes > Myliobatiformes > Myliobatidae > Mobula > Mobula birostris. Next base: position 96,837,099 of record NC_092380.1, on the reverse strand, counting down.
TCCCAGGAAGAGAGCTCAATGATCCAAAAATCAGGAGCCCTTCCTCCTTCACCACCTCCTTAGTCACAAATTATATTCTATGGTCGTCCTATTTCTAGCCTTACTAGTGTGTGGCACGGGTAGCGTAGCAATCCTGATATTGCAACCCTGGAGGCCCCGTCCTTTAGCTTAGCACCTACCTCCTTGAACACACTTTGCAACATCACCCATCACCCATCCTACTCATGCCACTGGTACCAACGTGGTACATGACCTCTGGCTGTTCACCATCCCACTTCAGAACGCTGTCGACTCGATCTGAGATGTCCCTGACCCTGGCACCATCCCATCCCAGAATCTCATCCTCGTCCACAGAACCCACCTTTCTGTTCCATAACCGATGAATCCTCTATCACTACAGTACACCTCTTCTTCCTCTTCTGTCCTGAGCCATGAAGCCACAGAGCCAGGCAAGGTGCCAGAGACCTAACCACTGTGGCTTTTGTCTTCGAGGTCGTCCCGTCTCCCCAATGGTATCCAAAGCAGTGTACCTGTTGTTAAGGGCAAAGGTCATGGGGGTACTCTACACTGGCTGTCTTTCCCATTTGTCCCTCATGACGGTCACCCAGTTACTTGTGTCCTGCACCTGGGGTATAACTACTTCCCTGTATGTCCTGTCTATCAATCCCTCAGCCTCTCAAATGATCTGGAGTTCATCTAGTTCAAGCTCCAACTCCTTAACACAGTCTGTCAGAAGCTGCAGCTGGATGCACTTCTTGCAGGTGTAGTCATCAGGGACACTGGAGTTCTCCTGCCTTCCAACATCCCACAGAGGAACATTCCAATATCCTGTCTGGCATCCCCACTACATGTTGATGTAAAATCTTCGATGGTTACAGCTCAAAAGGTCCTCCAGAAATTTAACACCATCCCAGACAAAGCAGCCATTTGACTGCAGACATACCCACCAAATTAAACATTAATTTATTCCATTTGCACTGTCTACGAAGTATGCAACATTTACTTGCTCATGTCTCTATCATCAGTGAGGACAAAGGTCCCAAAGGTACACAGGGACACCACCACTTGCAGGTTTCCCCTTCAAAGAGCATGCAGTCAAAACTTGGTAATATAACTCTTCCTTTATTGTTACTGGGTTAAGGTTTTTTAAGGTTGCTATAGCCAGGGGTTGTAATCGGGATAATCTCCCACTTCCTATTACATGCTCCCAATGTCGTGAGCCTCAAATAGCCTCTGACAACCAAGTGCAGCTCCTTGCCTTCAATTGTTGCTTAGCTACTAAGCCCGGCGGAGCTGTTTCTACTGACAGGAGAAGGGGCGAAATTATCTGTGGTTGGCAGCTCATCCAGGGGAAGGAAAATTCTGATCTCAAGCCTCCACTGCCTCACAGCTATACCCAGTTGTGAGGAAGGTTTCTGGAGTAAAGTCAGCCCTACGTAGAGTTCAATACTGACCGGCAACTCCTCTGACACTGCTGGTGCCAAGCTCTTCTCGAGTGGTGGGAGGCGGTTGGCAGCCACCCGGAAGTCTGACCTGCTGGTTATAAATTTTATCTCATTAGGGATCAACTATGAACAACCAGATAAACAAAAGTCGCGTAATTTAGTTAGCTCTGAGCACCTAGTGGCCGATAAGGTGTAGACATGTTTCATATCGGATTACTGTGTCTGTTCTGACCTGGCATCATTCCACGAACCAGCAAGCCCTGAGCAAGGTATCTTGGCCAAAACTCTGAGAGCTCTCCGATCTTACTGGGGTATTAACATATTGCATGGCAAACATGTGAATGAATCACTGAAAGGATTTCCATCATTGGTAATGCAGTATCCCTTGAATACAGTGAGCTTTCTTGGGAAAAATATGAGATGGTTAAAAGATCTGCTGGTCAAATGCAGCCTATACTAGAGAAAGCTGCCCAGTATATATCTGTGGAATTTGTTGCCACAAGCAGCTGTGGAGACCAAGACGTTGGGTGCATTTAAGGCAGAAATAGACAGGTTCTTGATTAGCCATGGCATCAAAGGGTATGGGGAGAAAGCAGGGGAGTGGGGATGACTGGAAGAATTGGATCAGCCCATGACTGAATGGTGAAGCAGACTTGATGGGCCGAATGGCCTACTTCTGCTCCTATATCTTGTGGTCTATTCTTTTGGATTCATCAGAAGTGTAGAGAGCGAGAGCTTGCTACATGGCCAACAGCTTGCTCTCCATATTGTATCACCCTGGCTTGCATATCTAGACAGCTAGGGCACAACATCAGTGGTTGTCCCTGACCAATGAAGGCCTCAGACTGGGTCCAAGTCCTTTTTTAGCAGCACATCACCAGACCAGAAAGAATCAGATGGAGACACCAGAGGCTGCAGGTGCTAGAAGCTGGAGCAACACAAATGGTGCTGGAGAAACCCCCTGGGTTCATCAGTGATAACAGGAGGAAATGGACAATCAATGTTTTGGGTCCCTGTCCATTTCTCTTCAAGGATTATGCCTCACCTGCTAAACCCCTCCAGTAGGTTTTGTGGTACATCAGAGTGAGTAAATTTATTCAAGGAGTTATCTCACCAGAATGTTCTGAAGTTAAATTAGTTTTGGGCAATAATTGCTGATGTCTCTTTCAAACAAATGATTAAGCAGCTAATATTTTTTAAAAAGTCAAGGGGAAAAGAATGCCTGCTATTTGGGTATTCCTACACAAGAAAATATATTGGATAGTATTACCATATTTTAGCACGTCCAATTAATTTGAAGCATTAAGCCTTGCAGCCAGTGCCACCAGTTAAACCAGTAATTAAGTGACTGGATGGATTAATTAGATCCATGAACTTCTTTGATTACTAAGTAGGTGTAATTAAGATTCATATAAAGTTTAATTATTCCTTTGTGCAGAGCTGTTTTGTAACAAACTATCCATACTATACACCTCATACACCTCATAAAATTCAACAAGCCTACTTTGCGGTGATTCTTGAGGATACTTCAATGAGCAACCAGGAGAAATTCTTGAGGGTGAGGCAAAACACCCACATACAAGAAACCCAACCCTAAATACATTGTGTCCCTGGAAAACAAAAAACCCTGTTTCGAGAGAGGGTCCAGAGGAGGTTCACGAGAATAATCTTGGGAATGAAAGGGTTAACATATGAGAAGAGTTTAATAGCTCTGGACCTGTATTCACTGGAGTTTAGAAGAATAAGGGGGGGTTCTCATTGAGATCTACTGCTTATTGAATGGTCTCAACAGAGTGGATGTGGAGAGGATGCTTCCTATAGTAGGCACTAGAGGGATAGTTTCAGAATATAAGGATATCCCAGTACAACAGAGATGAGAGGGAATTTCTTTGGCACAAATGTTTATGAAGGCCAAGTCGCTGGATCTATCTAAAGCTAGATTGATAGGTTCTTGATTTGTAGGGGCATCAAAGGTCACAGAGAGAAGGCAGAAGAATCAGACTGAGAGAGAAAATAAATCAGCATGATCTCAGAGATGGAATGATCGGCTTAATTCGTCTCTTATGTCTTATGGTCTAAAAACCTATTGAGTGCAGAAGGAAGTGTCCTCTCCATTAATGGACAGTTGGCAACCTTTTCCTTGGTCTAATATGCTCTAACTTGCTTACTGCCCATTACACCACTGGCATTATGGGCAGCAATGAAGGTCCTCCAACTCTGGTGGTGTTCAGGGCTAGTTAGTAGCTTCCTCTCAGTTATCGCTACTGTCAGCCACGCAGTTCCTGGATGGAGACTCAGGAATACCATCTCAATCAGATGTAGAAGGATTCTTACTTGCTGTTTCTGTAACAACATTGTTTTACTAGTCAGAGTTGTTAGCTCTGAGCTGAACCCCAGAACATGGAGGATCAGTGGACCACTCTTAGTCTGGCCACTCTTAGCTTACCCTTTGACCTGTTTGGCATGGGTAACCCTACCAAGACCCAAAGCATAAAGCCCTGACTCCAGCTAACAAGGCTTTCTGGGGCATTCTTTCCGAAGCCTCCAAACCCTACAGCAAAGTTGTGGTCCTCTTGGAGGAGTTTGCTCTAAAGCAGGTTTAAATGTCAGAATCAGGTAACTTCTGGGTCAATAACTTAACTAGTGTAAGTAGGTAACAAGCTGCACATCAGTAACCTTTCATCTCTCACTTATTTTTTTCCACTGTACATATATTGCTTTCCAGATATAAGCAAAACCTTATTGCTGATTAACAAAGGAGCCCCATGGTTGAGAGCAATAGGTTAAGCCCAATGGGTCCATGTGGACCAAGATGCCTAATCCAAGGTAGTCCCATTTATATGTGTTTTCTCCATAAACTTCCAACCATTTACCTTCCAAATATATTTTTAAATTGTTACTGTGCCTGCCTCAACTATTTCCTCTAGCAAATTATTGCACACATATACACCCTTTGTGTAACAAAGTATATTGTCCCCTCGAGATTTGAATAAACCTTTCCTTTCTCACACTAAATCTATACCCACTGGTTCTTGGTTTCCCAACCTTGGAGGAAAAACAGAGTGCATTCACCCTATCTATGCCCCTCATGATTTCACCTCTATAAGATAACTTCTCAGTCTTCTGTGATGTAAAGAATGAAGAGCATGCCTGACGAACCTAACACTCAATCCCTCAAGCCATGGAAACATTCTTTTAAATCTTTTTTGCATTATGTGTTGCATAATTCAAAAGTTTAATAAACTACCATTAGCAAAGGAATGCTTTCACAAAATTGCTGGGGCATAAGCGAAGCTACATGAAGAGTTAAAAGACAATGCATTAAAGGGTATTAATATGTGCCTTTAAAAGGATCCAAAAGTGATTACTAAATTATTAATGATATGTAATTCTAAAAGGAACAATTTTAATGTAGCATTTTATGAGAACTATAAAATGTGCATTAAAGATCAATATTTTAATAGTTTAAAACTATTTTGTTTAAAATTTATCCACATTTATATTTCCTCACAATAAAAAATGTATATATTTTGCCCTCTGTAAAGCCACAAGCTATGAAATTTGGAAAGCCATTCGTAATCTATATCTGAGAACCACGATGTTTCACTGAACAAACTTCAATGTTGGGATAATCTCACCAATGAATCCTAAATCAGTCACATATTAAATGAATTATTTGAAATTATGTCATTAAAAGATAGTACATCTCCATCGAAGACATATTTAATTGCATTTGTAACCAACAGTATCCAATAACTGCAAAAAGAAGGCATTCCTCATGGGAGCAGTTAATCAGTGGTTGTAAAAGTTTGCAAATATCCCAGTCTGTTGAGATTCATAGCCTGATACCCAGTCTGACCAGGGATCAGGCAAAAGTGCTTAGGGGAGAAATTGCAACCTCACTCATCAGCTCGAGCTGGTAAAAGTGATTTTTTATCTTTCAGTGTGGTGGTAACTGTAGAATCGTTTGTAACATGCAAAATATGTTTGGGAATGGGACGATGGAGAAGGAAATCCAACAGTTCCTCTAGAGCAGAATGACTGGATATGCTACAACAGAAAGAGTCAAGACAATAGTGCAGGGGTTAGGTGCTCAGCAAGAATGGAGGGACCAGAAATAGGCAACTAATTTTGAAATACTACTGCTATTGCCGGAGCAATCAGTTGGTAGTAGAAACTCCTACATCTCCATCAGGCCTGGAGGATCCTGATGAAGGATTTCAGCCTGAAATATCAACTGTTTGTTCTTTTCCACAGATGTTGCCTGACCTGCTGAGATCCTCGAATCTTCTGTGTGTGTCTTTGAATGAATTAACCGTTGTCTATTGCAAGATACCAGAGTAGCCCTCAGGAAAAATCACACCGAGTTGCACAAATGCTGAATTTGGGACAGCAGATGCTAGTTACCCTGGGATTTTGTAGTATACTTCCGATCTGAAAAGGGAGATGAACACAGCCCTACAATGTAAGAATTATTTCCAGTTCCTCATGAGATGAGCTGGCATGCAATTAGTTTTTAATTTAGAAGATACAGACATTCAGTGAGATGAAGCTACTCCCACAGTACTGCTGAGCAGAGATTGGTAGCATTTAGAGTTGAAGAAGTAATCGCAGTGCATTGCCTAGTCACGATGTTGAGTGAATTCTAAGATTCAGCAAGCAGCTAAAAACGTTATGTTGGCATTTATTGTAAAATAACTTGAGCGCAGGAGTAAAGTTATCTATGTTATCTCACCGATTGAAGCATCAGGGAAGATTAAAATCACCGAGCAAAAAGCAGAATGTGAGAGGGTGTTCAGAACCATCTACCAGCCTTTATCTCGCTGCTACCTGACACATGTTCATGTTCTCATACATTCTCATTCTCTCTCTCTCTCTCTCCCCACCCACCCCACCTTCTCTCCCTCCCTCCCCCTTTTTGAACTACTTTGATAATAAATGTACTTTGAACTTGAACTTTGATTTTGTTCCACTTGTACGATATCCTAGTGATAGTGCAGCTGAAACATGGCGTAAAGGTCTTGGCTTAATCCATAAGGAATGCTATACATTGGATAGAGGAAATGCAGGAGCATTTCATCAGGTTGATTCCTGGGAAGGCAGGTTTTACACAGACCAAACAGATTGAACCTATACTCTCCAGAGTTTTGAAAAGAAAACCATGCTAATCTCAATGAAATATACAAAATTCCAATAAAACACGGCAGAATAGACAAGAGGATAATATTTTCTTGGCTTACTTGTCAAAAGCAGGTTGCAGTCTTGGGGTAAGATGTCAACTACTCAAGACAGAGATGTAAAGAAATTTATTTACCCAGAAGTGAGCGACTCAATGGAATTATCCACCCAAGAGGGCTGAGAAATGAGTGGGTTCCAGTCAGAGATCAGTGTTTTTTTTAGATATTATTAGTAATTAATAATTGGATTATTATTGTGACATATACCAAAATGCAATGGAAAAACTTTGCTTTGGGTAAACACATCGAGATAGTACAAAGGGAAAGCAGTGCAGTGAGGTAAACAGTAAGATGCAGGCCTGTGACACAGTACACTGCACGATTAAGAGTTAATATTAATTGTAGAAGAGGTCCATTCAATATTCTTATAACAGTGGGACAGAAGCTGCCCTTCAGCCTGCTATTCCATTTTTTCAAGCTTTTGTACCTTTTGGTTGATATACGTAAATAACGGATAAAACCCTCCCCACCATTGAGCGCATCTGCATGGAGCGCTGCTACAGGAAAGCAGCATCTATCATCAAGGACCCCCACCATCCAGTCTCTTCTCACTGCTGCTATCAGGAAGAAGGTACAGGAGCCTTAGGACTCACATCACCAGGTTCAGGACAGTTGTTACCCCTCAACCATCAAGCTTTTGAACAAAGTGGATAACTTCATTCAACTTCACTTGCCTCATCACTGAACTGTTTCCACAAACTATGAATTGAATTGAATCGAATTGACATTATTAATTACATCCTTCACGTACAAAAATCTTTACGTTGTGTCTCCGTCTAAATGTGCAATGTGGAATTTATGGTAATTTAAAATAAATATTACGTACAACAGGATAGACAATATAACATAGACACATAGTTGTGTCAGCATGAATTAAGCAGTCTGACGGCCTGGTGGAAGAAGATGTCCCGGAGCCCGTTGCTCCTGGCTTTTATGCTGCAGTACCGTTTCCAGATGGTAGCAGCTGGAACAGCTTATGGTTGGGTCCCCAATGATCCTTCGGGCCCTTTTTACACACCTGTCTTTGCGAATGTCCTGAATAGTGGGAAGTTCACATCTACAAATGCACTGGGCTGTCGGCACCACTGTCCGCAAAGCCTGCGATTAAGGGAAGTACAGTTCCCATATCAGGAAGTGATGTAGCCAGTCAGGATGCTCTCAGTTGTACCCCTATGGAAAGTTCTTAGGATATGGGGGCTCATACCAAACTTCTTCAACTGTCTGAGGCGAAAGAGGCTCTGTTGTGCCTTTTTCACCACACAGCCAGTATGTACAGACCACCTGAGATCCTCGGTGATGTTTATGCCGAGGAACTTAAAGCTATTCACACTCTCAACCACAGATCTATTGATGTCTATAGGGATTAGCCTGTCTCCATACCTCCTGTAGTCCACAACCAGCTCCGTTGCTTTTGCAACATTGAGGGAGAAGTTGTTTTCTTGATACCACTGTGTCAGGGTGATAACTTCTTCTCTGTTGGCTGCCTCAATATTATTTTAGATTAGCCCAATGGGTGTGGCGTCATCAGCAAATTTAATTAGCAGATTGAAGTTGTGAGTGGTGACACAGTCATGGGTATACAGAAAGTAAAGGAGGGGGCTTAGAACTCACTTTCAAGGACTCTTCGTCTCATTTTCTTGATATTTATTGCTCATTTATTTTTTATTATTATTATTGATTTTTTCTCAGCTCAAGCTGGTAAAACTTGAGGGACGGACATAGCCAAACACACTGGTTTCTCAATTATTATTAGTATTTCCCTTTTTTTCTCTTTTGTATTTGCACAGCCGCCTTTTGCATATTGGTTGCTGTCCATCCAGTCGGGTGTGGTCTTTCATTAATTGGATTGTGTTGCTTGTATTTAATGCAAATACCCACAAGAAAATGAATCTCAGGTGGTGATTTTGATAATAAATTTACTTTGAACTTTGAAAGGAGGGAGAAGAGGGAATGACTAGGACAGGAGCAGTGTTTAATTATGTTGGCTGTCTTACTGATGCAATGAGAAGTATAGACAGAGTCCATGGAGCAGTGCCTTGTTTTTGTGATAGACTGAGCTGTGTCCATAATACTCGGCAATTTCTTGCTCTATTGGGAAGGCAGTTAACATACCAAGATATGATGCATCCAGACAGGATGTTTTCTATATAAAAATTGGCATGAGCCTGCAGGGTCAATAGACAATAGACCACAGACAATGTGCAGGAGTAGGCCATTCAGCCTTTCGAGCCAGCGCCACCATTCACTGTAATCATGGCTGATCATCCACAATCAGTACCCTTTTCCTGCCTTCTCCCCATATCCCTTCACTCCACTATCTTTAAGAGCTCTATCTAACTCTTTCTTGAAAGAATCCAGACAATTGGCCTCCACTGCTTTCTGAGGCAGAACATTCCAGAGATCCACAACCCTCTGTGTGAAAAAGTTTTTACTCAACTCCATTCTAAATGGTCTACCCCTTATTCTTAAACTGTGGCCTCTGGTTCTGGACTCCCCCAACATCGGGAACATGTTTCCTGCCTCTAGCGTGTCCAATCCTTTAATAATCTTATATGTTTCAATCAGATCCCCTCTCATCCTTCTAAATTCCAGAGTATACAAGCCCAGTCGCTCCAATCTTTCAACATATGACATTCCCGCCATCCCTGGAATTAACCCAGTGAACCTACGCTGCACTCCCTCCATAGCTAGAATGTCCTTCCTCAAATTTGGAGACCGAAACTGCACACAGTACTCCAGGTGTGCTCTCACCAGGGCCTTGTACAACTGCAGAAGGACCTCTTTGCTCCTATACTAAACTCCCGTTGGTATGAAGGCCAACATGCCATTAGCTTTCTTCACTACCTGCTGTACCTGTATGCTTACTTTCAGTGACTGATGAACAAGGACACCCAGATCTCGTTGTACTTCCCCTCTTCCTAACTTGACACCATTCAGATAGTAATCTGCCTTCCTGTTCTTGCTACCAAAGTGGATAACCTCACATTTATCCACATTAAGCTGCATCTGCTATGCATCTGCCCACTCACCCAACTTGTCCAAGTCTTATAATATCCTCCTCACATTTCACACTGCCACCCAGCTTTGTGTCATCTGCAAATTTGCTAATGTTACTTTTAATCCCTTCATCTAAATCATTAATGTATATTGTAAATAGCTGCAGTCCCAGCACCGAGCCTTATGGTACCCCATTAGTCACTGCCTGCCATTCTGAAAAGGACCCGTTAATCCTTACCCTTTGTTTCCTGTCTGCCAACCAATTTTCTATCCATGTCAGTACCCTACCCCCAATACCATGTGGAATTCCAGAGCCTTTTGAGGTAACAGAGGTGCTGCTGTGCTTTCTTAGCTACAGTGTCCATCTGTTTGACAAGGACAAGCTACTGGCGATCTTTACATCTAGGAACTTGAAGGTCTCAGCCATTGAGGCAATTAAGAATTTGGAGTAAGTGTAGGAAAGAGGTGATCAAGTAAAAGATCAACCATGCTTTATGAGATGTCTGAACAGTATGAGAGGCTAAATGGCATAGTCTTGTTAAGGAAACTTGCAGGTGTTCTCATGCTTTGTCATCTTTGCCCTTCTAGATTGAAGCCCTCAGGCATAATGCTATCAAAGAAATCTTGGTGAGTGCCTGCATTACTACTTGCAGATGACAAACATTGCCATTTTGCACTTGGAGAGGAGGGAGGACTTGTTTAAGATTCTGATCAAGTACATACTGTAGACTGATTTATCTTGGGTAGCAGTTACCTGTTTAAATGTTCATCAAGCTGTTGTAAAAGAGCGCCTGAAAGCTTTGTGTGTCAATGCAAGGAGCATTCGTAATAAGGTGGATGAATTGAAAGTGCAGATTGTTATTAATGATTATGATATAGTTGGGATCACAGAGACATGGCTCCAGGGTGACCAGGGATGGGAGCTCAACGTTCAGGGATATTCAATATTCAGGAGGGATAGACATGAAGGAAGGGGAGGTGGGGTGGCGTTGCTGGTTAAAGAAGAGATTAACGCAATAGAAAGGAAGGACATAAGCCGGGAAGATGTGGAATTGATATGGGTAGAGCTACGTAACACTAAGGGGCAGAAGACGCTGGTGGGAGTTGTGTACAGGCCACCTAACAGTAGTAGTGAGGTCGGAGATGGTATTAAACAGAAAATTAGAAATGTGTGCAATAAAGGAACAGCAGTTATAATGGGTGACTTCAATCTACATGTAGATTGGGTGAACCAAATTGGTAAAGGTGCTGAGGAAGAGGATTTCTTGGAATGTATGTGGGATGGTTTTTTGAACCAACATGTCGAGGAACCGACTAGAGAGCAGGCTATTCTGGACTGGGTTTTGAGCAATGAGGAAGGGTTAATTAGCAATCTTGTCGTGAGAGGCCCCTTGGGTAAGAGTGACCATAATATGGTGGAATTCTTCATTAAGATGGAGAGTGACATAGTTAATTCAGAAACAAAGGTTCTGAACTTAAAGAGGGGTAACTTTGAAGGTATGAGACGTGAATTAGCTAAGATAGACTGGCAAATGACACTTAAAGGATTGACGGTGGATATGCAATGGCAAGCATTTAAAGGTTGCATGGGTGAACTGCAACAAATGTTCATCCCAGTTTGGCAAAAGAATACATCAAGGAAGGTAGTGCACCCGTGGCTGACAAGAGAAATTAGGGATAGTATCAATTCCAAAGAAGCAGCATACAAATTAGCCAGATAAAGTGGCTCACCTGAGGACTGGGAGAAATTCAGAGTTCAGCAGAGGAGGACAAAGGGCTTAATTAGGAAGGGGAAAAAAGATTATGAGAGAAAACTGGCAGGCAACATAAAAACGGACTGTAAAAGCTTTTATAGATATGTAAAAAGGAAAAGACTGGTAAAGACAAATATAGGTCCCCTGCAGGCAGAAACAGGTGAGTTGATTATGGGGAGCAAGGACATGGCAGATCAATTGAATAATTACTTTGGTTCTGTCTTCACTAAGGAGGACATAAATAATCTTCCAGAAATAGTAGGGGACAGAGGGTCCAGTGAGATGGAGGAACTGAGCGAAATACATGTTAGTAGGGAAGTGGTGTTAGGTAAATTGAAGGGATTGAAGGCAGATAAATCCCCAGGGCCAGATGGTCTGCATCCCAGGGTGCTTAAGGAAGTAGCCCAAGAAATAGTGGATGCATTAGTGATAATTTTTCAAAACTCGTTAGATTCTGGACTAGCTCCTGAGGATTGGAGGGTGGCTAATGTAACTCCACTTTTTTAAAAAAGGAGGGAGAGAGAAACCGGGGAATTATAGACCGGTTAGCCTAACGTCGGTGGTGGGGAAACTGCTGGAGTCAGTTATCAAGGATGTGATAACAACACATTTGGAAAGTGGTGAAATGATGGGACAAAGTCAGCATGGATTTGTGAAAGGAAAATCGTGTCTGACGAATCTCATAGAATTTTTTGAGGATGTAACTAGTAGGGTGGATAGGGGAGAACCAGTGGATGTGGTATATTTGGATTTTCAGAAGGCTTTTGACAAGGTCCCACACAGGAGATTAGTGTGCAAACTTAAAGCACACGGTATTGGGGGTAAGGTATTGGTGTGGGTGGAGAGTTGGTTAGCAGACAGGAAGCAAAGGGTGGGAATAAACGGGACCTTTTCAGAATGGCAGGCGGTGACTAGTGGGGTACCGCAAGGCTCAGTGCTGGGACCCCAGTTGTTTACAATATATATTAATGATTTGGATGAGGGAATTAAATGCAGCATCTCCAAGTTTGCGGATGACACGAAGCTGAGTGGCAGTGTTAGCTGTGAGGAGGATGCTAAGAGGATGCAGGGTGACTTGGATAGGTTGGGTGAGTGGGCAAATTCATGGCAGATGCAATTTAATGTGGATAAATGTGAAGTTATCCACTTTGGTGGCAAAAATAGGAAAACAGATTATTATCTGAATGGTGGCCGATTAGGAAAAGGGGAGGTGCAACGTGACCTGGGTGTCATTATACACCAGTCATTGAAAGTGGGCATGCAGGTACAGCAGGCGATGAAAAAGGCGAATGGTATGCTGGCATTTATAGCGAGAGGATTTGAGTACAGGAGCAGGGAGGTACTACTGCAGTTGTACAAGGCCTTGGTGAGACCGCACCTGGAGTATTGTGTGCAGTTTTGGTCCCCTAATCTGAGGAAAGACATCCTTGCCATAGAGGGAGTACAGAGAAGGTTCACCAGATTGATTCCTGGGATGGCAGGACTTTCATATGAAGAAAGAATGGATGAACTGGGCTTGTACTCGTTGGAATTTAGAAGATTGAGGGGGGATCTGATTGAAACGTATAAGATCCTAAAGGGATTGGACAGGCTAGATGCAGGAAGATTGTTCCCGATGTTGGGGAAGTCCAGAACGAGGGGTCACAGTTTGAGGATAGAGGGGAAGCCTTTTAGGACCGAGATTAGGAAAAACTTCTTCACACAGAGAGTGGTGAATCTGTGGAATTCTCTGCCACAGGAAACAGTTGAGGCCAGTTCATTGGCTATACTTAAGAGGGAGTTAGATATGGCCCTTGTGGCTACAGGGGTCAGGGGGTATGGAGGGAAGGCTGGGGCGGTGTTCTGAGTTGGATGATCAGCCATGATCATAATAAATGGCGGTGCAGGCTCGAAGGGCCGAATGGCCTACTCCTGCACCTATTTTCTATGTTTCTATGTCTCTATGTAATCATTCTATCTCAGCACAACTCTTTTCTTGGGGATTTTTTTTAGTTTGGGATTAACAAGGTAAATTGCTAAATGTCAGTGCTGCTTTTGTAGATATGGTATTCAATTAACTGATAATTCTGAAGACATTGATGGTGGTGAGGAAGAGGTTGAGTTACAACAATAGTAATGCCATGGATTTAGCAATCTCAGATCTGATTTCAAATTTCATCAGGGCATAAAAGAATTTTAATTCAGATAATAATACAGAAATTAAAAGAAAACTGCTGATCTCAGTCAAAGTGATACTAAAGCTCATATGGTTCAGTAATGTTCTTTTGGTGAGAAAACTTAGCCAGTGTGGCCTACATTTGACTCCAAATTTGTTCAATTGCTTGATTTTTTCAATGTCATCTGAAGTTGACTAATAATGTATTCATTTCTGGGGCAACTAGCAAGGGACAAAAAATACTGCTTTGGCAGAAATCCTGAAAAACAAGTAAATAAAATTAAAATTAAATCAAAGAGATATTTTTAAACTCTCTCTAATTGAAGATGATCATCACATTTTTTCAGAGCAAATGTTACCAACTGCTTAGAGTGATTATTCAGATCTTGCAATCTGCATTCATGGCTACTTCAACATACAGGGAATTACAAATTGAGCAGAAGAGTGTGCCAATACATTAGCAACCATCTCTGCAATGAACCTTATAATAAAGGGAAAATGATTCATTAATTGGCTAAAGACAGCAGAAACTAGGCTATGAGAACTAGTATAGCAATGTGCTGCAACAGATATGATAACTCTGGAAAAAGATTTTGTTTCCTGAATACTTTTGAGGGTATCATATGCATTTGGGCAGCTGATCATGAAAATCACCATGAAATTTCCCTGTCATGCACCATTTTTTAAAAAAAATTGCAGGTATTTGTTATTTCTGTTCATAATTCAAGTCAAGGAAGATATTTTTCCTCTCCGTCAAAGAGATATACTACCTCTCCCTCAATGTTGCAAAAACAAAGGAGCTGATTGTAGACTACAGGAGGAATGGAGACAGACTAGCCCCTATTGACATCAATGGATCTGTGGTTGAGAGAGTGAATAGCTTTAAGTCCCTCGACATTAACATCACCGAGAATCTCCTGTGGTCTGTACATACCGGCCGTGTGGTGAAAAAGGTACAACAGCACTTCCTTCACCTCAGAAGGTTGAAGAAGTATGGAAGATATTCTTTATCCCAAGACTAAGGAAGATATTTTTGTTGGTCCACATATCAAACAGGCAATTCGCTGAACCTCTAGTGGGACCAGAGAGAATCACATGGAAGGCATCTAAGGATGTTGTCGAAAATTTTCTTGGCATCTACAGAGCATCAAACTACATGCAACTAGTTGACAACATGCTTCAAGCATACAAAAGCATGAAGTGCAACATGTCACTAAAGCTTCATTTTCTGTGTTCCCATTTCGAGTTCTTCCCTGCAAATCTTGGCACTGTCAGTGATGAGCACGGTGAAAGGTTTCACCAGGACATTGGGGTCATGGAGAAATGGTATCAGGGCAATTGGAATCCATCAACGTTGGCTGATTATTGTTGGACACTTAAGCAAGAAGCCTCAGACACTGAGTACAAAACTTGTTTAGCTTAGTTGAACTATCGAAAAGCATCAGCACCATTATGCACTTAAATGCATTATATTCAATAGAAAATAATTTCTCCAAATTCCTATGTGATATAAGTAGTCTGAAATTATATTTGTGTTCAGCTTCAAATGGTCTATTATAAACAAAAAAATTTCTGAAGAAGCAACACTTTCAAAAAAATTTGTTGGCCAGTGTAACCTTTAACAACTACAGCTATGTTCCTTTGAACTAAATATATCTCTAGACAATGAAAACTTTATTTCCTTAGATCCAAGAACAAAAGTTGCAGATGCTAGAAGTCTGAACTAAAATCTGAAAATGCTGGCAGGTGAGGCAGCATTTGTGGAGACAGAGGGATAGGATATTTTTTCTGGAAAATGAGCCTTCATCCAAACAAATCCGTCAGTTCCATTCTGATAAAAGTCCATCAACCTGAAACATTATCTGCCTCATATATATATATATATATATATGTTGTACTGAAATGATCAAATGATCAAGTTATTTATTCATGTGAAAGTTGAACTCAGCACATTTGTGTGTGTGAATGAATGAATATTGTAGGGGCCATATATCTGTTCTGTATCTGCATTGTATTCTGTGTTGTGCATTTATTATGTTTATTATGGTAACTAATCACATGAGTGGGGCATGGTAAAAGCAAAGGGAATAAGTTATGTATTCTGGCTTATTTTGTGGCAGTTTGTAGCTTGTGGAATTTATAGCTTTTGCTGACCTCTGAGATAACTCTGAATAATACCTAGCCTACAGGGATACACTTAACGTTCATCACTTCAAGATTGTATGTTTGCTAATTGCTAATAAAGGATCAAATAAAGGATTCGACTTTGGAGCAATCATTGGAGCTGAGGGTGCGTCACTCAAGTACAACAGTCCATATGGTCGCAGGCAAGCAGTAATTGCTTTTAGTTTTGATTTTGTATTCGTTGTACCACTACAGGTACCTTGACCATGTTTAGCTAAGCAGCAGAGGTCCCCAACACATGTTAAATGTGGGTCAATCCTGAGAGATTGATGCTGCACAGAATATTAAGGATAGAAAATAAGTGATTGCCAAATTGGGAGATAGAAAGGAACCATGAGACTAATTGTGTTTGTGCAAATCAAAAAACAGCCAAAGTTTTTAAATTGATATGCCTTGCTCAATCTTTGTTGTCAGGAAATTACTGGAGTTTGTGATTGAGGATGGAATCCATGAACCGTTTGAAAATTTCCAGTTAGTCAGTGGGAGCTGTCTTGTACTTATGTATTTATTTACTAAGGTACAGCACAGAATAGCTCCTTTCGGCCCTTCAAGCAGCAGCACCAAACAATTCCCCCAATTTAGTCCTAGCCTAATCACGGAACACTTTACAGCGACCATCTAACCAACCAAATGGACTGTGGGAAGACACCAGAGCACCCGAAAGAAACAGACATAATCACAGGGAGAACATATAATCTCCTTTCGGACAACAGCAGGGATTGAACCTGCATCGCCTGTACTGTAAAGCATTGTGCTAACCACTACGCTACCGTGTAAATTTTGAGTCAATGTTGGTAAATTGGTTGCTGTTTTTAAAGTGAAAAGTAAAGGAAAGGTCAGGGGAATTACTATAAAAGTTATTGGTGAGGACTTCTGGAAAGAATTTGTTAAAATTCTGAAAAGTATTGGTTAAAGCAACATGAATAGTTTGAAGTTCAATTAACACTGGCATTGTCATCACCCTTAATTGTCCCTGAACCACCAAATCAACCACTGCTGATTCTGCGGAAACATGAGGGCTAGACTAAGAATGGACAATAGATTTCCTACCCTAAATGACATCGGTGATCTAATTTTTTTTTCAAGAATGCAACAGTTTCATTGTATGTATTACAGAGCCTGAAATGTATTGGATTTTCAGCTCTTTCATGAATTTGAATTGCCCATTTTGTCATGGTCCGGTCCGTGAAGTCCATATTCCAGTTCACGGTCTGGTCCATTGTTCCTTATTCCAGGTTTTCTGGTTTTCCCTTGTTCTGTTGGGTGCTCTAATTGAGGCACCTGATTCACATTTTGGGCTGGCTACATAAATAGCTCCTTAGTTCAGCTTCATTTGTGGGATTGTTCCCTTTTCTTCCTTTGGAAGCCTTGCCTGTATTGCTGCCTACTGCTGGAGCAAGACTAGAGTCTTGTTGTGTCTAGATAAGGAACTGCTTGCTTATTGTTGTTTGGAACTGTCTCTGTGTCCATGCCTTTGCTAGGTAGGTCTGGCTGTTTGCTGTGACCTTGTGTTGGGAACTGTCTCTCAGTGTTCTGTGTATGAGTCCTGGCCTTATGTCCTGTCCCTAGGAGGGGTCCTGACTCTGTGTAGAGCCCTGGCCCCAAGGCTCTGTGATCCTGTCTCTGCCAAGACCAAGGCTTGGCTTCTGGCTCTTGTCCTGTCCATGTGCCTTGTCCTGTGCAGGATTGCTATGTCCAGTCCTGTAGCCATGTCTTGTCCTTGCTGAGATCTGGGGTCTGGGTCCCTGTCTAGTCTTTGGCTTGGAGTCCATACTTAAGCCTCGCCTAGCCCTGCAGCCAAGCCTTGAGGAACCCAAGCCTTGAAGAGCCCAAGCCATGTCCAGTCCTGTAACCACATGTCCTTGCCTAGTTCTGCAGTCTGAGCCAGAGTCAAGACCCAGGTTCTGGGTCCTTGTCCAGTCTCTGGCTCAGAGTCCAAGCCCAGGCTCCTAGTTCCCAGTTCTTTGTCCTGGTCCTGCTTTCCTCGCCCAAGTCTGTGTTCCTGTCCCACTCCTAGTATGTGTCCAGTCAAGTCCCTAACTCTAGTCCAGTCCTGTTCCTAGTACTTCAGTGTCTGTGTCTTGCATTTGGGTCTGCTCCCAGTGCTGCCCCCCCATGACACATTTGCCATGGTGCAATGCAAACATGTGCTTCTAGATCGGTGGTACAGACCTCTGGATTAGTCTTATTGAATGACAGTCTAGAATTCAAATGTTGTACATGGGTGGCATAGAAGTGCAGTGGTCAGTGTAATGCTGTTAGTGCCAGTGACCCAGGCTCAATTCTGCTGCTGTTTGTAAGGAATTTGTACCCCATGAGTGAGTGTCTTTTGTCTAGGTGCTCCAGTTTCAAGATTCAAGAATGTTTAAAGTTATTTCCAGTACACAAGTAAAGGAGAATGAAATAATTGTTACTGTGGCTCTAATGTAGCATGAAAAAAAGTCAGATAAAGAACACAATAAAAATAAAAAAGCACAATAAATATAAACACATTAGATAACATATGCATTGATCGATTGCATGTTCATAAAGTGTGTCTGTATGTAAGGTGAATCTGACAGGAAGTAATAAACTCAGTCCCACGGTTGATGAAAGCCAATGCACCGTATGCCTCCTTAACCACAGAGTCAACCTATGCAGTAGCTTTGAGTATCCTATGGACACAGACTCCAAGATCCCTCTGATCCTCCACACTGCCAAGAGTCTTACCATTAATACTATATTCTGCCATCATATTTCACCTATCAAAATGAACCACCTCACACTTATCTGGCTGGAAATCCATCTGCCACTTTTCAGCCCAGTTTTGCATCCTATCACTGTCCCACTGTAACTTCTGACAGCCCTCCACACTATCCACAACACCCTCAACCTTTGTGTCATCAGCAAATTTACTAACCCATCCCTCCATTTCCTCATCCAGGTCATTTATAAAAATCACGAAGAGAAGGGGTCCCAGAACAAATGCCTTTCTTAAATAAGGGAACAACATCTGCAACCTTCCAATCCTCTAGAACCTCTCCCATCCCCATTGGGCCAAAACGGCCTATTACCATGCTGTATCTCTAAGTAAAACAAATTTTTAAATATATGCAGCTCTATTGAAAATACAGAGAATATAAATGTCATTGAATACTCATGCCTGTGTTTTGTAGTGAAGACTGGAGTTGAATTTCTAAGTAACTATCTTTATGAAGTTTACTTCAGGCAACTGCTAAGAACTTCTCTTTGTTTTGTGGGTTTGTGCTTATGTTTGTATAGATCTCTCACAAAGAAGTCGGAAAGTCTTTGTCTTAACTCTGTCTTCAATTCTGTCTATCAGCTTAGCCAGCGGCTGACAAAATGTAGCATAGCTGAACGTGGCATCCTGAACACAAAACAATTGTATTATGAACAAAGGTTTTGACAATATTGCAGGCAACTCACTCCTTCCTGAATAAAGAGTTGCTTGCTCAGCGTTAAATAAATCCTGCTGCTTGACTTTAAGGCACATTTTTTGATAGGAAAAATTAATCTGTGGCGAGGCACAGAGGTGTAACTAAAAGAGTTAGTAGAGCTTCAGTCCCACAGCTTTAGCAAACTGGGTTCAATCCACCCTTTGGTGCTGTCTTTGTGAAGTATGCATGATCTCCCTGTGACCACATAGGTTTCCTCGCTCTGAGTGCTGCAGTTTCTTTCCACATCCCAAAGCCTTGCAAGCTGTTAGGTTAATTGCTCTCTGTAGATTGCATCCGGTATGTATGAGAGTCATAGAATCTGTGTGGAATTGAGAAGAGAGTAAAGTAAAATTAATTTAGGATTAGCTTAAGGCAATGGTTCCCAACCTGCTTAATGGTATTGGTCCACAGCATAAAAAAGGTTGGGGATGCTTAATGGTTAGCATGGACTTGAATGGCCAAAGAGCTTGTTTGCATGATCTACAGCTCAGTTCTGCCTTCTAGGCATCCCAGAAACAAAGCAGGAAGTACACTGCTGGAAATAAGGTAAAGCTCTAAATATTGTTTCATGTGAATTTTAAAAGCATATATAGATGAGCAACAATTTAAACAATGGTTGAGGGAATAAAATTTAATTCATTTGAATGAAATTGTGAAGGCAATGCATTATATTATGAAATCTTACAGTGCCCTTCCCTTTCAATATACTCCCTATGTAGGTCAAATGGGACAGCTATACTTGGGGAAGTGTCTTTATGGATGACAAATTGTCTTCATTAATTCAAGCATCTGAATCTCACTTCTATTCTGCCACTGACACTCTGCAAGAGACTCTTACAAGCAAAGCAGACCAAAATATGGACTATCTATAGGCTGGTAATGATGACAAATAAGATTGCACAATGCCTCCATTAGAATTGCATGCTTTGAAGTTGTTTTACAAGTCATCCCTGTAGGCAACGTGAGTTTTAGCTCAAAGCAACTGAAGCTGCTAAAGACTAAATTAATCAGCAACTAATGATTCAACAGTTATGTACATATTAATTCATTAATCATTGATCACACCAGCATTTATTATTTACATGTTGTATAAATGCATAATAATTTCCTGTGGTATTTGTTGTTTCTCTTGGATTATTTCTGGATTTTCAAGCCATTTCCCTTGCTAATTAAGTCAAATTTATTTGATTTCAGTGCAGCTGAATGAACCTGAACATCAGCTACAGTACGTGAACATATTGTGCTGTTTAAATTTGGTGAGCCAACTGAGGCTAATTTTAAGGACACTTGTGACCCAATACAGACTAGGATTGCTCACCTCGATTTTATATGCTGTGTGTGAGATTCTGGTGATTATGGTGGTTTCCTTGTGCCATGGTGAATAAAATTTATCTTGCATTTACTAATCAGGTACCCCCCTGATTCCACAACCTATAGACTAGGGGGTTTCCAACCTTTTTTATGCCATAGACCCTTACTATTAACCGAGGGGTCAGTGGACCCTTAGTTGGAACTCCTGCTGTAGACTCATTTTCAAGGGCTCTATACCCATATTCTCAGTATTATTTAATCATAATTACTATTTTTTTTGTATTTGCACAGTTTGACTTCTGCAGATTGTTTGTCAGTCTTTATGTGAAGTTTCTCATTGATTTTATTGTGTTTCTTTGTTCTGGACAGATACTTTATTGATCCCACAGGAAATTACAGTGTCATTACAATTGCACAGATATAAATATTAGAAGAGAAGCAGAAAGAATGAAAAAATAAGGTACCACAAACAGTCTAACAGGAGGGCATCATCACTTCCCCGGCTCTAGGTTGACTCATTATAGAGCCTAACGGCTGAGGGTAAAAATGACCTCATATAGTGCTCTTTATCTTAGTCTATTACTAAAAGTGCTCCTCTGTTTAGCCAAGGTGGCATGCAGAGGGTGAGAAATATTGTCCAAAATTGCCAGGATTTTCCGTAGGGTCCTTTGTTCTACCACAGCCTCCAGTGTGTCTAGTTTGACTCCAATAACAGAGCCAACCTTTCTAATCAGTTTACTGAGCCTGTTGGCATCACCTGTGTTGATGCCATTGCCCCAGCACACCACCACACAGAAGATTGTACTGGTAACAACAGAGCGGTAGAACATGTGAAGGAGAGGCATACATAGTCCAAAGGACCTCCGTCTCCTCAGGAAGTAGAGGTGACTCTGGCCCTTCTTGTACACAGCCTCTGTTGGTGCTCCACTCAAGTCTGTCATCTAGGTGTTCCCCAGGTACTTGTAGGTTCTCACCGCATCCACGTCCTCACCATCAATAGTAACAGGTAGCAATGCAGGAGTAGTCTTCCCGAAGTCCATCACCATCTCCCTTGTCTTACTGATGTTGAGCTGCAGATGATTCAGTTTTCACCGTTTGACAAGGTCTTCCACCAGGGCCCTGTATTCATCCTCCCGTCCTCCAGTTATACACCCAAATATTGCTGAGTCATCAAAGAATTTCTGCAGATGACATGACTCAGCATTGTATCTAAAGTCCAAGGTATACAGGGTAAACAGGAAGGGAGCCAATGCAGTCCCCTGTGAGTGCTGCTCATAGCCATGTCTGACACACAGCTCTGAAGCCACACATAATGTGATCTGCCAGTCATGTAGTCCATTATCCAGGATACAATGCAAGTGCCAATCTGAACGCAACTTTGCCCCCAACAATGAAGGCTGCATGGTATTGAGGGCACTTGAGAAATCAGAAAACATGATCCTCACAGTACTGCCCTGCTTATTCAAATGGGAGTAGGCTCTGTTCAGAAGGTAGATGACAGCATCGTTGACCCCAGTGTGCTCCTGATAGGCAAACTGCAAGGAATCGATGGTCTTCATGATGTGTGAGGTCAGGGCCACTGGACTGTAATTATTCAAGACTTTTGGTCAACCCTACTTGGGTACTGGGACAACACATGATGTTTTCCACACAGTTGGGACCCTTTCCAGGCTGAGACTCAGACTGAAAATGCACTGGAGAACTCCACACAGCAGCTCAGCACACTCCTTCAGGACCTTGGGAATCACACCATCCAATACCAATGTTTTGCCATGTCTGAGTTGTCCCAGAGCCCTTCTCACCTGCTCAGTAGTGAAGGTGAGTCCATGATGACTGTGGAGTTGATGAAGGTGGGGCTGGGGAGGTGAAGACTGGGATGATAGCAGTTGGTATGTAGAGGTGTGGATGGCAGGAACAGGGCAATGCCTGCAGAGAAGTTAATCTCAAAGTAGAACATGGTGAAATATACATACTTTGATAATGAATTTACTTTGAACTTTGAACTCAGAATCAAAATCAGATTTATTATCACCAGCATGTGTCATGAAATCTGTTAACTTAGCAGCAGTAGTTCAATGCAATACATAATATAAAAGAAGAAAAATAAAATCATAATAATAAATAAATCAATTACAGCATACATATATTGAATAGATTAAAAATCATGCAAAAAACAGAAATAATATACATTTAAAAAGAGAGGTAGTGTTCACAGGTTCAATGTCCATTTCAGAATCAGATGGCAAAGGGGAAGAAGCTGTTGCTGAATCGCTGAGTTTGTGCCTTCAGGCTTCTGTACCTCCTTCCTGATGGTAACAGTGAGAAAAGAGCATGCCCTGGATGCTGGAGGTCCTTAATAATGGACGCTGCCTTTCTGAGACACCGCTCCCTGAAGATGTCCTGGGTATTTTGTAGGTTAGTGTCCAAGATGGAGCTGACTAAATTTACAACCCTCTACAACTTCTTTCAGTCCTGTGCAGTAGCAACCCCATCCCCCCTTCATACAAGACAGCAATGCAGCCTGTCAGAAAGCTCTCTACAGTACATCTATAGAAGTTTTTGAGTGTACTCAAAAATTCCTCTGTATTTAAAATGATTATGGTGAAGGAAATGCAATGGATAGATGATACTATAACTTTAACATTAACAAATATTTATTCACATTTTATTCTTTTACCAACAACATGCTCTTTTCCTACATGGTCACAATAGTGGGAAGTCAATGGGTTACAAGGTGCTGAAACCAAATATCATGAAATTTGCTGTACAATTGCTCATTCAATTTTTCCTCTGTCTTTCTTACTTTGATGCACTCCTAATTGAAAGAAATGGCGTTTGGATTTGTAAATGCTAGCAGACATTCAGTTTGCTAGGATTCAGAATTGTTTACTTAAATTATCATGATGGTATTTTATTTTGAGAAGGTAAGCATGTAGTTCTCAGCTTCCCTTGTGAAGATAATGTTGAGGTGTTTTCTTTAGCCGTTGCTGAAAGTGCATTTGTGTTGCTATTTGAAAAGGATTTCGAAGATGTTTATCCATCAACGACGAAGGAAGGACAAGATTTTTCCACGTGCTGGTTCATTCACCATGGCTAGTATCAATCCTCTTACGTACTCTGCAGCTGCAAACATCAGGCAAGTGATGAGTATTCCGATGAATTCCTGATTTAAACTTTATGGCTAGCGGTAAGACTTGGGAAAGTCAGGAGATGAGTCACTTCCTGCAAGATTCATCAGCCTTTAATCTGCTCTTGTAGTCATCCAGATCCTCCCCCTCCCATTTTCTAATCTCTTACTATCTCTTCTTTCAGTTAGTCCTGACGAAGGGTCTCAGCCTGAAACGTCAACTGTACCTCTTCCTAGAGATGCTGCCTGGCCTGCTGCCTTCACCAGCAATTTTCTTGAGTATTTTCAGCATTTTGGTTTCCTTTTATGTGGCTCATGCAGTTAAGTTTCTGATTGTCAGTGATCCACAGGGTAATGTATTATTTCTCTCAAAACATCGCAACACACTTTCAAGCACACAGTAGTGTAGAGGTTAGCACAACACAATTACCACTAGGGTGTCCAATTTCTGAGTTCAATCCCAGCATCCTCTGTAAGGAGTGTTCCCTGTGAAATGTGTAGGTTTTCTCTGGGTCCTCCAGTTTCCTCCAACAGTCCAAAGACATACTGAATAGGTTAATTGGACATTGTAAATTGGCCTGCGATTAGGTTAGGATTAAATTGGGATTGTTGGGGGCTCTTGCGTGGTGCAGCTTGAAGGGCCTGTTCATTGCTGTTTCTCTAAATAAATAAATTTGCAAACCTGCACTATTTCTCACCAACTGTTTGCCACTACTTTCCACTTCGGGCGATTTCCAGTGAAAGCAAACGCTTTAAGCATAAATTTTAAGGATTCCAAATGAAAACATGTTTTGAAATTATCAAATCTTGGAATTGTGAATTCATAAAATTATTGGGTGTATAGTGAAATTATGGAGACTAAAAATATAACACAATTGACTACGATTTCTTGAACAATGGTAATTGTTTATAATGGAGCAATTTTCTGGTAGAGTTTACTTCTATATTAATTTGCAGTGTTGCTTGTATTTTCCCAAAGAAGAAAGTAAAAGCTCTCATGTAGCACCATAAAAGGCTATAGGACATAGGAACAGAAGTAGGCCATTCAGCCGAATGATTCTGCTCCAACACCAAGCATAGCTGATTAATTATCCCTCCCATATTCTCCTTGCCTCACACCCTTACAAATCAGAAACCTACCAACCTCCATTTTAAGTATACCCAATTACTTCGCCTCTGGAGGAGCCATCTGTGATGAATTCCGTGGATTCATCACCCTCTGGCTAAATTGCTCCATTGCATTGTTTCAAAGTTTACAGCAAAGAGACAGGCTATTCAACTCAAAGTACTGTAGGGAGAAGGAATCAGTCAGGACCAGGTTAATAAATCTGGCAGAATACGGCATTGGTGAGACGCTGGTGAGAAGAGTGTGGGCAATGAGAAAAAAACAGAGCCAAGGTGGAAGTATAATCCAAGAAGAACATCCTGCAGCAAAGAGTCTGTACTCTCCAACTGATTTCTGTTTGTTTTTTTCACCTTGTTACTCACAATGGTTTCTCTTCTCAATCTTCAAAACAGTCAGAATCAGAATCAGGTTTGACATCACTGGCATATGTCATGAAATTTGTTAATATACGGCAGCAGTACATTGCAATATATAATAATAAAAACTAAATTACAGTAAGAAGTATATATATAAAGTTAAATTAGATAAGTAGTGCAAAATAAGAAAAAAGAAATAATGGTGTTCATGGATTCAACATCCATTCACAAATCTGATGGCAGTGGGGAAGAAGCTGTTCCTGAATCATTGAGAGTGTGCCTTCAGGCTCCTGTACCTCCCCCCCCCCCCGCCCCGATGGCATCAATGAAAAGAGGGCATGTCCTAAGTGAGGGGGGAGGGTGTCTTTAATGATGGACGACACCTTTTTGAGGCATCTGTCCTTGAAGATAATCTGGATACTGGACAGGCTAGTGCTTATGATGGAGCTGACTGAGTTTACAACTTTCTGCAGCCTATTTCTATACTGTACCCCATGCCAGACAGTGATGCAGCCTTGTAGAATACAGTCCTTGATACATCTGCAGAAATTTGCAAGTGTCTTTGGTGACGTACCAAATCTCAATGGGCTAGGATTACAAGAAAATTACAAGGTTGTCAGGAAGGAGTTTAAGAATGAAATTAGGAGAGCTAGAAGGGGCCATGAGAAGGCCTTGGTGAGCAGGATTAAGGAAAACACCAAGGCATTCTACAAGTATGTTAGAGCAAGAGGATGAGCCATGTGAGAAAAGGACCAATCGGGTGCAATAGTGGAAACATGTTCATGGAGTCGGAGGAGGTAGCAGAGGTACTTAATGAATATTTTGCTTCAATATTTACCAGGGAAAAGGATCTTGGCAATTGTGGGGATGACTTACAGATGACTAAACTGCTTAAGCATATAGGCATTAAGAAAAGGGATGTGCTGGAGCTTTTGAAAGCATTAGTTTGATAAGTCACTGGGACCGGTCAAGATATACCCCAGGCTACTGTGAGAAATGAGGGAGGAGATTGCTGAGCCTCTGGCAATGATCTTTGCATTGTCAATAGGGAAGTGAGAAGTACTGGAGGATTGGAGGGTTGCAAATGTTGTTCCCTTTTTCAAAAAAGGGAGTAGAGATAACCCAGGAAATTACAGACCAGTGAGTCTTACTTCAATGGTGAACAAGTTGTTGGAGAAGATCCTAAAGAGGCAGGATTTATGAGCATTTGGAGAGACATAATATGATTAGAGATAGCCAGCATGGCTTTGTCAATGGCAAGTCATGCCTTATGAGCCTGATTGAATTCTTTGAGGATGTAACAAAACACATTGATGAAGGTACAGCAGTGGATGTAGTCTATATGGATTTCAGTATGGCATTTGATAAGGTTTCCCATGCAAGGCTCATTTAGAAAGTAAGGAGGCATGGGATCCAAGGAGACCCTGCTTTGTGGATCCAGAATTGGCTTGCCCACAGAAGACAAAGGGTGGTTGTAGATGATGGAGGTCAGTGACCAGTGACGTTCTGGAACCCCTCCACTTTGTAATTTTTTAAATGACCTGGATGAAGGGTCGGTTAGTAAGTTTGCTGATGACATAAAGTTTGGGAGTGTTGTAGATAGCCTGGAGGGTTGTCAGAGGTTACAGCTGGACATTGATAGAGTGCAGTACTGGGCTGAGAAGTGGCAGATGGAGTTCAACCCAGATAAGTGAGAAGTGCTTCATTTTGGTAGGTCAAATTTGAAGACAGAATATAGTGTTAATGGTAAGACTCTTGGCAGTGTAGGGGATCAGAGAGATCTTGGCGTCCATGTCCATAGGACAGTAAAAGCCGGTGTGCAGGTTAACAGTGTTGTTAAGAAGACGTATAGTGTGTTGGCATTTATCAACCATGGGATTGAGTTCAAGAGCCGTGAGGTAATGTTACAGCTATATAAGACCCTGGTCAGATCCCACTTGGAGTACTGTGTTCATTTCTGGTCACCTTACTACAGGAAGGATATGGATACTCTAGAAAGAGTGCAGAGGAGATTCACAAGGATGTTGCCTGGATTGGAGAGTGTGCCTTATGAGAAAAGGTTGAGCGAACTGGGCCTTTTCTCCTTAGAATGATGTGTATAAGATGTGAGGGGCATTGATTGTGTGGATAACCAGAGGCTATTTCCCACAGTTAAAATGGCTAACACAAGGGGGCATAGTTTTAAGGTGCTTGGAAGTAGGTACAGAGGGGATGTCTGGGGTAAGTTTTTCACATAGTGAGTGGTAGATGCATGGAATGCACTGCAGGTGATGGTGGTGGAGGCGGATATAATAAGGTCTTTTAATAGACTCTTACATGGAGCATAGAAAAATAGAGGGCTATGCAGTAGGGTAATTCCAGGCAGTTTCTAGAGTAGGTTACATGGTCGGCACAACATTGTGGGCTGAAGGGCCTGTAATGTGCTATAGATTTCTATGTTCTATGTTTCATCTGCTGAGACTCTTAATGAAACATACCCACTGTTGTGCCTTTTTTTGTAATTGCATTGATATGTTGGGCCCAGATGGTGCAGTCCAAACAGTATTGTACATAGGATTTCACCTACTTGAACTGCACCCCCCCACTACTTTTTTTCCATTCCAAAACAATAGGAGAAGCTATGTGTAATGACCAATTTAACGAAGAGTCAGGAGTAATCCAACATTTTGAGGAGCTAATACCTCAATTTAAAGGATATTAGAGTAACCTGACTTGCGTCATATGAACCTGTGCAATACCTGCCATGTAGACTGAGGCTACATCCACACTAGACCAGATAAATCCATAACCAAAGCTTTTTCTCTTCGTTTTGACCCTCCGTCCACACTGAAATGGTGTTTTCCTCCTCCAGAAATGGAGCTTTTCAAAAACGCTGTCCAGAGTGAATAAATCTGAAAAGGCCTAATGGCCGGTGTAGTGTGTACGGGGTAACTAGCTCTTTTTAAAAACGCTGTCATGACGTGCCGGAACAGATGGTGGTGGCAGCGCGGCATTTCATTGTTTTCTTAAATGTAACCTCCAACACCACGACAACAATGGCGGACGGCTTCATGTGTGAGTTGTTTACTTTATTGTCTATGTTAATTTCAACCCCCCCCCACCACACAACCTAACAATTTCAGAACAGACGGCAACGAGACTGAAGCCATAAGAGTTAGAAATGTACTCATCAAATGCTTTGACCCATAACTTACTGAATACTGAATAAATAAGTATACTCATTTTGCCCTGTTTTCTGTCCTTGCTTGTGTGGAGGTTGTTTACCTATTTATGCAAGTACTTCTCTGACAATAGATGTGTAATAGCCTAATGTAACATAGTATGGGAATACAAGATAACACTGATGCAGACATGTTTTATACATTTAACAAGGTGCTTTATTAATGTATTGCTTGGGCAAACATTCAATAGGTGCAATTGTCACTACTTCCAAAATGTCATTTTTAAGTAGTAGCCTATGTTTGGCATAGACATGAAAATGTTAAGGCCAAGAAAGGAAAATTTAAGTTTTTACTCAGGTAAAAATAAAATCACTTTTGCCCAGTAACTCGTTTTATTGCACATGTTAAATACAGCAAAATAATACAGAAAGACATAGCAAAAGTAAAGGCAAACAAATGAGGTAACAGCAAATATCACTTTTTGCCCAGTAACAAGCCTTATTGCTTTTAGTTGTAGCTGTCGTCCCTTTCATCGGTGAACAGACTTTGGCTGTAGGAAATGTTTCCAGGGTGACCCCTCTGTGGGAGTGGGGAAGATGTTGGTGGGGCCACCCGGGGGTCTGTGTGTCCATATGTGTAGCTATTGTAGTGGCCGTGAGGCTGGTATTATGGTGGTGAAAAGTACTGGGGGGGAGCCATTATTGCAAATCCCTCTGCAACAGAGTTAGTCAGTTTTTCAATGTCCGTCGTCAGCTGGGTCATACTGTCTGTGAATTCCCTGTCGGTTGCCTCCATACGCTCCAGTATTTGTTTTTTTTAGTTTTAAGTCCTCCTACACGAGAGCCAACAGCTGTCTGTCGTTCAGCAATTTCCTTTTAATTTTTTCTAGTCGGTAACTGGACAAATGCGCACCAAATCTTTCACAGCGAGATTCGACACTAAACATGTCACTGCCATCACCTGTTGCTTGGTCCAAACGGTCGAAGTCGGGCGTACTCGTCAAAGTGGGTGAATTCTGTAAATGTGTCCTGCGCATGCCCAGTAGGAGGGGATTCGTCCAAATACCTGTTTTAATGTGGAAGGAGATATTTTCAAAAACGCTTGGTGTGGCCACTTAGCGTCTTTACGCGAAACAAGCGTTTTCAAAATTGGTCTAAATACGGTCTAGTGTGGACGTAGCCTGATTCACTGATCCAATGAAGAAAGAACCTTGCATTTAAATAGTGTTTTTCACAACTTTGGGATGCAACTCTTTACAGCCAGTCTAAAATGATGAAATGCAATTGAAATCTCATCAAGGGATTGGATGCATCAAACAAAAGGATTAACTCTGCTACCATATCAACAAGTCTCTCCACCAGAATGTGGTTTTTGGTTAATTTGAATTTCACATTGGAAGTGATTGGTTTTTGTTAGGTAAGCTTAACAAGATTAATTGAACAATAGCTGGTAAATTTAGTTGGATGCAGACCAGTCATTCTCTTATGAAGAAAGAAATGCAAAGCTGTAAAAGCTTTATAACTGTTCCTGCATTTTCTGAATTTAATGACCCTACAAAAGTAATCTGTTGTCCTGGGTACATGCATCGAGGGCACTAATCCTAATCTTTAATTCTGAGGTGAACTAGAACACATTTTTTCATGTCACACACACAAAAATACCGGAGGAACTCAACAGGTCAGGCAGCATCTAAGGGAGGGAAATGAGCAGTCAACATTTCGAATCCAGAAGCATTGACTATGCATTTCCCTCCTTAGATGCTGCCCAGCCTGCTGATCTCCTCCAGCATTTTATGTTGCTCAAGATTTCCAGCGGAATCTTGTATCATACAATTTTTGATATAATGAACAAATATCACTAATAAGTTATTGCCTGATTTACTAATTATCTTCTTACAATTCTCATCAGAATTGTAATTGTTATTTCCAACAAGAATTCCTAGCCTTTAGTAACAGACTACAAACAAATAGAAAGAGAATTGCCAGCAGACATCACTTACAGAAGATCAGTGGCATCAACTTGCAAACAATAATGGGAATTATTTTTAACAGGTGACTCAGACAACTCTCTTGACAGTCACCATTTGAAATACTGTAAATGCACCTCAGCCGTAATTCCCTCTGACAGTGAAATAAAAGAGTATGACCAAAACTGAATGTCAACACAATCTTTTATAGTTTTCTTCTTGAAATAATACCTCAGCTATCATGTCAAACAATTGAAGTAGATAAGATTCTTCTAAAGTAAAATGACACAAGGTCAGGCCTTCCAATTGCCAAGTTTTGTTCCTTTGGGGAGATTACATCAGCGTTTCAACATGAAAATCTGTAAATCAAATTAATTGTGAAGGAAGACACAAAATTAAAGAAATGTAATAAAAGTGATCTCAGTCAAATCTCCTTACCCATAGCACC
The DNA here is from genome assembly GCF_030028105.1 of Mobula birostris. Classification (NCBI taxonomy): domain Eukaryota; kingdom Metazoa; phylum Chordata; class Chondrichthyes; order Myliobatiformes; family Myliobatidae; genus Mobula; species Mobula birostris. The sequence goes on along the minus strand of NC_092380.1, from coordinate 96,806,395 downwards.
TGTCGGGCTGAGTAAAGCTAGACGCTGCCGGCAGCTCAGGAGAGAACAGCTATCACTTGGACATTCCCAGATGTAGGTTATCTTCATGTTAAGAATCTCTGATTGATTGATGTCTCCTACATATAAAAGAGTTCCCATGATATTATTAAATTCAAAAGTCCAATGTTGGAACATACACTCAGTAGCCACTTTATTAGGAACACCTGTGCACTTGCTCATTAATGCAAATATCTAATCAGCCATTCATGTGGCAGCAACTCAATGCATAAAAGCATGCAGACATGGTCAAGACATTCAGTTGTTGTTCAGACCAAACATCAGAATGGGGAATAAATGTGATCTAAGTAACTTTGACCATGGAATGATTGTTGGAGCCAGACGGGATGGTTTGAGTATCTCAGAAACTGCTGATCTCCTGTGAATTTCATTCACAATAGTTTCTAGAGTTCACAGAGAATGATACAAAAAACCAAAACAAAACATCCAATGAGTGGCAGTTTAGTGGGCAAAAATACTTTGTTAATGAGAGAAGTCAAACGACAATGACAAAGCTGGCAGGAAGGGGGAGGTAACTCAGATGACCACGCCTTACAACAGTGACATGCAGAAGGGCCTCTCCAAATGCATAACATGTTGAACCTCGAAGTACAGAAGGCCATATAGCTCCTGTACCAAATAAAGTGACCACTTTATGTCATTCCTAGGAATAGCAGAACTAGTTTAAGCAATTATATCTTATCAATGTTGTGCTTTTGTTGCCATTCATTATAATACTTTGGGACTATGAGAGCCATATTGAGTGACTTTTGTGTATGTTTTAACCTATGGACAAAAGTGATTTATGGACATCTGTAAAAGCGGAATCCATTCATTGCCCAGGAATGCCCTGTATGTAAATCCCAGGCTTGCAATGAATCAAGAGTCATGAGCTTAGAAATGGACTTTTAGCCCACTAAATCCATGCCACCATTTTAGCCTGTATCTTTTTTTTGCCTTGCTCATTTAAGTATATGTCTCAGTGCTTCTTATCTGCAGGAATTCCCCACATGTTGCTTCAGATGACTAAGTCCTATACAAATGTAGGTCAGCATGATTAATCCTACCTGCAAGCAGAAATCCTAATCATATGGAATCCCAAAACCCTCAGTTCAAATGGGGAAAATAAATAAGGTAGTCCCCTGGCATGGTAGTGAAACACCAACAGCCAAGAGTGAAAGCCTACTTTTTGTATCCCTCCCTACCATTGAGCACGTTTACAAGGAACACTCCCAGAAGAAAGAGGCACCCATCACTAGGACACACACCATCGAGGTCATGCTCGTTTCTTGCTGCTGCCATGGGGAAGTAGAGGAGCCTTAAGTCCCACACCAACAGGTTCAGGAACAGTTCTTAACCTTCAACCATCAGGCTGCTAAACCGGCATGGATAACTTCACCTTCCTCAACACAGATCGAATTCCACAACATATGGACTCACTTTAAAGGACTCGACAGCTATTGTTTTCAGTATTACTTAGATTTTTTTTCTATTTGCATAGTTTGTCTTTTTTTGCATATTGATTGTCACTCTTTGTGTGTAGTATTTCATTGATTCCATTGTATTTCTTTGTTCTACTCTGAATGCTTGCAAGAAAATGAATATTAGGGTAGAGAAGGCAATGGGAAGCTACAATCTTGAACCCTAGCACCATGGAATGAAGGCGTTTCCACAGTGCAATTAGGATGGCAATTACTGGAAATTGAACCAGAAATATTGGAGAAACAGTGATGTATTTCGAGGTTTGGATGGTAACTACATTGAAAGGGAAACTCGAGGTAGCGCACTTGTCTTTCTTGTGGTAGAGGACACAGGTTTTGGCAAGTGCTTTTGATGAGTAACTGTAGTTCTGTGGATGGTGTAGATTTCAGCAACGGTGGCGCTGTTGTAGACTGGTGCCAAACAAGTGAGCTCAGTGTTATTGAATTTTGTTGAATGTAGTTGGAGCTGCACTCATCATGCAGGTGGTGAACACTCTATCACATTCTTAAATGCAGCAGGCCAGGCAGCATCTCTAGGAAGAGGTACAGTCGACGTTTTGGGCCAAGACCCTTTGTCAGGACTAACTGAAAGAAGAGATAGTAAGAGATTTCCCCTCCCACTTCAAATCTCTTACTAACTCTTCTTTCAGTTAGTCCTGACGAAGGGTCTCAGCCTGAAACGTCAACTGCACCTCTTCCAAGAGATGCTGTCTGGCCTGCTGCGTTCACCAGCAACTTTGATGTGTGTTGCTTGAATTTCCAGCATCTGCAGAATTCCTCGTGATCACATTCTTAACCTGTGTTTTGCAAATGACCAAAGGATTTTGGGAAGCTAGAAGGCGGATCACTTTCTATGAGCGAGCAATTGTTGGATCCCGATGCTCTTGCAATCCAAAGGATCTTCGGAAATCAAGAATTAAGGCATAAAAATTGCAGTAGTTTTATTAAGTGTTACAAGAACAAAGAACAAATAAAGAACTGAGAGAACAATGAAAAGATAAAGGAAAAAGCAGGCTAGAGATAACAAAATTGCACTAATAACAATTAAGCCTATAAAGAGCCATATTCAAGTATCTTGATACCTGCTGCAGAAAACAAAGAATCTTCTCGAAAAATACAAGAGCATTTGTACCGTAATTGCTGGAAATTTCACTGACCAATTGCATGCATGCATATAGGGAATATCCTCCAAGAGGATTACAAATTTGTCGCTGGGTTTGGAGGGTTGCGTGCCTCAATGACCCAGAGAAGTACGTTGGCTGAAGTCAAGGCTTTATACTTTGGTTCTCGGTAGGGTTACCCATGCCAAGACTAAAGCCAGACTAAGAGTGATTCACCAGTCCTCCAGGTTTGTGAGTTCAACTCAGGGCTAGCAACCCTGACTTGTAAAACAAAGCTGATACAGAAACAGCAATGAAGATAACTTCTACATCTGAGTGCCACTCTGGGTCTGTGTGACTGACAGTAATGAAAACCAAGAGGAGGCTACTGACAGGTGGAACCATCAGCACACAAAACTTTAAAAGCAGCCTTGAATTGGATTGGTAAGAGGGAAATATTTGTGGGGCTAGTGTGATAGATAATCACCCTTTGGGGCCTGGGGACTTTTTTGTCAAGCTCAACTTTGTAACACAGCAGCTGACTCTTCAAGGGGTCAAAGAGGTGCTAAACTCCCAACCAATATCCCTTGTTCAGCTTCTTGTCATAAACAAGAACCAGTCTTCAGTTCTTAATGTAAATTGCGAGCAATAATCAACCTGAAGTTAAATGGAAAGCTTTGCAAAAACCGATACTGTCTATAAAACATAGGGTGCTGACCAACAGCACAACATTGGATGCTGAAGAAACGTAGTGCGAAAAAATGGGGTTATGTTAACTGGGCCTGCGTCAACCTGCTAAATTATTTAGTTCAAGAAAGCTTGCAGACCAGACTGATACTATCATTTAACATATTGAATAGCTGATTTATCAATAAGTAGAAGATAATCAACCCTCAGAGCATTTATTTGGGGTTCTGGGATCTCTGTCCCCAGAAACATTTAGAGTATCTGTCAATTTCCCAGCAAGGTATCTGAAAACCAATCACGTGTGTGAATAGCAAAAAAGAACAGTATAAATATCAAAAATCAGCCAACCTTGTTGGGAATGCTCAAGGAATGAAAGAAGAATGACAGAAAGATGGGGTGACTAGAATCCATTCCCCTGCCTTCAATTTCTGCGCCGGGCGAATTGTTTGTCTGCAATTCATTAGTATGACTTTTTAGCTTATAGGAATTGTATCCGTCTTCTGGAAATCCTTTGTGTTTTAGAAATTGTTTGAAATTTGGAAAACTTTTCTAAGATAGGCTTCTATGAATTCTCTGTGAACTTTAAATGTATTTAAAAATGTATCTAAATTTAAGCATGTATCACAAAAAGTAAACAAACTGTGTATAATCTACTTTGCTAGCTGGAAGTATCTTCTTGGTAGGGAAGGGGAACCCACAGCTCAAATAGTGGGTATTGGTAGCCTAAACTCTCTGTGGATAAATAGGGAAGTGATCTAACCTTTGAAGAATTCGTGGCTACTGTATAACCTCCCTTAGTGAGGGTTTCAGTAGCTATTTGAAGGCAAAGTCATGGTGGGGCTAAACAACGACTCCTTTGCATGCATCTTTGGAAACAGCTCTATTTCTATCGTTGATTTCTCTTATTTTCCTTTTCAGGGTGTAGGGGATTCTTTTGAAGACCCTCACCTGGAGTTACACTCTGACTTCAGTTCTTTTCGGGAGTGGAACTCGCTCTCAAGGCCTCACATCTGGCCACTTTTTGATATCCCAGTGACGTGGCCTGGAAGATGAGCATGCCTTCAGGATTCAGGATTTTGTTGCTCTGGGGGCATGTTGATTCTAGGCGAATGCCCCTGACTGTAGCATCATGGGAGAACACGGAACATCGGGAGCAGTGGACCAGCTGCTGGCGGTTGTGTGTTTGGAGAGTTGCACCTTTTTAGTGCCGACTCTCTGGGTGCAGAGCTCGGAAAAAGTGACATGACAGACATTTAACATCATAAATCAGCGAGTTGTATGTCATGTCTCCCCTCTCGCTGTGAAACAGGGACACCTCTTTTTCAACTATTAGGAAGAGAGAGAGCCTGTGATATGTCAAATTACCGGATGAACGGGTAGTTTTTCGGGTACTACAAGTCTGCGTCTTTATTGATGTTTTGCTGCTCACTTGAGTACTCGGTGGAGGGTGCTGATACTTTTTTGCTGGTGGGGGTGGGGGTGTTGTTGCTTTGCTGCTGCTTGTGTGTAGGAGGAGGAATTGGAGGGTGCTTTGGGGTTCTAACATTTTAACTGTCATTCCTTCTTTGGGGCACTTCTCTGTTTTTTTGGATGTCTGCAAAGAAAAAGAATTTCAGGATGTATATTGTATACATCTCTCTGACATTAAATGTACCTATTGAAACCTGTATATAGGATAGGGCTTAAGATCTTTGCTTGAGCTCACAACATCACAAACAGCAAACCCAATACCATCATGCAACACTAAAAGATTTGGGACATGGAACTGCCTAGATTTGCCTAAAAGAGGACTCCTTCCATTCCATAATGAATCTATTAATTTGAAGTTGGCTTGTCACAAACCCGCTTATTGGGGCTAACATCAAATTAGCATGAACATTGATCTAACTAGTTACCTAAATCTCATACTTCAAGTATCTTGGCATGATGCACGACCTGTAGAATATCCATTTTGCCATGCAGTGTGAATTCCATTCAAAATGTGTAGCCACAACTTGCACTAAATTGTCCATGTCACTTATTTCCTTGGCTCTTGTTCCTATATTCTTCCTTCATTCTCCTGGTGTAAACTTGAACCAAATAACTACCAGTCAGAAAACTAGTAAAAACAATGCAACACACATCAAAGTTGCTGGTGAACGCAGCAGGCCAGGCAGCATCTCTAGGAGGAGGTACAGTTGATGTTTTGGGCTGAGACCCTTCGTCAGGACTAACTGAAGGAATAACTAGTAAGAGATTTGAAAGTGGGAGGGGGAGATCCAAAATGATAGGAGAAGACAGGAGGGGGAGGGATGGAGCCAAGAGCTGGACAGGTGATTGGCAAAAGGGATATGAGAGGATCATGGGACAGGAGGCTCAGGGAGAAGGAAAAGGAGGAGCGGGGGAAATCTAGAGGATGGGCAGGGGGTATAGTGAGAGGGACTGAGATCATTTTGCTGAACACCTACGCTGAGATCGTTTTGCTGAACACCTACGCTCTGTCCACCAGAGAAAGCAAGATCTCCCAGTGGCCACACATTTTAATTCCACATCCCATTCCTATTCTGATATGTCTATCCATGGCCTCCTCTACTGTAAAGATGAAGCCACACTCAGGTTGGAGAAACAACACGTTATATTCCATCTGGGTAGCCTCCAACCTGATGGCATGAACATTGACTTCTCTAACTTCGGCTAATGCCCCACCTCCCCCTCGTACCCCATCCGTTATTTATTTATATACACATATTCTTTCTCTCTCTCTCCTTTTTCTCCCTCTGTCCCTCTCACTGTACCCCTTGCCCATCTTCTGGGGTTTCCCTCCCTCCCCCTTTTCCTTCTCCCTAGGCCTCCCGTCCCTTGATCCTCTCATATCCCTTTTGCCAATCAACCGTCCAGCTCTTGGCTCCATCATTCCCCCTCCTGTCTTCTCCTATCATTTTGGATCTCCCCCTGCCCCTCCCACTTTCAAATCTCTTACTGGCTCTTCCTTCAGTTAGTCCTTACGAAGGGTCTCGGCCCGAAACGTCAACTGTACCTCTTCCTAGAGATGCTGCCTGGCCAGTTGCGTTCACCAGCAACTTTGATGTATGTTGCTTGAATTTCCAGCATCTGCAGAATTCCTCGTGTTTGCAGTGGTAAAAACAATATTTTGTCATTTGCTGTCTCAAGATGTTTCATAATTTCTTAAAAATATTGGTAAACCAAAAATTCTGTTCACCACTCCCCGTTCCATTTCATTGAAAACATCTCTACAGTATTTGTGAAGCATTTTACATGTTTCATTTCTTCTAAGGTGTATGAATACCAGGTAAATGCAATAAACCTAACAGTGAAATTTGGATAGTAAGATGCTCTGTTTTGTGTGTGCTTGAATTACACGTAAAATTATGGAAACATTAATATAATTCAAATGCTGAAATGTAGGTAGATACAGTTACATTGACAAATATAAATATTTCCATGGTTTTAAAAATGCTTTCTTAAAAGAAAGCTGAGTTTATAGTTAAATTAAACATTAAAAAATGAGTCTGCTAAGGTTGTGAGTGAAACATCCAAGGCACGCGGGAGACCCATTAACTCTCATCTCATTACGTTCTGCTGCAAGATTTGCTCCTGCTTTACTTGTGACTAATAAATGAAGATCATAAGTTATCAGCAACCATAGAAATGGTCAGTGCAAAATTGATGAAATGATTAGTAATGTGACATGCTCTGGGTAAAAATGCTCATGCCAGTTCCCCAATGAGGAAAATTTGACCTGGAAATAATCAGCAGCACAATGTATCCTGTGGAAATCTACGTCTATAGGTGATTTGCAAATAAAGCACTTGTGTAAATGGATCCAATTTCTAGGCAATCGAATGCTAAAGTACATTGCACTTAAATCAGTGACGACCAATGTCATTTAAATCGTACCTATTATCACCGCACTTCAGATTCCAACACAGCTCTTTGATAAACAGAATTTGCTGTCACGGCAGGGATGTAAACAGCGGAGATTCTTAATTGAGTTTGAACTAGAGAGATTATTATTCTGTGAGAGGACAGACACAACCTGGCATTCCATTGTGAAGGGAAATCCTGTTTGCGATGCTTAAAAGAAGATCAAAGCGGACACCACTGGTTTGAGTAGAATGGTATCAAAATCTTGGTTTTGCCCTCTGTGCTGTGCCAGAATTGCCCACATTGATAAAGGTTTTGAGAAGGTACATAATTGCCGTTGATACCAATATCTATCATTAGGCCAAGTGTTTAAAAACTACCTGGTGAGGTGGCAGGCCAAAGCATGTCAATTATGTAAATAAGTTAGCAGCTCAAATTTGGTATATTGCCTGCATCTGAGCAAAATGCACAAGTAAAGCAGGTAATTTTAAAACAATAAACACAAGAGATTTTGAAGGTGGTGGAGATCCAGGGCAACACACAAAAAATGCTGGAGGAACTCAGCAGGCCAGGCGGCATCTATGGAGAGGAATAAAGAATCAAGTGGACGAAGATTCACCATCATGGCTGGAAGCGAGGCATGGGGGTGACAGAATGCAAGCCAGACTGACACACAGAAGGATGAGGTTTCCTCTTCCCAGCATCTCGTTGGCAAATATGCAGTCATTGGAGAACAAAACTGAGGAGCTGAGGGAAAGACTGCAGTATCGGAAAGAAATGAAATCAGAATCAGAATCAGGTTTATTATCACTGGCACGTGACGTGAAATGTGTTAACTTAGCAGCAGCATTCAATGCAATACATAATATAGAAGAAAAAAAATAATAAATAAAATAAATAATAATAAATATGTAAATCAATTACAATATATGTATATTGCATAGATTAAAAAACATGCAAAGACAGAAGTACTGTATAGTAAAAAAAAGTGAGGTAGTGTCCAAGGGTTGAATGTCCATTTAGGAATCGGATGGCAGAGGGGAAGAAACTGTTCCTGAATCACTGACTGTGTGCTTTCTGGCTTCTGTGCCTCCTACCTGGTGGTAACAGTGAGAAAAAGGCCTGCCCCTGGGTGCTGGGGGTCCTTAATAATGGACACTGCCTTTCTGAGACACCACTCCCTGAAGATGTCCTTGGTACTTTGTAGGCTAGTACCCAAAATGGAGCCGACTAAATTTACAACCCTCAGCAGCTTCTTTCAGTCCTGTGCAGTAGCCACACACCCCCACCCTCAAACATACTAGACAGTGATACAGCTGGTCAGAATGCTCTCTATGGCATATCTATAGAAGCTTTTGTGCCAAATCTCTTCAAACTCCTGATAAAGTATAGCCGCTGTCTTGCCACCTTTATAACTATATCGATATGTTGAGACCAGGTTAGATCCTCAGAGATCTTGAAACTGCTCACTCTCTCCACTTTTGATCCCTCTATGAGGATTGATATGTGTTCCTTCGTCTTACCCTTCCTGAAGTCCACAATCAGCTCTTTCGTCTTAGTGACGTTGAGTGCCAGGTTGTTGCTGCGGCACCAATCCACTAATTAATGTAAACAACAGGAATTCTGCAGATGCTGGAAATTCAAGCAACACACATCAAAGTTGCTGGTGAACGCAGCAGGCCAGGCAGCATCTGTAGGAAGAGGTGCAGTCGACGTTTCAGGCCGAGACCCTTCGTCAGGACTAACTGAAGGAAGAGCTAGTAAGGGATTTGAAAGTTGGAGGGGGAGGGGGAGATCCAAAATGATAGGAGAAAACAGGAGGGGGAGGGATGGAGCCAAGAGCTGGACAGGTGATTGGCAAAAGGGGATACGAGAAGATCATGGGACAGGAGGTCCGGGAAGAAAGACAAGGGGGGGGGGACCCAGAGGATGGGCAAGAGGTATATTCAGAGGGACAGAGGGAGAAAAAGGAGAGTGCGAGAAAGAATGTGTGCATAAAAGTAAGTAACAGATGGGGTACGAGGGGGAGGTGGGGCCTTAGCGGAAGTTAGAGAAGTCGATGTTCATGCCATCAGGTTGGAGGCTACCCAGATGGAATATAAGGTGTTGTTCCTCCAACCTGAGTGTGGCTTCATCTTTACAGTAGAGGAGGCCGTGGATAGACATGTCAGAATGGGAATGGGATGTGGAATTAAAATGTGTGGCCACTGGGAGATCCTGCTTTCTCTGGCGGACAGAGCGTAGATGTTCAGCAAAGCGGTCTCCCAGTCTGCGTCGGGTCTCGCCAATATATAAAAGGCCACATCGGGAGCACCGGACGCAGTATATCACCCCAGTCGACTCACAGGTGAAGTGTTGCCTCAGCTGGAAGGACTGCTTGGGGCCCTGAATGGTGGTAAGGGAGGAAGTGTAAGGGCATGTGTAACACTTGTTCCACTTACACAGATAAGTGCCAGGAGGGAGATCAGTGGGGAGGGATGGGGGGGACGAATGGACAAGGGAGTTGCGTAGGGAGCGATCCCTGCGGAATGCAGGGGGGGGGAGGGAAAGATGTGCTTAGTGGTGGGATCCCGTTGGAGGTGGCGGAAGTTACGAAGAATAATACGTTGGACCCGGAGGCTGGTGGGGTGGTAGGTGAGGACTAGGGGAACCCTATTCCTAGTGGGGTGGCGGGAGGATGGAGTGAGAGCAGATGTACTTGAAATGGGGGAGATGCGTTTAAGAATAGAGTTGATAGTGGATGAAGGGAAGCCCCTTTCTTTAAAAAAGGAAGACATCTCCCTCGTCCTAGAATGAAAAGCCTTATCCTGAGAGCAGATGCGGCGGAGACGGAGGAATTGCGAGAAGGGGATGGCGTTTTTGCAAGAGACAGGGTGAGAAGAGGAATAGTCCAGATAGCTGTGAGAGTCAGTAGGCTTATAGTAGACATCAGTGGATAAGCTGTCTCCAGAGACAGAGACAGAAAGATCTAGAAAGGGGAGGGAGGTGTCGGAAATGGACCAGGTAAACTTGAGGGCAGGGTGAAAGTTGGAGGCAAAGTTAATAAAGTCAATGAGTTCTGCATGCGTGCAGGAAGCAGCGCCAATGCAGTCGTCGATGTAGCGAAGGAAAAGTGGGGGACAGGTACCAGAATAGGCACGGAACATAGATTGCTCCACAAACCCAACAAAAAGGCAGGCATAGCTAGGACCCATACGGGTTCCCATAGCTACACCTTTAGTTTGGAGGAAGTGGGAGGAGCCAAAGGAGAAATTATTAAGAGTAAGGACTAATTCTACTAGACGGAGCAGAGTGGTGGTAGGGGGGAGCTGATTAGGTCTGGAATCCAAAAAGAAGCGTAGAGCTTTGAGACCTTTCTGATGGGGGATGGAAGTATATAAGGACTGGACATCCATGGTGAAAATAAAGCGGTGTGGGCCAGGGAACTTAAAATCATCGAAAAGTTTAAGAGCGTGAGAAGTGTCACGGACATAGGTCGGAAGGGATTGAACAAGGGGTGATAAAACCGTGTCGAAGTATGCAGAAACGAGTTCAGTGGGGCAGGAGCAAGCTGAGACAATAGGTCGGCCAGGACAGGCAGGTTTGTGGATCTTGGGTAGGAGGTAGAAATGGGAAGTGCGAGGTGTGGGAACTATAAGGTTGGTAGCAGTGGATGGGAGATCCCCTGAGCGGATAAAGTCGGTGATGGTGTGGGAGACAATGGCCTGGTGCTCGATAGTGGGGTCACAATCGAGGGGTAAATAAGCGGAGGTATCTGCGAGTTGTCGCTGTGCCTCGGCAAGGTAGAGGTCAGTACGTCAGACTACAACAGCACCTCCCTTATCGGCAGGTTTAATAATAAAGTTAGGATTAGTGCGGAGGGAGTGGAGAGCAGAGCGTTCCGAAGGAGTGAGGTTGGAATGGGGACAAGTTGCGGTGAAGTCGAGACGGTTGATGTCCCGTCGGCAATTAGCGATAAAGAGATCCAGAGCAGGCAGAAGACCAGAGTGGGGTGTCCATGAAGAAGAGGAGGGTTGAAGACGGGAGAAGGGGTTATCGGTGGGGGTGGAAGAGTCCTTGCCGAAGAAGTAGGCTCGGAGACGGAGACGGCGGAAGAAAAGTTCCGCATCATGGCGAACACGGAACTCGCTGAGGTGTGGGCGAAGGGGGACAAACGTGAGGCCCTTACTGAGAACAGAGCGTTCTGCCTCCGACAGAACGTTGGGGTTACTCCAGTTGGCTTTAGGATTCGTTTCCAAGCCTCTCAATTTGGACCTTCTGAGGTTCCCAGGTACTCACATTTTATTGACTCTGCCTCTCGCCGCTTCTCCCGTCAAGCTCTGAAGGCGACTCTCTCCGCCATGAGGAGGTACTTGGTGTCCCTATCCCAGACCCTTCCACACCTTCGGGACACTTTCTTCACCGACTGTAATGGTCCTACCCGTTATTTCATCCTCCGTTAGATTCACGCCTGCAATCGCCGTTTTTTTGACTTTGTCATGTTAGGCAAAGATCACAAGATCCTACATCTACGGACTCCAGAGCCTGCTGGCCCTGAAACTAGCAGGCATGAACTTCAGATTGCGGCCTCTGCCATTGATCTCGCCGGCTCCAACACCTCAGGGCATATTCAAAACCCGGACTCCAGCAACGACCATGGACACCTTCACAGCGATTGCGCAACCACCAACTGCGACTCCAGCCTTGAACTCCAGGCCGGGTCTTTATGTGCTGCTATTGTGACTCCCGTCTCCCCTTCCCCCACCAATACTCTGCAACCCCGTCTCCTTCAGATCCCATCGTCAGCTCCTGGGTACTCAGAGGCTCCATCTTCCTCTCACCCCAACCCTCCCCTCTCCATTGACACCCCCAGCCTCCCCCCTCCCCCCCTCTGATCCCAGCTCTTATCCGTGCCGGGTCTTTACCATCCTCTCCGACCTTCAACTGTCGGAGGCAGAACGCTCTGTTCTCAGTAAGGGCCTCACGTTTGTCCCCCTTCGCCCACACCTCAGCGAGTTCCGTGTTCACCACGATGCGGAACTTTTCTTCCGCCGTCTCCGTCTCCGAGCCTACTTCTTCGGCAAGGACTCTTCCACCCCCACCGATGACCCCTTCTCCCGTCTTCAACCCTCCTCTTCTTCATGGACACCCCACTCTGGTCTTCTGCCTGCTCTGGATCTCTTTATCGCTAATTGCCGACAGGACATCAACCGTCTCGAATTCACCGCACCTTGTCCCCATTCCAACCTCACTCCTTCGGAACGCCCTGCTCTCCACTCCCTCTGCACTAATCCTAACCTTATTATTAAACCCGCCGATAAGGGGGGTGCTGTTGTAGTCTGGTGTACTGACCTCTACCTTGCCGAGGCACAGCGACAACTCGCAGATACCTCCTCTTATTTACCCCTCGATCGTGACCCCACTAAGGAGCACCAGGCCATTGTCTCCCACACCATCACCGACTTTATCCGCTCAGGGGATCTCCCATCCACTGCTACCAACCTTATAGTTCCCACACCCCGCACTTCCCGTTTCTACCTCCTACCCAAGATCCACAAACCTGCCTGCCCTGGCCGACCTATTGTCTCAGCTTGCTCCTGCCCCACCGAACTCGTTTCTGCATACCTCGACACGGTTTTATCACCCCTTGTTCAATCCCTTCCGACCTATGTCCGTGACACTTCTCACACTTTTAAACTTTACGATGATTTTAAGTTCCCTGGCCCACACCGCTTTATTTTCACCATGGATGTCCAGTCCTTATATACTTCCATCCCCCATCAGGAAGGTCTCAAAGCTCTACGCTTCTTTTTGGATTCCAGACCTAATCAGTTCCCCTCTACCACCACTCTGCCGAATCTAGTGGAATTAGTCCTTACTCTTAATAATTTCTCCTTTGGCTCCTCCCACTTCCTCCAAACTAAAGGTGTAGCTATGGGCACCCGTATGGGTCCTAGCTATGCCTGCCTTTTTGTTGGGTTTGTGGAACAATCTATGTTCCGTGCCTATTCTGGTATCTGTCCCCCACTTTTCCTTTGCTACATCGACAACTGCATTGGCGCCGCTTCCTGCACGCATGCAGAACTCGTTGACTTTATTAACTTTGCCTCCAACTTTCACCCTGCCCTCAAGTTTACCTGGTCCATTTCCGACACCTCCCTCCCCTTTCTAGATCTTTCTGTCTCTGTCTCTGGAGACAGCTTATCCACTGTTGTCTACTATAAGCCTACTGACTCTCACAGCTATCTGGACTATTCCTCTTCTCACCCTGTCTCTTGCAAAAACGCCATCCCCTTCTCGCAATTCCTCCGTCTCCGTCGCATCTGCTCTCAGGATGAGGCTTTTCATTCTAGGATGAGGGAGGTGTCTTCCTTTTTTAAAGAAAGGGGCTTCCCTTCCTCCACTATCAACTCTGCTCTTAAACGCATCTCCCCCATTTCATGTACATCTGCTCTCACTCCATCCTCCCGCCACCCCACTAGGAATAGGGTTCCCCTAGTCCTCACCTACCACCCCACCAGCCTCCGGGTCCAACGTATTATTCTCCTTAACTTCCGCCACCTCCAACGGGATCCCACTACTAAGCACATCTTTCCCTCCCCTTCCTCTACATTCTGCAGGGATCGCTCCCTACGCAACTCCCTTGTCCATTCGTCACCCCCATCCCTCCCCACTGATCTCCCTCCTGGCACTTATCCGTGTAAGTGGAACAAGTGCTACACATGCCCTTACACTTCCTCCCTTACCACCATTCAGGGCCCCAAACAGTCCTTCCAGCTGAGGCAACACTTCACCTGTGAGTCGACTGGGGTGATATACTGCGTCCGGTGCTCCCGATGTGGCCTTTTATGTATTGGTGAGACCCGACGCAGACTGGGAGACCGCTTTGCTGAACACCTACGCTCTGTCCGCCAGAGAAAGCAGGATCTCCCAGTGGCCACACATTTTAATTCCACATCCCATTCCCATTCTGACATGTCTATCCACGGCCTCCTCTACTGTAAAGATGAAGCCACACTCAGGTTGGAGGAACAACACCTTATATTCCATCTGGGTAGCCTCCAACCTGATGGCATGAACATCGACTTCTCTAACTTCCGCTAAGGCCCCACCTCCCCCTCGTACCCCATCTGTTACTTACTTTTATGCACACATTCTTTCTCACACTCTCTTTTTTCTCCCTCTGTCCCTCTGAATATACCTCTTGCCCATCCTCTGGGTCCCCCCCCCCCCGTCTTTCTTCCCGGACCTCCTGTCCCATGATCCTCTCGTATCCCCTTTTGCCAATCACCTGTCCAGCTCTTGGCTCCATCCCACCCCCTCCTGTCTTCTCCTATCATTTTGGATCTCCCCCTCCCCCTCCAACTTTCAAATCCCTTACTCACTCTTCCTTCAGTTAGTCCTGACGAAGGGTCTCGGCCTGAAACATCGACTGCACCTCTTCCTACAGATGCTGCCTGGCCTGCTGCGTTCACCAGCAACTTTGATGTGTGTTGCACTAATTAACATATCTCACTCTTGTACACCGTCTCGTCACCACCTGGGATTCTACCAACAATGGTTGTATTGTCTGCATATTTATAGATGGTATTTAAGCTATGCCAATGCCACGGTCATGTGTATATAGAGAGTAGAGCAGTGGGCTAAGCACACACCCCCGAGGTACACCAATGTTGATCGTCAGCAAGGAGGAGCTGTTATCACCAATCCGCACAGATTGTGGTCTTCTGGTTAGGAAGTCAAGGATCCAATTGCAGAGGGAGGTACAGAGGCCCAGGTTCTGCAACTTCTTAATCACGATTGTGGGAATGATGGTATTAAATGCTGAGCTATAGTCAATGAACAGCATCCTGATGTGGGTGTTTGTGTTGTCCAGGTGGTCTAAAGCCGTGTGGGGAGCCACTGAGATTGCATCTACCGTTAACCTATTGTAATCCTCCTGTATTGTGTGTCTGACCAAGCCGTGGCTTTCCCTGGACAGGCCAGATACAGCAATCAAACCCAAAGTCTTCTCAGTTTACAGAATGGACCAAACTGCTGATTTGGAAAAGGCGATGGGTGTTTCATGATAAACTAAACCTAATTTCCCTCGGGATTAATAAAGTATATCCATCTTATCTATCTATCTATCTATCGGTAGTGCTCCAAAGTGGCAATTTTTTCAAGCTCATGTTCCCTCGACTTGAGAACAGGTAACGCTCAAATGCCATCCATTCTATTTACCTATGGAGTTCTCATCAATGTTCCTGACCACAGTTTACATACCATCAGCGGCCAACTATAATCAAGCATTCGCAATACTGTATGATGCCATCTCCAAACAAGAGACAGTCTATCCTGACACATTCCAAATCATAGTCAGAGGCTTCAACCAGGCTTGTTTGAAGGAAACCCTGCCCAATTACCATCAGCATGTCACCTGTGGCACCAGAGGTCCTAACATACTAGACCATTGTTATACTAAGATAAGGGATGCCTGCAATTCCATGCCCAGCACACATTTCAGTAAATCAGATCACTTGGCTGACTTTCTTCTACCTGCATACAGGCAGAGGCTAAAGAGCAAAGCTTCACAAATTAGAACATCAACGACGTGGTCGCAGGAAGCAGAGGAGCACATACAGGATTGCTTCAAGATAGTGGATGAAGCTGTGTTCAAGCACTCATCTGCGTATTTGAATGAGTACACCATGG
The DNA here is from genome assembly GCF_030028105.1 of Mobula birostris. NCBI lineage: Eukaryota > Metazoa > Chordata > Chondrichthyes > Myliobatiformes > Myliobatidae > Mobula > Mobula birostris. Next base: position 96,790,554 of record NC_092380.1, on the reverse strand, counting down.
TTGTAATGGACACATTAAAACAGCTGCAGCCAACTGTGTCCCCACAAAGTCATTCTGAGTCTTACCCCATCAGAAACCCTGGATGGACCATGAGATACACAATCTGCTGAGAGCATGATCAGATGCGTTCAAGTCTGGCGACCACAAAAGTTACAAGAGGTCCAGGTATGATCTCCGGAAAGCCCTCTCATGGGCAAAGTGGCAACTCCATACCAAACTTGAATCAGTGAAGGATGCTCAACATTTGTGGCAGGGCTTGAATACAACCACCTCTTATAAAGTGAAATCAAGTGACATAGAAGACAGCAGGGCTTCACTTCCAGCTGATCTCAATGCTCAGTTTGACCATCAAAACATGGAGAAGCCATCACAAACTCACACATCCCCTGATGATCCTATGATTTCTGTCTCTGAAGCTGATGTGCGGGCAGAGTTCAGGAGAATGTGCCCTCGAAAGCATCCAGCCTAGATGAGATACCTGGCCGAGTACTAAAGACCCGTGCTGATCAACCAGCTGGTGTGTTCACTGAGGTCTTGAACTTCTCACTTCATCATTGTGTTGTAGCTATCTGCTTCAAGCAGGCTTCAATTATACTGGTGCACATGAAGAGAGTGGTGACCTGCCTCAATGCCTACCAGATTTATTTAAATTTTACATCTGTCCCACAACGTGAGGGAGTAAAAATCTTTGCGTTATGACTCCGTCGCAATGCACAGACATGTGAATTTATAAGTCTAATGGCTTGTGAAAAGAAGCTGTCCTGCAGCTTGTTGGTCCTGGCTTTAATGCTGGGGTACCATTTGCCAGACAGAAGCAGCTGAAATAGTTTATGATCGGGGTGACTGGTGTCCCCAATGACCTTCCAGGCCTTCTTTACTCATCTGATGCTGTAAATGTCCTCAATGGAGGGAAGGTCACATTTACAGATGAGCTGGGCTGTCTGTCCCATTCTCTACAGTGCCCACTGATCAAGGTTGGTGTACCAGACAATGATACAGCCATTCGGGATACTCTCAATGGTGCCCCTGTGGAAGGTCTTGAGGATTTAGGGGCTCATGAAGATGCTGTCGTGCTTTTTTTGCCACATAGTCTGTGTATATGTCCAGGTGAGATCTTCAATGATGTCTACCGAGGAACTTGAAAGTACTCACCCTCTCAACTGCAGTCCCATTGATGTTGATCAGGGCAAGCCTGTCTCCGTTCCTCCTGTAATCCACAATCAGCTCCTTTGTTTTTTTGGACATTGAGGGAGAAGTTGTTATCTTGGCACCACTGTGCCATCATTATCGTCCAGTAGCATATGCATCCATTGTGATGATGTGTTTTGAGCAGCTGGTGATGAAACATAACTCCTGCCTGAGAGGTGACTCAGATCCACTCCAATTTGCCTACTGGGGCAACAGGTCCAGGGCAGATACCATCCCATTGGTTCTTCACTCAACCCTGAAACATCTGGACAGCAAAAGTGCATACATCATCTTTATCAACTACAGCTCTGCATTCAATACTAATCAATAAGCTCTAAGACCTTGGTGCCAATAACTCCTTCTGCAATTGGATTCTTGATTTCATCACTTGCAGACCCCAGTCAGTTTTGCTTGGCAACAATAGCTCCTCCGTGATCTCCATTAGCACAGGTGCGCCACAAGGCTGAGAACTTAGTCCCTTTGTCTACTCACTTTGCACTATGACTGAGTGGTTAAACACAGTTCCAGTGCCACGTTCAAGTTTGCTGATGATACCACTGTTGTAGGTCGAATCAAAGGTGGTGATGAATCAGCAGAAAGAAAGGAGTTTGAAAATATAGCTGAGTGGTATCATAACAACCTCTTACTGAATGTCAGCAAGGCGAAGGAGCTGATTATAGACTTCATGAGAAAGAAACCAGAGGTCCGTGAGCCAGTCCTCATTAGAGGATCAGAGGTAGAGAGGGTTAGCAACTTCAAATTCCTCGGTGTTAGTATTTCGAAGAACCTGTAAGCGCAATTATGAAGAAAGCACAGCAGTGCCTGTGCTTACTTATGAAATTGTGGAGATTCAGCATGTCATCTAAAACTCTGACAAACTTCCACTGATGTATAGTGGAAAGTATATTGGCTGGTTGCATCACAGCCTGGCACAGAAACAAGAATGTTCATGGACAAAAAAAAAAAATCCTACAAAAAGTAGCAGATACAGCCCAGCCCATTATGGATAAGCCCTCCCAGCCATTGAGCACGTCTACATGAAGCACTGTCGTAAGAAAGCAGCATCCATCATCAGGGTCCACCACCATCCAGCGCATGCTCTCTTCTTGCTGCTGCCATCAGAAAGAAGGTACAAGAGCCTCAGAACTCATACCCACCAGATTCAGGAACAGTTTCTGCCTTTCAACCATCAGGTTCTTGCCCCATCATTGAAATGTTCCCACAACCAATGGACTCACTTTCAAGGGCTCCTCACCTCATGTTCTTGATATTTATTGCTATTTATTTATTATTTTTGTATATTCTTTTGGTATTTGCATAGTTTGATGTCTTCTGCAATTTGGTTGAATGCTCAAGTTGAGGAGTCTTTCATGGATTCTGTTATGGTTATTATTCTTTAGATTTATTGATTATGCCCACAAAAAATGAATCTCAGGGTTGTATATAGTGACATATATGTACTTTGTTAATAGATTTACTTTTTGGACATTTTGGACCAAGACCCTTCATCAGTACTTCATCATAGTTTTTAAACTGTTTCCAATGGAAGATCTAATGGGTGTTCTTGAAATACGTTCTTTGCTCCTGGTATATGTGACAGTAAACTAATCTAAATCTGAAATCTCTATTTAGCCACACGGTACCATAGCAGTTAGTGCATTGCTTTACAGCACTGCGCAGAACAATTCTCACCGGTTTGATTTGGTGCAAAATGACACATTTCACTGTATGTTTCAATGTACATGTGACGAATAAAGCTAATCTTTATGTAATTTTCCAGTGGAAAGTTTCTTCATTTCTATAACTTAGAGCATTAGATGGATTTGTCTTTGATAAAGTTCCTTTAAATGGATTTACATTCTGAAAAAGCACCATCAGCACAGGTGCATCAGAGGGCTGTATGCTTACCCTCCTGCTCTTCTCACTTTATACTAATGACTGTGAAGCTAAGTACAGCTCCAATTCCGTATTAAAGTTAGCTGATGACGCCGCTGTTGTTGACCAAATCAAAGGCGGTGGTTATCGTGGTTATAGTGCCTCAACAAGAATTTGTCGTTCAGTGTCAGCAAAACCAAACAGCTGATTATTGACTAGAGGAAGGAAGATATCTGGGGTCCTTGAATCAGTCCTCATTAAGGGACTGGAGATGGTGAGGGTCAATAACTTTAAATTCCTAGACATTATCATTTCAAGTAATCCGTCCAGGGGCCAGCACATAAGTGCCATTAAAAAGAAGGCACGGCAGTGCCTCAACTTTCTTAGAAGTTCACACAGATGCAATGTGTCATCCAAAACCCTGACAAACTTCTATAGATTCAGAGTGGAGAGTATCGCTGACTAGTATGGAAACACCAAAGCCCAAGAATGGAACAGCTGACAAACAACTTGTGGATTGTGGATACAAGCTGATCCATCAAAGGAAAAGTTCTCCCCACCATTGAGTACTTGTAAAAGCAGCACTGGCACAAGAATGCAACGTCCGGCATCAAGGACCTTCATCGTCCAGACCATGGTCACTTCTTGCTGCTACCACCAATCAACCAGGTTCAGGAACTGTTATTACACTTCAACCATCAGACTCCTGAACCAGCATGGATAACTTCACTGAACACTGAACAGATTCCACAATCTATGGACTTTCTTTCAAAGACTTTATGCCCTGGTTCTCAAATGTGTGACAAAAAAAGCATAACAGCACCTCTTCCAGCTCAGGCGACTGATGAAGTTCGGAAGGAGCCCCCAAATCCACAAGACCTTTTATAGGGGCGTTATTGAGAGCAACCTGACTGGCTTATCACCACCTGGTACAGGAACTGCACCAGCCTTGATCGCTGGGCACTGCAGAGAGTGGTACGGACATCCCAGAGCATCTATGGATGTGAACTTCCCTCCATTGAGGACATTTACAGCAGCAGGTGCAGGAAGAAGGTCTGGAAGATCATCAGGGACACCAGTCACCCCAACCATAAACTGTTTCATCTGCTTCCATCTGGCAAACGGTACCGCAGCATTAAAGCCAGGACCAACAGTCTACGGGACAACTTCCTTTTACAAGCCATTATACTTATAAATTCATAACTCTGTACATTGCGACGGAGTCATAATACAAAGACTTTTACTCCCTCATGTTGTGGGCGGATGTAAGATTTAAGTTTAAGTTTAATGTTATTTATTTCTTCACTTGTTTGTTTGTTTGTTATTCTTTGTATTTGCAGAGTTTGTCTTCTTTTACGCATTGATTGTTGTCTGTCTTTCTGTGTAGTTTTTCATTGATTCTAAACACAAGAGATTCTGCAGTTACTGGAAACCCAGACCAACACACACAAAATGCTGGAGGAACTCAGCAGGTCAGGCAGCATCTAGAACAGTTGACTGTTCAGGCTGGGACCCTTCAGGGTCTTTTTATGTGTTTTGCTCTTTTCTTGATTCTGTTATTTTTTTTTTGTTCTACTGCATGTGCTTACAACTAAAATGAATCCCAGGGTAGTATATAGTGCCATAGACATTGATAATAACTTTATTTTGATTTCTTTTGAACTTGGAAAAGAAGACATTTGGCCCATTGTTTCTCTGTTGGTGCATAGAAGTACATTTCAATTTTTCTCAGTCTGTTACCAAGAGGACTGCCTTTGGCGCAGGGAGACAGTGTCTCAATTTAATAATTCCAGGAAGCCATTCAGGGTTAGTTTATGGAGCTGGTTCTCTGATCAATAAAATGACAATTCACTAATAAGAGATAATATGGTGAAACTCTAAAAGTCAAGTTGATCCTCTAAGCATGCAGCTATTGAAACATCTGCTTTGTCATTCTGTATCCTGGAGTTCAAAGTTCAAAGTAAATTTATTACCAAAGTACATAAATGTCACCAGATACACCCCTGAGATTCATTTAAGGCCTATTCAATAAATACACAATAAAATAACAACCATAATAGAATCAATGAAAGGCGATACTGAGTGTTCAACCAATGAGCAAAAAACTGTGCAAAAACAAAAATAAAGAAACGATAATATATAAATAAATAATACAAATCACGAACGTGAGATGAAGAGCCCGTGAAATTGACCCCATAGTTTGTGAGTGCAAACATGAGGAAATCTGCAGATGCTGGAAATTCAAGCAACACACATCAAAGTTGCTGGTGAACGCAGCAGGCCAGGCAGCATCTCTAGGAAGAGGTACAGTCGACGTTTCAGGCCGAGACCCTTCGTCAGGACTAACTGAAGGAAGAGTGAGTAAGGGATTTGAAAGTGGGAGGGGGAGAGGGAGATCCAAAATGATAGGAGAAGACAGGAGGGGGAGGGATGGAGCCAAGAGCTGGACAGGTGATAGGCAAAAGGGATACGAGAGGATCATGGGACAGGAGGTCCGGGAAGAAAGACAAGGTGGGGGGGGGAACCCAGAGGATGGGCAAGGGGTATAGTCAGAGGGACAGAGGGAGAAAAAGGAGAGAGAGAAAAAGAACGTGTGTATATAAATAAGTAACGCATGGGGTACAAAGGGGAGGTGGAGCATTAGCGGAAGTTAGAGAAGTCGATGTTCATGCCATCAGGTTTGAGGCTACCCAGATGGAATATAAGGTGTTGTTCCTCCAACCTGAGTGTGGCTTCATCTTGACAGTAGAGGAGGCCGTGGATAGACATATCAGAAAGGGAATGGGATGTGGAATTAAAATGTGTGGCCACTAGGAGATCCTGTTTTCTCTGGTGGACAGAGCGTAGGTGTCACTGGGAGATCCTGCTTTCTCTGGTGGACAGAGCGTAGGTGTCACTGGGAGATCCTGTTTCCTCTGGCGGACAGAGCGTAGGTGTCACTGGGAGATCCTGTTTTCTCTGGCGGACAGAGCGTAGGTGTCACTGGGAGATCCTGCTTTCTCTGGCGGACGTACATGTCCCTTCAGTGTCATCGCTACTTCCTGCTGTGCTTTTGCATTGTTTTGCAAAACATTGTTTTATGTGTTTACTTCTAAGTGTTAAAGACTAATTTTGTATAAAATGAAGCTCTCACCCAATTGGTTACATGCAATCTTTTTAAAGTAACTGGAGCAGTATTTCATTCATTTAAAACAATGAGATCGTTGCTCTTTTTAAAAAATACAATCCAGCCCCTGGCTTTTCTGGGAGTACTTGAGATGCAGACCTGCACGGATTTCATAACTCCTTCTCAATTAATTAAAAAGATAGAAATCACACTTATCCTGCCCACTCACTTTCAATATCATTAACCATCTTGAAATTTACATTTCCTAAACAACCTTGCCACCTGAGCTTCCCTCTCATTTTCCATTCTGATGGATTCCTTTGGTATTGTTAACCATTCCTATCTGATTTATTATCTATTCTCGGGGGATACTTCAATCTGATAATGGGTTAGTGACTCCCTATCAGTAATCCATGCAGAGAGCTGGGAATTGAGAATGCACCAGTGAACAGAAGCTTCACACAAGAAATAGTTCTTTAAGGTCGTTATAACCCGGGATGGTATTGCAGATAAGCTCCCACGACAAATTAAATGCTTCCAGTGCTGTGCGTCACAAATAGTCTCGACAATCAAGTCCAGCTAATGGGTTCACATGTGGCTTAGTTACTAAACCTCTGTAGAACTATTTCTACTGACAGGAGAAAGGACAAAGGTGGGCTACTAGTGCCTCAAAACCAGTCACTTTGGACAGATAGGGTTCATCACTAATGGCTTATCAGCTCATCTAGGAGAAAGGAAACTCTGATCTGAAACCTCTTGCAGCTATATACACTCATGGAGAAGGCTTTGGGAGTAAGGCCAGAGGAAACAACTGGAGCTTGAGTCCCTAAGGTAGTCTTATGTTGAGTTCAGCACTGACTAGCAACTCCTGCAGTGCTGCTGGTGCCAGACTGTATAAGTCTCTGCTGTTCCTTTGGATTCATCAGCTGCTTGGAGAGAGGGAGCCTGCTACATGGGCAACAGCTTCTTCTCCATATTGTACAGCCCTGGCTTGCATATCAGATAGACAGCTGAGATGCAGCATTCATGGTCAAGCCCAACCAACAGAGGGCCTCACACAAGAAATGATTTGTTCTGTCTCCAGCTTCAAGTCATCTACAGTCAACGCAGATCATGAAAATAGTAAACACGAGGAAATCTGCAGATGCTGGAAATTCAAGCAACACACACAAAATGCTGGTGGAACGCAGCAGGCCAGACAGCATCCACAGGAAGAGGTACAGTTGACGTTTCGGGCCGAGACTCTTCACCAGGACTAACTGAAAGAAGAGATAGTAGGAGATTTGAAAGTGGGAGGGGGAGGGGGAGATCCAAAATGATAGGAGAAGACTGGAGGGAGAGGGATGGAGCTAAGAGCTGGGAAGTTGATTGACAAAAGGGATACAAGGCTGGAGAAGGGAGAGGATCATGGGACGGGAGGCCTAGGGAGAAAGAAATGGGGAGGGGAGCACCAGAGGAAGATGGAGAGCAGGCAAGGAATTATTGTGAGAGGGACAGAGAGAAAAGAGAGAGAGAGAAAAAAGAGGGAAAAATATAAATAAATCAATCAATCAATCAATCAATCAATAAGGGATGGGGTAAGAAGGGGAGGAGTGGCATTAACAGAAGTTAGAGAAGTCAATCTTTATGCCATCAGGTTGGAGGCTACCCAGACGAAATATAACGTGTTACATTCTGATATGTCTATCCATGGCCTCCTCTACTGTCAAGATAAAGCCACACTCAGGTTGGAGGAACAACACCTTATATTCCGTCTGGGTAGCCTCTAACCTGATGGCATGAACATTGACTTACCTAACTTCAGTTAATGCCCCTGAAGCACCTTCAATTACTCCAAAAGACTGAGGTTTGGTAAAATACTGAAAGGCTTTTATTCGCTGTACAATACAACCTCCACAGTGAGTGTCTGCCCCCGGACTGAGGGGGAGGGGCAAGGCGAACACCTTTATACAGGACTCTGTGGGAGGAGCCACAGGAACAGTCAGCAGAGGGGTGTGTCCAGACAGGTAACCGAGTTACAACATATATACATGGTTTACCACAGCCCCTCCTCCCCTTCTTACTACATCGTTTACTGATTGATTGATTGATTGATTTTTTTTCCTCTTTTTTTCTCTCTCTCTCCTTCTCACAATAACTCCTTGCCTACTCTCCATCTTCCTCTGGTGCTCCCCTCCCCCTTTCTTTCTCCCTAGGCCTCCCATCCCATGATCCTCTCCCCTCTCCAGTCTTGTATCCCTTTTGCCAATCAACTTTCCAGCTCTTAGCTTTATCCCTCCCCCTCCTGTCCACTCCTATTATTTTGGGTCTCCCCCTCCCCCTCCCACTTTCAAATCTCTTACTATCTCTTCTTTCAGTTAGTCCTGACGAAGGGTCTTGGCCCGAAACATCGACCATGCTTCTTCCTATGTATGCTGTCTGGCCTGCTGCGTTCCACCAGCATTTTGGGTGTGTTGTGAAAATAGTTCATTTTTATGGGAACACCATTGACAGTGTCCTGACAAGTTGCATCTCCATCTGGTATGGAAGCAACCAAGCATTGGACCAGAAATACCAATAAAGAACTGTGAGAACAGCTAAGAGGATCATTGGGATCTCCCTACCAAACACTGGGGACATTTATCAGGAATGCTGCAATGTGCAGGATCCTATTATTAAGTATTATTAAGGATCTCACCCATCCATCCAGCATCATCTTTGACTTTCTACCATCAGGCAGGAAGCTCTAAAGCATAAAAATTAGAATGGTCAGGATGGGAAATCGTTTCTTCCCTCTGGCCATTAGGCTTCTGAATTCCCTGGCTCATTGCGTTCAAAATGTTACCGGCTAATTTGTTCAGTACCTTACAATATTTAATTTACGCACTTTACTATGTTTATTTATGTGTAATTCATCTGTAGATTTTATCCTAACTTTCATATATTATTGTGTGTTATTTGTGTGTCATGTGTACGACTGTGCTTTACACCCTGGTTTGGAGAAACATTGTCTTGTTTGACAGTATACTGTACATGTATATAGTTAAATAACAATAAGCAAGCTCAATAACTCCCAGAAATATCAATGTTTCCTGAAGTAAAGCAGATTATTTAGAAGGACTATTTTATAGAGATTCACCAAGATGTTGCCTTGAATGGACGGTTGCGGTTGAGATAGATACAAATACAATGTTTGAAATTTATTTGGACAGGTATTTCGATAGGAAACATGTCAATGGATGTGGACCTAATGGGGGCTAGTGATATTAGCTAAAAACACTGCAGTCAGCATGATGAGGTGCTGAAAAGTCCTGCTTCTGTGCTGTGTGTTTCTACAGTTCCAAAACATTGCAAAGCTCTAGGATTATACTGAGTGATGAACTGACAGGGGTGCCAATCTATCTTCCAGGCTCCTCACACAGCTCATCCCATCTAACACCATCTACCTGATCCATGGCAGAGAATTAGATCAAACATTAGCCACACCTGCCACTTCAGAACCCATAGAACTGGAGAGGACATAAATTGGATGAAGTACAGAGAGATAGCTTAAGTAAAAGAAAATCAATTCAGCCAGAAAGACAAGACATTGCCTTAACTAGACGTGTGAAATAGAATATTAAAAAGAGAGCAGGGGTTCCCAACCACTTTTAATGCCATTTACCAATCCCATTCACCAAGAGGTCAGTGGACCCAGTGTGGGAGCCCTTGAAATAGACTTCGAAAGGATCTGTGGAGAGGGGTGTGTAGGAGTAACATTGATGAGCTCTTTCAGCAGTTTCTGGTTATAATCAATTAGGTTTGAATCCTAGTCTCATTTTAGATCTGGCTGCAGCCACAGCTGCCAAATTTTCTGCATTGGTTGCAATGTCAAGTGGAGCACTGATCAAAGGACATTGGCTTACAGCACAAGAGAACTGAAGATCTGCCAAGCCTGTATATTTATGGCCAGATTAGATCTGTGAGGTTGACTGACCAGGGGTGTCAAGATGAAATAACCTGGTCAGCATTTTATCAGTTTGTTCCCAGTCAGCAAGGGTAATTATTCACAAAATAAATGCCTTTTAATTAGAACTGTTTACTCATGCAAATACTACTATGAAGCTGATTGCATTCATAGTAGCATGATCACTCTAGTATTTGTTCTTCCAAGGTGTTATTCCCTTAATGGAGAAGGTCTATATGCATAATCTTGTTTAATGTGGGGATACTAATGCATGATCAACACAGTCCTTGACAGATCAGGGTGAGAGTCCTGTGGCATGGAATGCAAGATAACTTGGACCCTTCACTGCTGCAGCCTTCCCCTGCCTTCACTGCCATTGTAATGTGCCATCATCTTCTGCCAGCTCCATTGCTGGAGTCTGGTTGGATCACTCTTTGTCTGGACTCTTTCCCTTGACCTTACTGCTATGGGTAACCCTACCAGAAACTAAGCTCGAGATGGCTTCACGTTGAGGATCTCAAAAACTCACAAGCCTCTCCAACACGACAAGTTTCATGCCAGTACATTACCCCTCAAGCTGCATACTTGGTTCAAGCAAGTGAATCAAAGCACTGCCCCATAAGAGGAGCATTCATTTTTTATCTCCTCTGAATTATGTTCTCTTGTTGGTCCCTACCCTGCAGTCAGATTTCTATCTATACATTGCATATTTCATCTGTTATGACTTGCTTTTTTCAGTTCGGTATCATATGGAATACTTGAAGTGCTGTCAGATAAATAATTAATAAACAGATAAATATTAATAAATTGAGAATAATGCCAACTCAAAATATTTCCTTAATAGTTAATCACATTTTTTTCAAATTTGACTTAACGGTGGCTGTGTTAATCCTTTCTGATTATATTGTCGTCTTTCATACCATCGAAATGGAATAAGTTGAATGACAGTCAGTTGAATGACTCCATTATTCAATACATCATCCCACAGTTAACTCCTGACATAAGTAGGTTGATAAAGTATTTTATTGATTCTCATTGCGATCAGTTTGTGAAGTTATTTTAGCAAAACGCAACTTAGCACTCAATGCTGGGAAGGATTCCACTGAAACAAGACTAGCCCAGGGGTGCTTAAGCTATGGCATGCAACCCAACATGGCACACGCAAAAACATCGATTGAACGTAGCATGCAGTGCTATTCCTCAATTCTTTAAACCCCACTCACAGTAAAAATAAGATACATAATGATTATCTTTCCTGCCAAATAAAGCAGCAAATGATCTTCTTACAATCTGAGAGCAGTGAAATATTTTCACTGGGAACGTCTCATGCCAGCATGGCATCAATAAGATGGCTGCAGAACACATGACATTGGGTGGTACGTGTTGAACTTCTTGCAGACCTGGTCTACACTTCAGTATTTGGATAGAAAATAGTTACAATAACAATATGATTTAGAAATGATTTTATTTTCCAGTTGTCTTTTAAAAAATAATATTAATAATTTTTGGGCAGGTTTTGGAAAAGTTTCATTTAATGTACTTCAATGCGTCTCTGTTAATATACTTTTATTAACAGTAAAACAATGAGTATGCATAAATCAGCAACAGGACTCATCCTTTTTCCTTAAAAATGTACATAATTATTGTTACTAATTCATTAGTTAATGATAATCTCTTCTCAAGATTATCATGGCACATGAGAGAATTTTTTAAGCAGATTATCTCCAACTCAGGCACATATTGTCAGAGAGGTTCACCACACCTGCACTAGTCTATTCTCCTTTTAAAAAACATAGGTTTCTAAGTTTGCCTCTAATATGACAGTAAAGGACTTGCAGCTATACTAAAACCTTTGATATTTCTCCAAAGCGCTTTACAACTACTTTTGTATGGCACACATTCTTCTATGAAATAAGACATCCAATTTACATTCAACAGTCTGCCATATGCAGCAAAATATGAGCATAAGGTATTAAACCCAACCCCTGTATTCCTTCTCAGGTAGATAGGGAAGAGCCTCGGCACTATTTTGGGGGTTATCCTGTCGTCTTCTTGCTAATATTTATCAATCATTTCACATCCACCTAAAAAGACAGGCAGGGGTTTGGGTTTAATACCCTATCTAAAATATGACACTCGCAACTGGCCAAGAGTCCTCTATTTGATCAACAGCTTAGAAAATCGTGCTCGAGACAATTGAGATAAACTTGACCCTTCTTAGCTAAGAGATAGAGCCAGCACTCACAGCTCATTTACTTGCTGTTACTTTGTTCTTTTCCAACAAGTGTTGTCCAGCAATTTCAATAGGACAAATGAAAGTGTCTGGGCTAACAATCAAGCCTGCATTGCTTCAGAGGATGAGGGTTGTGTTGTGTGTCTCAATATGTTATTGCTTAGTGCCTGTCACAGAGCCATGTCTAACTTTACTTTTTACCTTCAGTTCTGTTTCGGTCACAAATCCTCATGTTGGTCAATAATTTAAAATGCAAGGCAACAAAATAACTAAGCCTTTATAAGACAGGCTGTTATCTCATACACAGTACTGAATACTGAATCAGTCAAGTGAATATAAAAACAAGTATAATATATTTATAGCTTAATCCCAGGTTTCTGCTGATGTGCGGCACAACTCTATTGAATTACAACCTTGTAGCCCGATCTTAGCCACGTATAATTCAATATTCAATTCACTTGAGAAATGCTTATTTAAAAAAATCTAATTACATTTAAAAAAACCCCTTCAAAACTTTAAGGACAATATCCAGATGGAAGAGAAATGAGGCACAGAGATAAAAATAAGCTTATTAAAAACTTAATGTTTATCCCTGTAGATGGTCCTTAACTGTAAGCAACACATTATTTTTTCTTTCTTGAAGTGTTGAGGAATTTAGTTCTTCAAGATAAAGAGGAGAATCCTTATTACAACCTGCTAATGTTAATGATTTTGTACCTGTATATATATTCTATATTGCTATTGAAATGATATTGGTATTGTTTATGTTACAGAGAACTGGATATACAGCAGAAGTCTCAGTTACATCATGGGCTTATTTGTAGTTGAAAAGTTGTGAATTTAAATGCTGATGACAGCTGCCCTGAAGGAGACCTTGTTTTGGACAGGACATTAAACTGGTCCTGCCAGTCCTCTCAGACAAATACAAAAAAAACACAGCTTTGAACAAATGTAGAATAATCCTCTTCTGTTTCCTGGTTAATATTTTTCTTCAAACAACATTAAAATAACCTGGTTATTATTATTACTACACTGTTGTTCGTGCATTCTTACTGCTTGTAAATTGGCTTCCTACTTTAAAATGGTAACCATATAACCATATGACAATTACAGCACGGAAATAGGCCATCTCGGCCCTCCTGCCGAACTCTTACTCTCACAACCTTTGAACAATTTCATCTTGGCCGTTAAAACGTTGATTTATCAAGAAAAGAAATTGAGACAAATATTTTTTTTTCAAAAACGTGTGGATTGTACGTGAGTGCTTTGCCCAAATTGGTTCATTGCTGGTTGTGATCACGTCATGCTTCCAGGATATCACCGTGGGTTAATATGGACATTTGCACGTAAGTAACCTATGTGTCAAAGTCAAGACAGTAATTAGTGCAGGTAAAAAGGCATAAAATGCAGCTAAAGGGAAAAAAAACCATTGCTGGTAAGGTCATTCCAGGTTTACTACATAATGAAATCATTTATTATTCCATTTTCTATGGTGATTAAAGGATGCCGTGCCTTCTATAGACTGATAGCACCATGTAGAAAATGATGATCTGTTTAATAACTCTTTTATAAACATAATTAGACCTGGAGTATTATCACGTGGACAGGGAGGAGGATCCCCACGAGTTGGTCGACCTGGATATGATAAAACTAGAATAAAAGGCTCCATTAATCTGTATGATCTTATTTTCAATTATATAAAGTACAGGGCATCAAATTTAGGTGTAGGGGCAATATGTTTATTTGTTTATTTATTTAGCTCTACAGTGTGGAGTAGATCCTTCTCGTGCTAAGAGCCTCACTGCCCCAGAAACCCACGGCAACCCTGGTCTAACCCGAACCTAATCACGGGACAACTTACAGTGACCATTTACCCTACCAGTACGTCTTTGGACTGTTGGGGATAACCGGAGCATCTAGTGAAACTGCACGCATTCCACGGGGAGGACCTACACAGATTCTTTAAAGACAGTGCAAAATTGAACTCTGAACTCCAACACGCCAGCTGCAACAGCATCGCATTAACTGCTGCACTACCATGACACCCAATTGCAGTCGTTGGTGAGGCCTCAGTTGGCATATTGTTCACTGTTCTGGTCACCCTGTTATACGAAAGATATTGTCAAGTTGGAGATGGTTCAGAAGATACTTACCAGGATGCTGCCTGGACTGGAGGGTCTGAATTAGAGGGAGAGGTTTTGCCACACTGGATCTTTATTCACTGAAGCACAGAATGAAGAGTGACCTCCTAGAAGTTTAGAAAATCATGAGGGGAATGGATAAGATGGATGATCATAGACTTTTCCCTCGGGTTGGAGAGACCAAAACAAGAGGGCACAAATACAAGATAAGAGGGGAGAGATTTAAAAGAGACCTGAGACGTATTTCTCTGCACAGAGGATAGAGAGTATCTGGAGTGAGATACCAAAGGAAGTGATCAAGGCAGGTACAATTGAGACTAGCAGGGAGGATGCTTTGGCTGGAACCAGTTGGGGCAAAAGGCCTGTTTTTGTCCTCCCCCCTCCCTTCCCCTTTTCCCAAATAGGATTCCCCTCTTCCTGCCCCCTTCCCACTCTCAGTCCACAATAGAGACCCATATCAGAATCACGTTTATCGTCACTCACATATGTCATGAATTTGTTTTCTTTATGGCAGCAATATTGAGCAATACATAAAATTATTACTATAGTCTGCAAAATTCTTAAGCAACGTAGCTATATATATGTGCCTAAGTCTTTTGCAGAGTACTGTACGTATGTTGAGTATTTGTTAAGAAGTGCTTGGAAAACAGCAAAGGACTAAGGCTAAGCAACAGTTTATTGCAGAGTTTTGTTCCTCCGTTACTTAACTTGAAAACAGTAGTACATTATAAACAAGAGAAAATATGCAGATGCTGGAAATGTCATGGTCCAGTCTGTGAAGTCCGTATTCCGGTTCACAGACCGATCCATCGACCCTTGCTCCAGGTTTTCCTGTCTACCCTGTTTCTGTTCTTGTTGAGCTCTAATTGAGCCAGCTGATGCTCGTTGGGGCTGGCTGCATAAATACCTTCAGAGACCAGGGTGTGGCTGCTGGATTGTTCTTGTCCTTACTTCTTGTATCCCTTCCTCTGCCTCCTGTTTCCTCGCCTGAAGCCTTGCCGGTAACTCTCGCCTCGCCTGAAGTTCTCGTTTCGCCTTGCAATGCCTGAAGACCTGCCTTGTCTTGCAGGTAACTCTCGCCTTGCCTGAAGTTCTGTCTTGCCTTGCATTGCCTGAAGCCTTGCCTTGTCTTGCTGTCTTGTCCTGGAGCCACGCCGTACCTAGCTCCCTTCCGGTCCCTTGCCTCCGTCGGGTAAGCTAGGCTGTCTTGCCGTTACCTGCGGTTGGTTCTGTCTCTTCCGGTCCTTTGCCTCTGTCAGGTGGAGATCCGCGCCCTGCCCAGGTGATCCGCGCCCTGCCCAGAAGTATCGTGCCCTGCCCAGGAGGAGCTTCCAGTCTCCTGTCTCCAGCCTTGCCTCATCTCAAGTCTCAAGTCTCAAGTCTCCAGCCTCCTGCCAAGCCTCGCCTCTAGTCTCAAGTCTCCAGCCTCCTGCCAAGCCTCACCTCTAGTCTCAAGTCTCCAGCCTCCTGCCAAGCCTCACCTTGTCTCAAGTCTCCAGCCTCCTGCTAAGCCTCGCCTCAAGTCTCTAGCCTCTAGCTTCTAGCCTGAAGACTCCAGCCTCCCACCTAGCCTCAAGCCTGAAGACTCCAGCCTCCCGCCTAGCCTCAAGCCTCGCCTTTAGCCTCTAGCCTCAAGCCTGAAGACTCCAGCCTCGTCCTCCCTGCCAGCCAAGCCTTGTCCTTGCCTAGTTCTGGGGTCCGAGCCAGAGGCAAGACCCAGGTACTGGGTCCATGTCCAGTCTCTGGCTCGAAGTCCAAGCCTGGGCTCCTAGCTCTCTTGTCCAGTCCTGCTCCAGGGTCCCGGTTTTCGTGTCCGTGTCCTTGCTCTCACCCTGTATCCTAGTCCTGTCCCTAGTCCTTCAGTGGCTGTGTCTTGCACTTGGGTCCGTTCCCAGCCATCACCTTATGACAGGAAATCCATGCATCACACACAAAAAAACTGGAGGAACTCAGCAGGCCAGGCAGAATCCATGAAAAAAAGTACAGTTGATGTGTCGGACCAAGACCCTTCAGCAGGACTGGATGAGGAGTAGATTTAAAAGGTGGGGGGGGGGAGAGAGAACCACAAAGTGATAGTAAAACTGGGAGGGGGGGATGAAGTAAAGAGCTGGGAAGTTGATTGGTGAAAGAGATAAAGGGCTGGAGAAGGGGAGTCTAATAGGAGGAAACAGAAGGCCGTGGAAGAAAGAAAGGGGGGGTGGAATAGCACTAGAGGGAGATGATGGGCAGGCAAGGAGATAAGGTGAGAGAGGATAAAGGGGATGGGAAATGCTGAAGGGAGGTGGGGCATGACCAGAAGTTCGAGAAATCGATGCTCATGCCATCAGGTTGGAGGATACCCAGATGGACTATAAGATGTTGTTCCTCCAACCTGAGTGTGGACTCATCACAACAGTGGAGGAGGCAATGGATTGAAAATGGAATGGGAAGTGGAATTAAAATAGGTGGACATTGGGACCATTCAGGGCCCTAAAAAGTCCTTCCAGCTGAGGAGACACTTCACCTGTGAGACTGTTGGGTTCATATACCATGTCTAGTGCTCCTGGTGTGGCCTCCTGTATATCGGTAAGAACCAACGTAGATTAGGAGATCGCTTCGCCAAACACCTATGCTCCCTCCGCTAGAAGAAGCGGAATCTCTCAGCGGCCACCCATTTTAATTCCACTTCCTGTTCACATTCCAATATTTAGATTAGATTAGATTATGAGGACACTCTGTCCTCGTTCATTGTCATTTAGAAATGCATGCATTAAAAATGATACAATGTTCTTCCAGAATGATATCACAAGAAACACAAGACAAACTAAGACTAAAACTAACAAAACCACATAATTATAACATATAGGTACAACAGTGCAAAGCAATACCGTAATTTGATAAATAGCAGACCATGGGCATGGTAAAAAAAAGTCTCGAAGTCCCGATAGCCCCAACATTTCACATAGAAGGGAGAAACTCTTCATGCCATGAACCTCCAAGCGCCGCAAACTTGCCAATGCAGCAACATTGGAAGCACCCGACTGCAGCGGACTCTGAGTCCGTCCGAAAACTTCAAGCCTTCGACACCCGAGCACTGAGCACCATCCTCTGCCGAGCGCTTCGACCCCGCCCCGGCTGCCGAGCAACAATTGAAGACGAGGACATGGGGCCTTCCCCTCTGTAGATTTCGGACCACACAGTAGCAGCAACAGCGAAGTAGGCATTTCAGAAGTTTCACTAGATGTTCCTCTGTGTCCTCACGTCCGTCTCCATCAAATCAGGATTGTGCACGGCACCCTACTTGACAAATAACAAACATCACCACCAGAGTGCCCGCTGTGAGCTGCGTCGCGCTGCTATCTCTTCCTCTCCTCAATCTGTCAATCCATGGCCTCCTCTACTGTTGTGATGAGGCCTCAGGTTACCTAATGGCATGGACATCGATTTCTTGAACTTCCAGTAATGCTCACCCCACCTCCCCCCTTCACCATTTCCCATCCCCTTTACCCTCTCTCGCCTTATCTCCTTACCTTCCCATTGCCTCCCTCTGGTGCTCCTCCCCCCTTTTCTTCCTTCCCTGGCCTTCTGTTCTCTCCTTTCAGACTCCCCCTTCTCTCATCAATCAACTTCCCAGCTCTTTCCTTCATCCTTCCCCCTCCAAGTATCACCTATCTCCTTATGTTTCTCTCTCCTCTCCCCCGCTTTTTAAATCTACTCCTTATCTTTTTTTCTCCAGCCCTGCCGAAGGGTTTCGGCCTGAAATGTCGACTGCACTTTTTTCCATAGATGCTGCCTGGCCTGCTAAGTTCCTCCAGCATCTTGTGTGTGTTGGTTGAGTACATTATAAACCAGATTACATCTCAAAGAGTAGCTGGAATTGATGTATCTACAATTTCATTGACTTTGATTGGCAATGGGCTCTGCTCAATGTAAGTAATTTAATCTGAGATCACTTTTTAAAGAAAATCCATCAGACACATTGACACAAATGGGTTCCTTTTTCATTTGATGGTAGACTTAAATTACAAAGCGATCACATTTACAGGACTGATTTCTTCACCGGTTTAGACTTCTTTCTTTGTAATCTACTCTTGCGCTTCAATCAATAAATAGGCCTGCTCGAATGAATCCTGATTCACGGATCAATGAAGTAGTCACAATATTCTTTTTACGCTTTGCTTCCGTTCTTGGGGTGTCTGATGACTTGCTTCTGGTCCACCTCTGGGGGTATGAGGTAGCTCAGGAATAAAGGATGATGAGGGATGCATTGATTCTACCATTGATGGGCAGATGATGCTTGAGAGGTGGGTGGGTGGGTAGTCTGAGAGGTGTGCTCTACTTTCACTATTTGTGCATGGTAACACACACAAAATGCTGGAGGAACTCAGCAGGCCAGTCAATGTGAGATCCAACGGTCAGTCTGAAGAAGGGTTTCAGCCTGAAACATCAACTGTTTATTCATTTCCATAGATGCTGCCTGACCCGTTGAGTTCCTCCAGCATTTTGTATGTGTTGCTTTGAATTTCCAGTATCTGCAGGCTTTCTCAAGTTTAATATTTGTCCATTGTACCTGTGTATAGACAATAAGACCATAAGACAAAGGAGCAGACGTAGGCCATTCGGCCCATCGAGTCTGCTCCGCTCGTATAGTATATCCAATCTGGACATTTTGAGTGCTTAGTGATGCAGGACACTTTTTCTCCATTTTTTCATGGTTCGGTGGAGATATTACACATTTTCAAGGAGGTTTTGAAAATGCCCTTGAACCACTTTCTCTGCCTTCCTAGATGGAGCTGCCATCGTGTCCGACAATGACAGGCAGCCTGTGTGAAAGAGTTTATAAAAGTGGAAAACCCATTGCACTGCAGCAGTTCCAGTCCCTCGACCTCAGAAACCCAGGGGCGGTGGTACAGAAAAGCATCACAAACTGGGGCCTTTGTTGGCTGCAGTGGATGACCATGATGTCTTCTATGCCTAATCATGCGCTTTGCACTCCACTGAGCATTGCAGTCCCGCCTTCCTGGCCGTTGGATCTCACTGCAGATCTGGCTTCGCATGCTAGGACAGGCATGTCCCTGTCTCACCGGGGTATGAGACTGCCAGCTGCCCTCAAGTGGTTTAGCCCTCCTGTTGAAGCGGAGTGAGGCCACTGTTGCAAGCAAACAGCTACTTGGAGCAACAGGTGAGAACTTCCCAAAAATCTCTGACTTTAATGGAACTCAGATGGGCATGCCTCTTTCAGGAGCCTGGTATTGAGCATCTGGACAGCATGGTTCAATGCTTTCATGTAAAGATCCAAATGCAACACATCACAGATGCTGGATATAAAAGCAGTAGAATGCCAGAAACACTCAACAAGTCATGCAGCGTCTGAATAGTGAAAAACGGAGCTGAGGTTTCTGGTTGAGAATCTTTCTCAAAGCTGGCAACAATGTCGAAAGGCATGCTTGGCCCCTGTATCCACAGGCTCCTGTTGATGATGCTCCCATTGTTCCGGATTTCAGCTTGCAGACATCATTCTGTGGGGCAGCACAGTGGCATAGCAGTTAGCAAAATGCTCTTATGGTATCAGCAACCCTTTCAATTCTGCAGTTGTCGGTAAAGAGTCCGTACTTCCTCCTATAACTGTACGGTTTTCCTCCGAGTGCTCTGGTTTCCTCCCACATTCTAAAGATGTACAGGGTTAGTAGGTTAACTAGACACATGGGTGTAATTGGTCAATATGGGCTCATTGGGCCAGAAGGGCTTGCTAGCATGCTGTATCTTTAAGTATAAAAAAAAATCAAAATCTGAATCAGGTTTACTATCATTGACATATGTCATTATATTTGTTGTTTTGTGCCAGAACTACGGTACAATACCAAAAAAATTGCTTAAGTTATCATAAAAAATATATAAAAATAAATCAACAGTACAAAAAGAAAGCAGAATAGTAAGGTTGTGTTCAAGGATTCATGGACCAATCAGCAATCTGATGGCAGAAAGGAAGAAGCTACTCCTAAAATATAGAGTACGCTTGTTCAGGCTCCAGTACCTCAGTCCTGATGGTAGGAATGAGAAGATGGCATGTCCTGGATGATGAGGATCCTTAATGATGGATGCCATCTTCTCAAGGCACCTCCTTTTGAAGATGTGCTTGATGATGGAGAAGCTAGTGCCTGTGATGGCGCTGGTTGAGCCTGCAAACCTCTGCAACTCTTTTTTTTCAATCGCGTGCATTGGTATTGCAACCACTCAGAATCCTCTCCACTGTATATCTGTAGAAGTTTGCTGCCAAATTTGTGACATACCAAATCTCCACAAACCTCTAATGAAATATAGGCCTTGGCATGCCTTCATCATGATTACATCAATTGTTGGGCCCAGAATATTTCCTCTGAGATGTTGATGCCCTGAACTTTCCACTTTCACCCTTTCCACTGCTGATTCTTCGATGAGGAACTCCCAAATTCAGCTTCCTTCGTCTATAATCAACTCTTGAGCTTACTAAAATTGAATGCAAGGTTGTTGTTGCTTCACCACTCAACTAGCAGATCTGTCCCCTTACTGTGCACCTCCTGGTCACCATCTGATATAGATAGAGTGGTAATGAATTGTTTCTATAAATTCTCCATGACCCCACTCAGATGATTAACTGGAAGGTTTGTGAGAGGTTGATGAAGGCCATATATAATGGCTGGCACAGCTCTCTACATTCTGATTGGGGTTCTCCTGAAACAAAAATTACATCCCTTGTACTACTTGATGGGTAACATTAGTTTTGCAACTTCAGAAGAAGCCCTCCTTCCAGTGGAAGAAAATAATTCAACGCACCCTTATGCTGAACTTCCCTATCAGAGTACAATAAAATCTTCTATATTTATTGAAATCAGCCAAAATTTTTCATGAAGTTATACATAATTACAGCAATTCTGGAGTCCACAGACATGTCCATCACATGGATCAGAAGTAGTTCTCCATCCAGGGTTAGATCAGTGGACCCTGGACTGGCAGATACTGGAGTAATTTGTTGTGAACTGAAGCAGTCAATGGCACTTGTCAAGAAACAAATGGTGTTGACTTTCTTGTAGTCATTCACTTGAAGGGTGATTGATCTAGCAGATGCCAATACTTAGATTAAGAGCCCTGATGGAGTGCCTTGGCCCAACTGTCAACTTCCTTGTCGTCATTCAGTATTATTGTAGCTTATTCCCCTCCACAGACGCTTCCTGACCTGCTCCAGTATTTTGTGTATGTTACCTTAGATTAGGATGTTGCCAGAAGTCCTTTGATGAAATGGGGTTCCAATTCTATCATTAAATATATCATGGAGAAACAAAGGAAGGAAATGTTTAAGAGAAGATCATGATTCTGCTTTTGATTCATTCAGTACATTGAGGTTTATGTGTTGGTCACTGTGCTATGATGGTTCTGTGCATGAATAAACTGCAGATCTCTGAGATAGTTGCTTATCATTTATGGACAGTCACTGAAGCACTAAGTAGTCTCTAAATGGCAAGATCAGAATACAGTATTCCTCCTCCCAAAGAAGATACAGTCATCATCCTGTTTGTTGATCTGATTTACTCCTTGTTGTGATTCAGCAGGACAGTGATATCTGAGTTTCTGGGCTATGAAACCAAGGTGGTAGTAAGTTTCTTTGTGTTGAGAATGCTAAGTGTCTTGATGTGTCCGGTTCTGAATTTCATCCTGAGGATAGGAAATTGCTTGGTGAATGATGTTTTGTTAATGAGAGGTGAGGGTTACACAGCAGCTAACATGGTTTTGACAGAATGAAGTCATGGTCCATAGCAAGGAGTTGTAAGATAACTAGCAAATATATTCTCCTGCACAGAGTTAGAAAACACAGAAACGTGAACACAAATACCCAAAGTGACTGCAGACATACAAAGACATTCACATTATCATCTTTGGATTACCTTTCTCTTCTATCCTTTTCTCTTCACTTCTTTCTCTCTCTCTCTGTCTCTGAAGGAGTGGAGATATGACTGACAAATCTAAAAAGTTGCAGGCAATATCAGAAACAACTCTCAGTGAATGAATTTTCACCAATAAATCATACAATTAAACCATTCAAATGAGATACACGGTAAATCCGTGAAACTTGCTGAATATATTTGCCAAATGGTTTGCTCTTCTACAAAGAAAAAAATAATGTAATTAGTAGGAATTGTTCAGTTGGCTAGATCTAACTGAAGTCTCAATCCAAACACTGAAATGCATTAAAAAAAACTGATGAATTGTCCCGATGTCCCGATGAAGGGTCTCAGGATGAAACATTGACTATTCCTCTCCATAGATGCGACCTCATCTATTGTATTCCTCCAGCATTTTGTGTGTGTTACTCTGGATATCCGGCATCAGCAAAATCTCTTGGGTTTATGCATTAAGATAACCTGTGGAAGTTGAGTTACTTGAGCAACATGTTTGACTGTTCTAAGATAATTTTTTTGGTAATGATTATTTTGGTATATTATTTCTCAAGATTGAATCCATAACAAAATCAAAGCTTTGCTCTCCTGGTAATTTCTTCTGAAGTTGTGGAAATGGGAAGAACCAAAGTAAGTTAAGGGGCTTCAGGTTGTTTGAGCTTTGCTTTAGTAATTTCACGCCAAATTAAAATATCAGAGGCAATGTGGGTAAAAACAAAACAGTACTTGGTATAGCAGTGCTTTTACAATAGACAGCTAAATGAGGAGGTGAAAAATTACAGCATCGAATGGATCAAAAGTTGATCCCATGTGACAGAAGCATTGAATCAGAATCAGAATCAGATTTACTATCACCGGCATGTGATGTGAAATTTGTTGGCTTAGCAGCAGCAGTTCAATGCAATATGTAATCTAGCAGAGAGAGAGAAAAAAAATAATAATAAATAAAATAAAACATAATAGTAAATAAGCAAGTAAATCAATTATGTGTATTGAATAGCTTTTAAAAAATGTGCAAAAAACAAAAATACTGTATATTAAAAAAAATTAGGTAGTGTCCAAAGCTTCAATGTCCATTTAGGAATTGGATGGCAGAGGGGAAGAAGCTGTTCCAGAATCACTAAGTGTGTGCTTTCAGGCTTCTGTATCTCCTGCCTGATGGTAACAGTGAGAAAAGGTCATGCCCTGGGTGCTGGAGGTCCTAAATAATGGACGCTACCTTTTTGAGACACCACTCCCTAAATATGTCCTGGGTACTTTGTAGGCTAGTAACCAAGATGGAGCTGACTAGATTTACAACCTTCTTTCAGTCCTGTGCAGTAGCCCCTCCATACCAGACAGTGATGCAGCCTGTCAGAATGCTCTCCACAGTACAACTATAGAACTTTTTGAGTGTATTTGTTGACATGCAAAATCTCTTCAAACTCCTAATAAAGTATAGCTGCTGTCTTGCCTTCTTTATGACTACATCGATATGTTAGAACCAGGTTAGATCTTCAGAGATGTTGACACTGAGGAATTTGAAGCTGCTCATTCTCTCCACTTCTGACCCCTCCATGAGGATTGGTATGTGTTCTTTTGTCTTACCCCTCCTGAAGTCCACAATCAGCTCTTTCACCTTACTGACGTTGAGTGCCAGGTTGTTGCTACGGCACCATTCCACTAATTGGCATACCTCACTTCTGTACGCCCTCTCGTCACCACCTGAAATTCTACCAACAATGGTTGTATCATCAGAAAATTTGTAGATGGCATTTGAGCTATGCCTAGCCACACAGACATGTGTATAAAGAGAGCAGAGCAGTCAGCTAAGCACACACCCCTGAGATGAGCCAGTGTTGATCGTCAGTGAGGAGGAGATATTATCACCAATCCGCACAGATTGTGGACTTCCGATTAGGATGTCAAGGGTCCAATTGCAGAGGGAGGTACAGAGGCCCAGGTTCTGCAACTTCTTAATCAGGATTGTGGGAATGATAGTATTAAATGCTGAGCTATAGTCAGTGAACAGCATCCTGACATAGGTGTTTGTGTTGTCTGGGTGTTCTAAAGCTGTGTGGAGAGCCATTGAGCAAAACTGAAATCAATTGCTTTGAAAGGAATATTTGTAAGGCAAAGCAAGAAAGGGAAATGGAATAGTTATTACCAAGACAATAAAAGTAAATGTAATTTGTTCTTTTGTTTGTGTTATTAGAGGGAGGGTGTTGTAAAAATATTGTATACCTCAGCATTTCAGTGTCACTGCCCATCAAATATGGTTTGACATTCTGACTTCATTACTGAATTGGCTTTGGTAAGCTTCAGTGATTATATTGAAAAAAAAACAACTTATACTGGGCTGTTGAATCCCTGACTAACCCTCACACCATGAATTTAAAATTAGCCTTGCCTACATCAACACAGCTGTTCATCTTTCACTCTGTGCAACAAACATCTCAAAAATCAGAATTTATTTTATTTTCTGTGTTCTTACACTGGTTTAATTTGTGTTATCTTACTAACATCATGGTACTTGTTAAAGAAAATCAGTGGTAATTGAAACTGAAAATGATGGAAAATTCACAGCAAATCCATTATTCCCTGAGAAAGGAACATAATTGTCAAAGCCTTCTCTTGAACAACATCTAGACCTAATCTATTCTATAGTTTACATTAGCCTGAGCAATGTAAATGGTGATGGCAACTAAAACACTGCCATGTGGAAATTATTATTAAGATTTCAAAGATGCACAAAGAAAACTCTCTTCAGTTAGTGCCTCACAGACAACCTGAAGACCTTAATCAATGGGAGTGGGGGCTGGGGGAGGGGAATGCAGTTCCTCTCCAAGATTGTTGCAATATCCACATTATTTGTCTGTTCTGAAGCTCACTCTGCTTAGTACCTGTGAAGAGACATTTGGCATCTCTACTAGAAAATACAAAGACACATCAGATGAGAATAATCAACAGACATGGAAAGAAATTACTTATAAGCACAATGTGTTCTTGTACCAATGGAGTAATCATGTCAGGCAAGTTTCCTGAGTGTTGCCAATGTATTATCTTCCTGATTTACAATCTAACCAATTTCACACTCCTTTGAAATCAATATTAAGGGTGTAAAAATGATGAGGCAATGCTATTGGCATTCATGTTTTCAACTCAGAAACATTATTAATAGAATTATGGAAAAAATTATTCCTTTTAAAGTACGTTTGTATATAGTAATACTGCCTCTTTGTTAAACTGTTTAAAAACAATATTCATCCATAATTTTGAATTTAAAATACTAACTTCTGCCACACACATTCTCTGTAACAAAGCAGTTCATGATCCAAATAACACACATCAAAGTTGCTGGTGAACGCAGCAGGCCAGGCAGCATCTGTAGGAAGAGGTGCAGTTGACGTTTCAGGCCGAGACCCTTCGTCAGGACTAACTGAAGGAAGGGTGAGTAAGGGATTTGAAAGTTGGAGGGGCAGGGGGAGATCCAAAATGATAGGAGAAGACAGGAGGGGGAGGGATGGAGCCAAGAGCTGGACAGGTGATAGGCAAAAGGGGATACGACAGGATCATGGGACAGGAGGTCCGGGAAGAAAGACAAGGGGAGGGGGGACCCAGAGGATGGGCAAGAGGTATATTCAGAGGGACAGAGGGAGGAAAAGGAGAGTGAGAGAAAGAATGTGTGCATAAAAATAAGTAACAAATGGGGTACGAGGGGGAGGTGGGGCCTTAACGGAAGTTAGAGAAGTCGATGTTCATGCCATCAGGTTGGAGACTAACCAGACGGAATATAAGGTGTTGTTCCTCCAAGCTGAGTGTGGCTTCATCTTTACAGTAGAGGAGGCCGTGGATAGACATGTCAGAATGGGAATGGGATGTGGAATTAAAATGTGTGGCCACCGGGAGATCCTGCTTTCTCTGGCGGACAGAGCGTAGATGTTCAGCAAAGTGGTCTCCCAGTCTGCGTCGGGTCTTGCCAATATATAGAAGGCCACATCGGGAGCACCGGACGCAGTATATCACCCCAGTCGACTCACAGGTGAAGTGTTGCCTCACCTGGAAGGACTGTTTGGGGCCCTGAATGGTGGTAAGGGAGGAAGTGTAAAGGCATGTGTAGCACTTGTTCCGCTTACACGGATAAGTGCCAGGAGGGAGATCAGTGGGGAGGGATGGGGGGTACGAATGGACAAGGGAGTTGCGTAGGGAGCGATCCCTGCGGAATGCAGAGGGGGGGGAGGGAAAGATGTGCTTAGTGGTGGGATCCCGTTGGAGGTGGCAGAAGTTACGGAGAATAATATGTTGGACCCGGAGGCTGGTGGGGTCTCCAAATAATCATTTTCCCATCCTGATTGTTTATGATCCGCTGTATTTTTCTATCTTTTAGGGAAAAAAGATTAATCAGAATTGGAATCAGGTTTAACATCCGTGACATATGTCGTGAAAGTTGTTGTTTTGCGGCACTATTCTGTGCAATAATAAAACCATAAATTACAATAAGAAATATACTGTATATAAGAGAATAAATACTACAGGTAGTGCAAAAAGAGAGCAAAATTAGTGAGATTGTATTCATGAGTTGTCCATTCAGAAAACTGATGGCAGGGGAGAAGAAGCTGTTCCTAAAACATTCTTTGTGTGCCTTCAGGCTCCTATACCTCCTTCCTGATGGTAGTAATAAGAAGAGAGCATGTCTTGGGTGATGGGAGTCTTTAATGATTGGTGCGGCCTTTTTGACGCACTGCCTTTTGAAAATGTCCTCAATGCTGTGGAGGCTAGTGCTCATGATGGAGCTGGCTGAATTTGTAACTCTCTGCAGCCTTTTCCGACCCTGTGCAGTGGACCTTCCATACCAGACAGTGATGCAATTAGTTAGAATGTTTTCCACAGTACTTGTGTAGAAATTTGTTAGTCTTTGCTGACATGGAGTTATTGGGTTAATTTTGCTGAATGACTCTTTGCTTCTTTCTTTGACACATAATTGTCATTCCTTTTAAAGATTATAATTCCGTAACTCATCTGTTACAACTGGAAGGTCTTTAAATGAAGAGCAGACTCACACTAATCCATTGACCTTCACCTTGCAGTGTCCTAGAACAATTTACAATCCATTAAGTGCTTCTGAAGAATAATTATTGTTTTAATGCAATACGTTATACAGAGAATGCATCATCAGTGGAGGAGAGAAAGAAAGATTTTAATCAATCTTAATGAGCAGGGAGCTGACTTGTTTAAATTGACTGATCACTTTTATACTTCAACCAATATGGGATCTTATAGACTTCAAAGGCAAGTGAGACTGGAGAAAGTGCAGTTCACTTCTATTATTTTTGTGCCTGGTTAGGAAGATGGCAATTAGAGCTGGAGTGTTTCCTTCAGCTGCTTTAAGAAGTGAGAACTAAGACAATGTTCAAGAACTAATTTAGTTACCAGTGGGGTAGAATCTCCATCTACCATTGTACGCATATGGAGATCTTGGCCCAAATCTCTGGTCATAGACACATTTGCACAATGGAAGTGAGAGCCAACATGGGCAACAAAATAGGCGCAACTGTCTCAGGCTGGTGGTGGAAATTCAGACCAGTGGTGGGAAGTGGGGGGTTGGGGGATATCGGCTACTCCAGCTCAAGGTGTAAGGGCATTTTATTTCTTCTCACTTCCCTCTGTCCTGACAGCCATAAAGCAATGAAATTAAGCTTCTTGATTTTAACACTCTTTGTTTCTTATTCTTAGTGCATCTATTCCAGCAGTCATCTTGGGTATATTGCAGCGAACCTACTGGGGGGAGTGGGCTTGGAACATGTGATAATCAATATTCTGGATTGGGCTTTTCTTGTCCACATCTCAACCCTGTGTTCATTAATATGCATGAGCCTCCAGAATGACAATACCTCAGTTTTGATATTATAATCCTCATTTTCACCCTACTGCATGGCTTCACCTGTTTAGGTCTCAATACCTCCTCCAGCGACGTAAACCTCTGAGGACTCTGCACTTCTCCAGTTTTGGCCTCTCGTATATTTCTGATATCAATCACTGCTCTCTGATCCTTCAATTACCTTAACCCTAATCAATGGAACTCCAAATTAAAATCTTCTAGGCCTCTTTATCTTCCCTGATGATAGACATAGATGGAGTGGACATGGAGAGGATGTTCCTTTACTGCGGGAGTCTAGGACCTCTGGATACAATAATGTCCCTTTAAAACAGAGATGAGAGCACCAAATTTCTTGGTGTTCACCTGGCAGAGAATCTCACCTGGTCCCTCAACACCAGCTCCATAGCAAAGAAAGCTCAGCAGTGTCTCTGCTTTCTGCGAAGACTGAGAAAAGTCCATCTCCCACCCCCATCCTCACACATTCTACAGAGGTTGTATTGAAAGCATCCTGAGCAGCTGCATCACTGCCTGGTTTGGAAATTGCACCATCTCAGATCGCAAGACCCTGCAACGGATATTGAGGTCAGCTGAGAAGATCATCGGGGTCTCTCTTCCCGCCATTACAGACATTTACACCATACGCTTCATCTGCAAAGCAAACAGCATTATGAAGGACCCCATGCACCCCTCATACAAATTCTTCTCCCTCCTGCCATCTGGCAAAAGGCACTGAAGCATTCAGGCTCATATGACCAGACTATGTAACAGTTTCTTCCCCCAAGTCATCAGACTCCTCAATACCCAGAGCCTGGACTGACACCAACCTACTGCCCTCTACTGTGCCTATTGTCTTGTTTATTATTTATTGTAATGCCTGCACTGTTTTGTGCACTTTATGCAGTCCTAGGTAATTCAGTGTAGTTTTTGTATTGTTTCATGTAGCACCACGGTCCTGAAAAACGTTGTCTCGTTTTTACTGTGTACTGTACCAGCAGTTATGGTCAAAATGACAATAAAAAGTGACTTGACTTGAACTTATTTTGCCAGAGGGTATTGTATCTGTGGAATATAATGCCACAGACAGCTGTGGAGCCCAAGTCACTGAGTATAGTTACAACAGAGTTTTATAGGTTCTTGATTACTCAGGGCGTCAAAGTTTCCAGGGGGAGGGCAGGAGAATGGCATTGGGAGGGATAATAATTCAGCTAAATTGGAATAGCAGAATAAGCTCGATGGGCTGAACAGCCTAATTCTTCTCTTATGTCTTATGGCTTTATAAAATGCTGCTTAAAACCTATGCCTTAAATCAAGTACAAGGACACCCATGTTGATATTCTTCCAAGTGAATTTCTGTCAATTGTCTTTGATTATACACACCAACAAAATATTGGGGCATCAGCTCAAGTTAAATATGCTACTTAAATGCAGGTAGATTAAGTTTATTACATCAGTGCAAGATGTGTTTGATGTATGAGTTTGCTGATAGACCAACAAGATAGCTTCTGACTTCATGCCGCAATGAATATTGGGTGGATGTGGAAAGAGCTCCTAATTTTTTCCAATTGTGGGAGAATTGTAGAAAATATTCCCCTGCGTCCTACCATGAAAAAATTAACAAGAAAAGTCACAAAATGAAGGTTTTTGTTTTAGATGAGTAATTGATCTGTCCATAAATCCAAATCTTCTGATTAATAACAAAGAAGCAGGAACTCAAGAATTAAATGATGCAAAAGTGGGAGCAAAACTGCAGCCTAAGACGGGAGGTATATGAACACTTGTTAATCACATGAACAGTGATATCATGGTCTTAGTGGCCTTTTCCTGCACTATATATTTCTATGCCTGTGTCAGGATTCATCCCGAGCAGATGTGTGACAGAGGACACTTTGATCTACGGGCTGTTCCAAGAGACACGCACGGAGACGAACATCAAGTGCTACTGGCAGATCATCAGCTCGGTGAAATCACCCTTTGGTCTGCCTGAAATGTATTGCTATGTAGAGGAACTCTGCTGTCTGGCACATTCTAGACTGCAAGAATACATCATGAGGGTTACCCAGAAGCTTGGTGCAACCAATGGCTTGGTGGAGGAGAACCACAGGATTGCCTTCTTCCACTACTGGACATGGAGAGGCCAGGATGGATGAGGAAGTCCCTCAGATATTATAGTAGGGCACTTCTTGAGGGGGTACATGAGTGGCAACTGTCCTATTGCTTTTAAGGAATCTAAAAGAACACTCCGTAACACATTGACTATGAATCACAGAATGAAAGACATTGCACTGGTTTATTCTTGTAATTTTTACTAAAAATAAAGTTTACTTTGGTAAAAATAAATTTCTATAATATATAAAAAATGAATTTCTGTTGTCCTACCTGGTGAAGTAGACTTGCTGAAACTGATGAGGCAGATATTTAGGGATGATTTTTTTTTATAATATAATTTTTATTGAATTTTCAAAAGGAATACATGAAAAAATAAAATCTACCCTCCCCCCTCCCCCCCATATATAGTCCTACCTAAAAAGAAAGAAAGGAAGAAAAGAACTGCCTGGGTATTGGAAGGGATGATTAAATTAACAGATGAAATGCTAGTTCATGTAAATTTCTAGCACTGTTGAGCATTCACAGTCCTCCAAACCAGCTTCTTTGTTGATTTAATTTGTGCTCAGTTTTTAATGTTACTGATGCTGAAGCACATTTATCTTACAAGGATGCTTCTGTATACTTTCCTATTTAAAAGAGTTACTGACAGTAAGAGAGATTTAGACATTTTCATCAGGGCAATTAACTGCATTGCAGATCAGTCACCCATTAGAAAATGCCCAATAATGTTGTTTGGAGGCTTTCAATATTCTCTTTATTATTTGTTATATGTTCTCACAGGCAGAACCTACCATTTTAAGAAATGCTTTTTGAAGAAGACATGCCACTGGCTATAATACATTAGGAGTTTGAGGAGATTCGGTGTATCAACAAAGACTTGAGCAAATTTCTGCAGGTGTACATTGCAAAGCACTTTGACGAGATGTGTCACTGTCTGGTTTGGATGCGCAAATACACAGGATCGGAAAAAGCTGCAAAGATGGACATCGGGAATTTGGAGAGGAGGGGACTTCAATCAGGTCCACTGCCTGAGGATAAAAGGCAGGAGCAGTTCATGACAGTGTAATAGAGCTTTGACCAGTGACCAATCAGTGTATGGGATTAATTAGCAAGAGAAATTAAAGGAAGGCAGGGGCAAGTGTCCCAACCGTTGTCTAAGTGGACAGAGAGTAGTGATCTTAAGGCTTTAACTCTTCTTGGCTTTTGTGAAGAGAGGCTTCACTCAGAGAAGGCAATGAGACCTCCAGTTTCCCTGACCACTACAACTGAGAGAAGTGCATCCAGCTGCAGCTTCTAGCAAACTGCATTAAGGAGTTGGAGCTGGAACTGGATGAACTCCAGACCATTCAGTAGGCTGAAGGGCTGATAGATCAGACATATAGAGAGGGAGTTACACCCGAGGTGCAGGACACAGGAAACTGAGTGACAGTCAGGAAGGGGAAAGGTGTTAAGGAGCCAGTGCAGAATGCCCCTATGGCCATCCCCCTCAACAACAAGAATATCAGTTTGGATACTGTGGTGGAGGGGAGGACGATGATCAAGCAGAGGAAAGTCACAGCGGTCAGGTCTCTGGAGTGTGGCCATGTGACTCAGAAGGGAAGGGGGAAGAGGAGGCACACTGTGGTGATTGGGGATTCGTTAGAGTTCTGTGGGTGAGAACTAGATTCCTGGATGGTATGTTGCCTCTCGGTTTCCAGGGTCCAGGATATCTCAGATCGAGTCCTCAGCATTCTTAAATGGAAGGGTGAACATCCAGAAGTGGTAGTCCACGTAGGTACCAATGGCATAGGTAGGACAAGTGATGAGTTTCTGTATAGGAATTTCTGGAGATAGGTGCTAAGTTAAAGGCAGGACCTCCTAGTGAGGCTAGACCTAGG
Organism: Mobula birostris; assembly: GCF_030028105.1. Classification (NCBI taxonomy): domain Eukaryota; kingdom Metazoa; phylum Chordata; class Chondrichthyes; order Myliobatiformes; family Myliobatidae; genus Mobula; species Mobula birostris. Next base: position 96,758,336 of record NC_092380.1, on the reverse strand, counting down.
AAGACAATACATTTTAATATGTGGTGAAGTAGTTGATGTAGGAAGGAAGGCATAAGATTTTTGGATCATTGGTCTCTCTTTCAGGGAAGGTGGGACCCGTACAGAACGGACAGTTTGCACCTGAACTGGGGTGGGGAACTAATATCCTAGCGAAAAGGTTTGTTAATGCTGCATGGTGGGGTTTAAACTAGAATTGCAGGGGGATGGGAACCAGAGTGCCTGAATGGTTAGTGGAGAGGTTGTGGAGGCTGATGTTGTTAAGACCTCAGAGACAGTTAGGATTCAAAAGATTGAGCATGGTGCGACAAAATGAAGGGTGAATACCGAACTGAAGGTGTTGTACCTGAATGTGCGCAGTATACAGAATAAGATAGATGAACTTGCAGCACAGTTGCAGATTGGCAAGTATGGTGTTGTAAGAATCATGGCTGAAAGATTAGTGCTGGGAGCTTAATGTCCAAGAACACACAATGTATTGAAAGGACAGGCAGGAAGGCAGAAGAAGTGGCATTGCTCTGCTGGTAAACAATGAGACCAAATCATTAGAAAGAGGTGACATAGGGTTGGAAGGTGTTGAATCATTGTGGCTAGAGCTAAGGAACTGTAAAGGTAAAAAGACCGTGATGGGAGTTATATACAGACCCCCAAACAGTAGTAAGGATGTGGCTTACAAGTTACAACGGAAGGTAGAAAATACATGCCAAAAGAACAATGTTACAATAGTCATGAGGCACCTCGAAATGCAGGTAGATTGGGAAAATCAGGTTGGTACTGGATTACAGGAGAGGGAATTTCTACGGTGCCTACAGGATGGCATTATAGAGCAGCTCATGGTTAAGCCCACTAAAGGATTATCTATTCTGAATTGGGTGTTATGCAATGAACCAGAATTGATTAGAGAGTTTAAGATTAAACAGAAAAGTGATCATAATAAGATCAAATTCACCCTGAAATTTGAGAAGGAGAAGATAAAGTCAGTTGTATCAGTGTTACTGAGGAGTGAAGGGAATTGCAGAGTCATGAAAGAAGTTGGCCAGAATTGATTGGAAAAGAACACTGACAGGGATGATGGCAGAGCAGCAATGGCTGGAACTTCTGAAAGCAATTAAGAAGGCACAGGATATATACATCCCAAAGAGGAAGAAGTATTCTAAAGCAGCGGTCCCCAACGACCGGGCCGCAAAGCATGTGCTACCAGGCCACCAGGAAGTGATATGATTTGGTGATATGAGTCTGCTGCACCTTTCCTCATTCCCTGTCGTGCCCACTGTTGAGCTTGAACGCACGCGAGGTCATTATGCATGCGAGGTCATTACCTGCGCGTCATCCATGTCAGCGCGGGAAGGAGATCAACTCATCGAGCTTGCAAATGATGGCGGGCTGAAAAGTATGTTTTACATAACATCTCTGCCAGCATTCTGGATCAAAGTCAAGCTGAATATCCTGAGGTAGCCACGAAGGCACTGAAAACGTTGCTTCCATTTCCAACAACATATCTCTGCAATGAATGCAATAAAAACTAAATTGCGGAATAGACTGGACATAAGGAACCTCCTTTGAGTATCGCTGTCTCGCATCACCCCTCGATAGGACCATCTTGTTGCAGGGAAACAAGCCCAGGGCTCCCACTGATTCAGCGATATTGGTGTGTTGCAATGATTTTATATGTTCACATGGGGAAAATAAGTGCTGTGTGTTTAATATCCAAACGTTACTTAAAATGTTATGATGCTATTGACTTATATAACCATATAATAATTACAGCATAGAAACAGGCCATCTCTGCCCTTCTAGTCCATTCTGAACACTACTCTCACCTTGTCCCACCGACCCGCACTTAGACCATAACCCTCCATTCCTTTCCTGTCAATATACCTATCCAATTTTTCTTTAAGTGATAATATCGAACCTGCCTCTACCACTTCTACTGGAAGTTTGTTCAACACTTGCTTCAAGCTCCCCTAATAATTGACTTATCACTATATTCATGCGAGGAAAATATGCGCTGTGTATTTAATATTAAATTCGTTAGATAAACCCTTTCAGAAACGAAATTGAGTGTATTAGCCGCTTATCACCTATATTCCGGTCGTGATTAACACCGCCCCCCCGAACAGAATCGCCAAAAACTACTTGTAGAAAAAAATCGGCACGTACGTGCATGCACACTGGTGCCTGTGCAAGGCTTCATGATCATTGTAGTCTTTCTCGGGATGAACACAACGTATTTGACTGCTACTCTTGTCCATTGGCAACCCTACCCCACCACCCCCCCTGGGTCGGCCAGTCCGCAAGAATATTGTCAATACTAAACTGGTCCGCATTGCAAAAAAAGGTTGGGGACCCCTGTTCTAAAGGAAAGATGGCACAACCATGGGTAACAAGAGATGTCAAAGCCAATATAAAAGCCAAAGAGAGGGTATATAATAGGACAAAGATTAGTGGGAAGTTAGAAGATTGGGAAGCTTTTAAAAACAACAGAGGGCAACTAATAAAGTCATTAAGGAGGTAAAGATGGAATACAAAAGTAAGCTCACCAATAATATTAAAGAGGATACCAAAAGTTTCTTCAGAGAGACGAAAGTAAATATCAGACTGCTGTAAATTGAAGCTGGAGAGGTAGTAATGGGGGGCAATGAAATAGCGGACAAACTGAGTCAGGATTTTGCATCAGCTTTCGCTGTGGATGACACTGGCAGGATGGTGGAAGTTCCATGTGTTGGGGGGCATGAAGTGTGTAAATTTAACATAACTAGAGAGAAGGTTCTTGGAAAACTGAAAGGTCTGAAGGTAGATAAGTCACCTGGACCAGATGGACTACACCACAGGGTTCTAAAAGTGGTGGCTGAAGAGATCGTAGAGGCATTAGTAATGATCTTTCAAGAATCACTAGATTCTGTAATGGCTCTGGAAGACTGAAAAATTGCAAATGTCACTCACTCTTCAAGAAGGCAGTGAGGCAGTAGAAAAGAAAGTAAAGATCAGTTAGTATGACCTCGGTGATTGGGATGATTGGGAATCGGTTATTAAGGATGAGGTCTCAGGGTACTTGGAGGCACAGGATAAAATTTAATTGAATTGACTTTATTTCTTACATCCTTCACATACATGAGGAGTAAAAATCTTTATGTTACATCTCCAGCTGAATGTGCAATGTGCAATTTATAGACATACAATTGTATCAGCGTGAATTAATCAGTCTGATGGTCTGGTGGAAGAAGCTGTTACGGAGCCTGTTGACCCTGGCTCTAACGCTGCGGTACCATTTCCTGGATGGAAGGAGCTGGAACAGTTTGTGGTTGAGGTGACACGCGTCCTCAATCATCCTCTGGGCTCTTTTTACACACCTTTCTTTGTAAGTGTCTTGAATAGTGGGAAGTTCACATCTACAGATGCGCTGGGCTGTCCGCAGCACTCTCTGCAGAGTCCTGTGATTGAGGGAAGTACAGTTCCCATACCAGGCAGTGATGCAGCCAGTCAGAATGCTCTCAATTGTGCCCCTGTAGAAAGTCCTTAAGATTTGGGGACTCATGCCAAACTTCTTCAACCATCTGAGGTGAAAGAGGCACTGTTGTACTTCTTTCACCACATAGCCGATATGTACAGACCACTGTGATGTTTATGCTAAGGTTGTTCACCCTCTCAACCCTAGATCCATTGATTTCATAGAGGTTAGCCTGTCTCCATTCCTCCTGTAGTCCATAACCAACTCCTTTGTTTTTGTGACAGTGAGGGAGAGGTTGTTTTCTTGACACCACTGTGTCAGGGTGATGACTTCTTCTCAGTAGGCTGTCTCATTATTATTTGAGAGAAGGCCAATCAATGCAACATTGTCAGCAAATTTAATCTGCAGATTGGAGCTGTGGGTGGCGACACAGTTATGGGTAGACAGAGAGTAAAGGAGCGGGCTTAGGACACAGCCTTGAGGGGCACCTGTGTTGAGGGTCAGAGCGGCAGATGTGAGGGAGCCCATCCTTAGCACTAGCTGGCAATCTGACAGTAAGTCCAGGATCCAGTTGCACAAGGCAGGGTGAAAGCCGAGGTCTCTGAGCTTCTTGTCAATCCTGGAGGGAATTATGGTATTGAATGCTGAACTGTAGTCCAGGAACCGCATTCTCACATAAGCATCCTTATTCTCCAGATGTGTAAGGACGGTGTATAGAGCTGTGGCTATTGCATCGTCTGTCAGTCAGTTGTGTCAGTAGGTGAATTGTAGGAAGTGTGGTGTGGGTGGTAGCATGCTGCAGATGTAGTCCTTGACCAGCCTCTCAGAGCTGGTCAAGGACTGGGGTGAGGTGAGCGCGATAGGACACCAGTCGTTCAGGCATGCTACCTTGGTCTTTTTAGATACAGGGACAATGTTGGATGTTTTGAAGCAGGAGGGCACTCTACGCTGGGAGAGGGAGAGATTAACAATCTCTGTAAACACTCCTGCCAGTTGTGCCGTGCATATTCTGTGTACCCGCACTGGGATGCCGTCCGGTCTCGTAGCCTTGAAACTGTCCACTCATTGGAAACACCTGCATACTTCAGTCTCAGAGATGACCAAGTTACAGGCCACTTCAGCAGCTCTCCTCAGGGGCACAGTGTTGGCGACATCGAACCAAGCGTAAAGAAGGATTAACTTATCTGGGAGAGAGACAGCGATGTTGGCAGCGCCACTGCGCTTAGCTTTGAAGTCTACGATGGTGTGCAGACCTTGCCATAAGCTGTGTCTGTTGTTGGTGGAGAGTTGTGTCTGGATCTTGTCCCTGTACTGTTGTTTCGCTGCCTTGATGACTTTGTGTAGATCATAGCTGCATTTCTTGAGTTTGTGTTGGTTACCAGCAGCAAAACTTCTGTCTCGTCTGGTAAGTTAAGCATGCACAGAGCTGTTGATCCAGGGTTTCTGGTTTGGTTAGACCCTGACTGATTTTTGGGGGACAATGTCCTTGATGCACTTTTGCATGAAGCTCATGACCCCTCTGTGAACTTGGAGACATCCTCATCACTGAAAGACATTCCAGCTGATGTCATCAAAGTAGTCCTATAGCATGGAGACCGATTGTTCGGACCAACAGTGAACGGTTTTAACTACGGCTGCCTCTTGTTTCAGCTTCTGCCTGTACATGGGCAGAAGCAAGATGGAGGAGTGATCCGACTTCCCAAACAGCGATGGAAGAGCGCTTTGTAAGTGTGGCGGAAGGGAGAGTAGCAGTGATTGAGTGTGCCATCTCCCTGTGTAGTCACCCACCTGGATGCGCTGACAGAACTTCGGGAAGACTTCAGACGGAGACGCTCTATTCAAGTCTTCAGTGATGATGAAGGCAGCATCTGGTTGTACAGACTCCAGGGTGCTGATGGTCTTGAACAGTTCCTTGACAGCCAGGTTTCCTCAAGGGTAAATCTTGCCTGAAAAGCATACTGGAATTCTTTGAAGAAGTAACAAGCAGAGTATACAGGAGAATCAGTTGATGTTGCATTCATTGGATTTTCAGAAGGCCTTTGACAAGGTGCCACACATGAGGCTGCTTAAGAAACTATGCACCCATGGTATTACAGGAAAGATCCTAGCATGGATAAAGCAGTGACTGATTGGCAGGAGGCAAAGAATGGGAATAAAGGGAGCCTTTTCTGACCGGCTGCCAGTAACTAGTGGTGTTCCACAGGGGTCTGTGTTGGGACCAGTTCTTTTTACGTTATATGTCAGTGATTTGGATGAGGGAATTGATGGCTCTGTTGCAAAGTTTGCAGATGATATGAAGATAGGTGGAGGAGCAGGTAGTTTTGAGGAAGTAGAGAGGCTACAGAAGGACAGACAGATTAGGTGAATGGGCAAAGAAATGGCAGATGGAAAATAATCTCAGGAAGTGTATGGTCATGCACTTCGGTAGAAGAAATGAAAGGATTGATTGTTTTCTAAATGGAGAGAAAATACAAAAAAACTGACGTGCAAAGGGACTTGGTAGTCCTTCTGCAGGATCCCTTAAAGGTTAATATGTATGTTGAGTCTTTGGTGAGGAAGGTAAATGGAATGTTAGCATTTATTTCAAGAGGACTAGAATATAAAAGCAAACATGTAATTTTGAGAATTTTTAAAGCACTGGTGAGTCCTCACTTAGAGTATTGTGAGCAGGTTTGGCCCCATATCTTAGAAAGAATGTACTGAAACTGGAGAGGAGTCAAAGGAGGTTTACAAAAATTATTCCAGGATTGAATGGCTTGTCACATGAAGAGCGTCTGATAGCTCTGGGCCTGTATTCTATAGAATTCAGAAGAATGAGGGGTGACCTCATTGAAGCTAATAAATTGTGAAAGGCCTTGATAAAGTGAATGTTGAGAGGGTGTTTCCTATGGTGGGAGAATCTAAGACCAGAGACACAGCCTCAGAATAGAGGGGCTGATGAGGAACAATTTTTTTAACCAGAGAGTGGTAAATCTGTAGAATTCTTTGCCACAGGCAACTGCAGAAGTCAAGTCTTTATGTTTATTTTAGGTGGGGGTTGATAGACTCTTGTTTGGTCAGAGCATGAAGGGATATGGAGAGAAGACAGGAGAACGGGGCTGAGAAGAAAATTGGATGAGCCATGGTGAAATGGTGGAGCAGACTCAATGGGCTGAATGGCCTAATTCATCTTCTATATCGTAGCGTCCTACGGTTCGCAGATTCTGCCAGCTGTATCATGTGCACTATCCTCTCTACCAGGGAAGGACATCTTGAAAAGGAAAAGGTCCATGAACCCATCAACACTACCTGATTACTTTGTTCTCTTCCTTGATGTTTGGGATAACCCCCAAAACACTCTCCAGTGTATTAGAAACAAGAATGTAGGTATGGAAAAAAAGTAGGTCACTGTAACTTTTGATGCATCAGCCTCTGTTGGTTGAATTCACACTGAATAAAGGATATTTGGTCAGGCCCCTGAGCTTATCATTTATTTTACTAAGGAGCCATTTTAACCAGATGAGTGTTTGGTGTTCCTCTGGCCATGTCAGCACAAATACTCTATCAATGTATGCCTGTGCTGTGTCCTCCCAGGGACCAACCAACATCGTTGCCTCCTTGATGCCACACTTGTTCATGGGCTGCCCTTTTCACTTCACCTCTGGCATTAGCTTCTTTTATCCCCATCTTAGCAAACACCATGAGATAAACAGGAATGAGTGCTCCTGAAAACACCCTGAATGTGGATGGGTAGGTGAGATATTGCTGAGTTAATGGCACAATTCATCTATCCATGATCTTTCCTGTCACTTTTCTGCTGATTAAATCTGGACTGAATGGATAGTCACAGCACAAAATGGATGAGAGCCACACTTTTTATAGACAAGGTGTATCTATACAATTCCTCACATTGTCAATTATTTTTTTAAAACAGGACTTACTTGCTAGTAGTGTGGCTGGCTCTAGAGTATCTGTTAGTGATGTGCTCAGCTGTCTCTTTTATCATGTGGAGGTTCAAGTTAGCCAAAGAACATCCTCTGTAAGACCACAAGACATTCGTGCAGAATTCGGCCAACTGGCCCACCAAGTCTGCTCCACCAGTCAATTATAGCTGATTTATTATCCCTCTCAACTCAATTCTCCTGCCTCCTCCCTATATACTATGGAACACTTTGTCACAGGCAACTGCAGAAGCCAAGTCTTTATCTATATTTTAGGCAGCGGCTGATAGACTCTTGTTTGGTCAGAGTATGAAGGGATACAAAGAGAAAGGCAGGAGATTGGGGCTGAGAAGAAAATTGGATGAGCCATGATGAAATGGTGGAGCAGACTCAATGGGCCAAATGGGCTAATTCTGCTCCTATATCTTAGTGTCCAATGGTTTGCAGACTCTGCCAACCTCCGCTTTAAATATAGCCACCTGTGGCAAAGATTACCACAGATTCACAACCCTCTGGCAAAAGAAATTCCTCCTCATTTCTGTTCTAAAGGGACATGTGCCATCTGGTCAGACACTGGTTGACACCTTGGGTGATGCTGTAAAATGGAGCATCCGTTTGGTACTTCTGCTTGAAGATGGATGCAAACACTTCAGAACAGAAGAGGCCTCTCTTTGCCCATCAACACTAATCCTACATTGAGCCAAGTTTTATTTTTCTCCCTGATTCTATAATTTTCTGATGCTTTCCGAGTAATTTACCATTGCCTGCTAATTGGCCAACCCTGGTGTCTTTATGATATAGAAGGCAACTGAAACATCCAGAGGAAGCCCACACGGCCACAGAAAGAACATGCAAACTGCACAGCTTGAACACTGAGAGCAGGATTGACTAAGAGTCAGGTGCACAGTGAAGCAGCAACTCTACCAGCTATGTTGTTATGTCACCATTGTTATGGCTGGAGGTGGCAGGGAGCTTCTTGCGTCATGGATTGTCCATTTCCCCACTCCCGTTCATAAGTCAGTCTTACTTGATTTGTCACATTGATTTGTCTTGAATGTGAATATACAGTCAGTGGCCACATTCTTAGGTACACCTGCATACCTGTTTGATAATACAAATATTTGATCAGCCAATCATGTGGCAGCAACTCAGTGCAGAAAAGCATGCAGACATGGTCAAGAGGTTCGGTTGCTGTTCAGACCAAGCATCAGAATGGAGAACACAAAAGACTGTACAGATGCTGGACATCAAGTGTAACACATACAAAATTTTGGAGGAACTCAGCAGGATGGACAGCATCCATGGAAAGGTTTGAAGAGATTACATTTCAGGCTGCGATGCAGAGTCATGGCCTGAAATGTCAGTTCTTTATTCCATTCCATAGATGCGGCCTGACCTGCTGTGTTTCTTCAGCATCTGGTATGTGTTAGTCAGAACGGGGGAAAAAAATGTGTTCTAAGTTACTTTGACTGCAGAATGATTATTGGTGCCAGAATGGGTGGTTAGAGTATCTCAGAAACTGCTGATCTCCCAGGATTTTCATGCACAACAATCTCTAAAGTTTACAGAGAATGGTGCAAGGGTAAAGAAAAAATCCAGTGAGCGGCAGTTCTATGGGTGAAAATAACTTGCTAATGAGAGAGAATACCCAGACTGATTCATGCTATCAGGAAGGCAACAGCAATGCAAATAACCAAGTGTTATGACAGTGGTGTGCAAAAAAGCATCTCCAAAAGCACAATATGTCAAACCTTAAAATAAATGTGCTACAGCAGCAGAAGCCCATTCCGGGTTCCACTCCTATTCCTAATAAAGTGGCCACTGAGTGTCGTCCTGTTTTATAGATTTATCAGATCTTTACCTTATTTTTAGACAAAGCTGTTGCTGCTTCTGTAACACGATTACAGTTTGCATTGGAAAACAGTTGTCCTGCACCTGATGACTCATCAGTGCGTATCATTAATACCCAGCTTTGAGCTGTTAGGTGGGTTCTGAATCTATCTTATTTAGCACAACGGCTCACAACACAATGTATGAAGGCATAATTTCAATTAGCAGGGACTGTGCAATAGTTACTTCCACTGATGCATCAGCAGCTATTTGGTTAGTGGGAATGAATTCTCTCACTATGTGTTACAAATTCAGACTGACAGCTATGCCCCTCAGGATTTAGCCAGCTCGTTCAGCAGTGACGAGACTGAAACATTCTTGCTGATGGATTGTGAAGTCTCCCACTTAGAGTATATTAGGTGCCCTTGCAAATCCCCATGCATCTTCCATCAGACCATAAGGGGTACGAGCAGAATAAGGCCGTTCAATCCATCGGCTCTGCCCTGCCAGTCCATCATGGCTGATCTATTTTCCCTCTCAACCCCATTCTCTTGCCTTCTCTCCGGAACCTTTGACACCCTTCCTATTCAAGAACCTATCAATCTCCACTTTAAGTATATCCTACGACTTGGCCTCCACAGCCATCTGTGGCAATGAATTACACGGATTCTCCACCCTCTGGCTAAAGAAGTCTTCATTTTATCTCATTCTTGTAATATGAGGTTAGCCCTCTGGTCCTAGATTCCCACACTCCACATCGACTGCCTAGGGCTTTTAATATTCAATAGGGTTCAATGCGATCTCCCTCATTCTTCTAAGCTCCAGTGAGTACAGGCCCAGAGCCATCAAGCAGTCCTCATACCATGTGCAGTTCAATGCAGGAAGTACTGATTCATCTGAGGAGTAGCAGGTAGTAAATGTGAGGTGATTTCCTTGTAAGACTTTTTTTATCTCAGCAATATTGAAAACTCTCTGGGCCTCTCCCTATCAACTGTATGCCACTGTGTAACTGACTGTCAATGCAACAGGAAATTCCCAGGTAACATTATGGTGAATCTCCTCTGCACCTTCTTAAGCACAAGAACAACATTCCAACAGCGTGGCAACTTGAACTGCAAGCAACACTTCAAATACAGTTTAACCAGTGTTTTGTAAAATTGCAACATAACACCTAACTCTTACATTCTATGCCACAACCTTTCAAGACAAACATGCTCTATGACTACTTCACCTTCGTATCTACATGTTGCCACTTCTAAGAAGCTATAGACTCAAATCCTAGCATATCTCTGGTCATCAACATTTACCATATATGTCATAGCCCCACTTGACTTACCAAAATGTATGGCTTTGTACTTAGAGAGTCATAGAGCACTACAGCACAGTGTGACGGTATTGTATTTGCTGACCCCAAAGATCTAAACTCAAACAAAGACTTTAAGCTCTCTCAGATATAAATAGCCACAAGTACACTCACTAAAGAGAGGTTATACTGTAACTACCCAAACTTCAAAGGCTAATTTACTTCCCTGTTTATTCTCCTTGGCGAGTTTAGATGTTGTGGTAAACCATATTTATGTTGTAACTGGGTTAACTGTCTGGACATGCCCCTCTGCTGACTGCCCCTGTGGCTCCTCCCACAGGCCCCTGAATAAAGGCGATTTCGCCTTGCCTCTCCCCCTCAGTCCGGGGGCAGACACTCACCATGGAAGTTGTATTGTACAACGAATAAAAGCCTATCAGTATTTACCCTACTTCAGTCTTTTGGAGTTATTGAAGGTGCTTCAGATGCCAATGCCCATTATTTGAGTAGTGGGTCCCCTCTCCCTACCAAGAAGGTACATTCAGATTACAAAGTAGTTGTAAACACAGTTCATTTATTTACAGTGATTCATGTTTAAATCCTCACAACACCTTTAAAAATATTTGAAACTCACAGAAGATTTCCATTTTAAACACTTTCCAATAACAAACTATTTCTAAAACAAAAAAACATTTCCGAAGCACAAAGCACAAAACATTTTTCAAACGTACATATTAAAGGTTTCCAAAACACAGGTACAATTCCTATAAACTAAAAAGACATCAAAGATGCAGACAAATAAGTTGCCCATTGCAAAACCTGAAGCTGGAGGAATGGATTTTAGTTATTCCATGATTCTTGATATTCCTTTCTCCATTCCTGAAAAGCCTGCACTGCACTTTACACTTACACCCCTTTTCTCCCACTTCAGTGTCCTCACAAGTTTGTGACATTTCCTCAGATATCCTTTTAACACAAACATTCTAAAAATGTTTTCAGAGGCATGGATCCTCGCTAGCTACCATCAATGCTGTAAAGCTAACATAAACCTCTCAACTATAAATACATTAGTCATTGTTAGGCTAAATGACATTATCCATCTGCCGAAGGGCTTCGGCTTCGACTGTAGTTTTTCTCCATAGATGCTGCCTGGCCTGCTGAGTTCCTCCAGCATTTCGTGTGTATTGCTCAGATTTCCAGCATCAACAAATTTTCCCTTGTTTGTAGTTTGATCCATCTGGTTCTGCAAGCTACCTTAAATGAAGCAGTTTAAGAGTCAGCTTGTATGTTTGAAGCAACCCAAATTAAACAATCCATTGTCTTATACTCTGCCCTTAAATAATAATAAAGCAGGTGTAGTGATTCTTTACAGACAGAGTGTTTTCAAAATACAGAGGCTACTTGCAAAGCTGTTCTATAAACAATTCTTTTTAACTTCAAGCTGATTTCTATTTCCATTTAAAACCAAAAGTTAAACAAAACAATACAGTGGAAAGTTTACTTATAACTGTTTGTGGGCTTTCAAGTGGCAGCTGCTATTTAAAAAACAAGCTTAGCAAACATGAGATCCCCTGCCCAGGACAGTGAATATGCATCACAACAGAAAAGACCCTTCAGCCTAACTAGTCCCATCTACTCACACACAGGCCATAGCCATCCATATCCCTCTCATCCACATACCTAAGTAAACTTTTCTTTAATGTTGCTATTGAACCCATATGTATCACTTCTGCTGGTAGCTTGTCTGCTCTCACACCACCCTCTGAGTAAGAAGAAGCGCTCTCCCCTCAGATTCCCATTAATTTTTTTATCTTTCACGCTAAACTTATAACCTATAGTTCTAGTCTCACCCATCCTCAGTCGAAAAAGCCTGCAGCCTGCTGAAGGGTCTTGGCCTGAAACATTGATCATATTCTTCCATAGATGCTGCCTGGCCTGCTAAGTTCCTCCAGTATTTTGTATGAGCAGCAGCATGAACTTAGTTAAAAATAGCTAAAAATGGCAGATGGAATTTAATGCAGACAAACGTGAGGCGTTGTACGTTGGAAGGACAAACCAGGGTAGGATATACACAGTGAATGATAGAGCACTGGGGAGTGTGGTATAACCGAAGGATGTGGGAATGCAGATCCAAAACACCTTGAAAGTGCTCTCATAGGTAGATAGGGTTGTAAAGAGAGATTTTAGCATATTGGACTTCATAAATCAAAGTAATGAGTACAGGAATTGGGATGTTATGTTGAAGTTGTATAAGATGTTAGTGAAGCTTAATTTGGAATATTATGTGCAGTTCTGGTAACCTACCTACAGTTAGATATCAATAAGATGGAAAGAATACAGTGCCTTGACTGGAGGGCCTGAGTTATAGGGAAAGTTTGAATAGGTGATGTTAGAGAGAGTTTTTTTGGGTAGACGATTTGCTTACGCTTAAATGACTTTGGCCACCAGACTTCTATTTGACAAAGTACTGTGGATTGAGTCCACAACAATGCGCTTCCTAAAAAGGTGTGAATACCAGATGCTTCTGGCGCTGTAGTTTGACCTGATGCTGTAGTTTCGAAGATGGTATTATCTCTACATTATAATTATTAATTGTCTTCTATGTTAGCACGGTAAATGCCAAATAAGTGTATCATAGACTTAACTTGCTTTCCTAAAGGCTGTGGATACCAACCCAGACATGTTGGCGTCGGAAGGAAAGGATGGTGTGATATTTTGTATGTAACTTCAATAGGAAGCATTGTCTATGCATTGTCTATAACTTTTTAAGTAGCGATTGCCTTTGTGTTTAGCATATAAATATCGAGCCCACATTGAGCTAGCAGACCTTTCTACCGAAAGCGTCTCCGTCCGTGTGATGCCTGCTTGTTGTGTTGAATAAAGAAGCTGCTTTGATTCTACCAGTGACTCTGTCTCTAGTGATTTCATCCACGCTGCAACAGGTGAGGGCTTTATTCCCTGGAGTGTAGGACAACGAGGGGAGATTGTTATAGAGGTATTTAAAATTATGAGGTGTATACTAGCGTAAATGCAAGCAAGCTTTTTCCACTGAGATTGGGTGAAACGAGAACTGGGGTCATGGGCTAAGAGTGAAAGATAAAATGTTTAAGGGGAATTTGAGGGGGAACTTCTTTTCTCAGAGGATGTTGAGAGTGTGGAACTAGCTGCAAGTGGAAATAGTGGATGTAAGTTTATTTCAACATTTGAGAGATGTTTGGATAAGTACATGGATAGGAGAGGTATGGAAGATATGAACCAGGTGCAGGTCAATGGGACTAGGCAGAAAAACAGTTTGGCACAGATTAAGCAGGCCGATGGGCCTATTTCTGTTCTGTAGTGCTCTATCGTTCTATGGCTCTAAAAGCTAAGTGTAAGGGCAATAGGTATAATTGTGGGGGCTTTCAACGGGTTACACATAAATGCTAGACCTTTCTTTCTACCTGTGTGATTCGTACTAGTGTATACTCTCATTTCTGACAATTCACTCTCTTCCTTCACAATGTTCTGCACCTACCTGAGCCGTCCCTCACTCTGGCACTAGGGAGACCACACATCATCTGGAGTCTCACTCTAAGCCACGGAAGTGCTTGTTTGTGCTCCTCAGTAATGAATCTGTCACCACCACTGCTTACCGAGATAGTTCCCTCCTTGGATGAACAGTAAAGCCAGCCGTGGTGCTGTTGCTTTCCTCTGAAGTCATTCTTCTCCAACAGAATTAAAGATGCTGTTCCTGTTTGAAAGAGAACTGACCAAAGGGGGACTCCTCAATACTGCCCACACTTACTGTTGTTCCTGGTGGTCACCCATCTCCTTCTTTCTGTACCTGTGGTGTGACCACCTTATTAAATTTAATGTCTTCGGGCTCCACATCCCGGATGCTCTACAGCAAGTCCAACCAATACTCCAACTGCTCTGCATGGCTTGGCAGGAGCTGCAGCTGGACACACTTCCCACAAATGTGTCCCTGATTTTCCAGATCCTGGAGGATCCTGATGTAAATTACACACAGATGTTTTGTAACTGCCCCTGGATTGCTAGTCCAGGAACGTAACTGTTTTGTTACACAGTGGTTTATGGTAAGCTAAATAAAATGAAGGGAGAGACAGAGAAAGGTGCAAGAGGGAAAGAAAGAAAGATTGATTTGTCACTTGTACATTGAAACACACAGTGAAATGTATCTTGTGTGTCAAATAAAATCAGCAAGGATAGTGGTTGAAGCCACCAAATGTTCCCATACTGTCAGTGCAAACCTAGCGTGTCCACAACCCACTAACTCTAACCTGCACGTCTTTCAAATGTGGGAAGAAAGAGTAACAGTAGGAATGCCATACAGTCACGGGAGAACACGCAAACTATTTACAGACAGCGGTGGGAATCAAACCATGATCTTATAGCTGAACACTAACTGATACACTACTGAGTCACCCTTACTAAGTGGACAATATGCAATGTTTCATATTCTTGTGTTGACATCCATCATCCGCTGACCAATATAGACAGGAACTTCAGATGATTGTGCTTTTTATCTTGCCTGTGCTGTGATAAAATGATTTGCACCCTGGAGTTATGGGCATCATTGTGGAATTTCTCCTGGTAGTAAACACTAAAATATAATTTGTGTGTTCATTTGCAAGGAAATAGGATTCCTCTGAATTGGTATAGAATGGAATAGAGGGAATTATGTCTGAACTTATCAAAGGCTAAATTGTTACTGCTGTGCCTTATGTCTGTAAGCAACTTGTCTGATTCAGAAAAAGACAATTGTTATAAACTCATCTTGCTGTCACAGCAGGAAATTGTGATTCAAAGACATGGTGGAAGTACTTTGCAAAGGCTATTTTCCCAGTCGTCGCAAGGAGGGTTCATGTCAACAGCACTCTGATTCTACATGAAACATCTGTTCTGGTTAAACCAAAAGTAATGTGTGATTGAAATGCAACATCAATCTACGCAGAGAACTCTGAAATGTTGCAAATATGACAGTTCAGTTGAAAAAAATGTCTCACTTGAGACAGGAAGTAGATAACAAAAAATTCCAAAATTAGATGCTGATGCCAATTTGAACACAGAACATGAAAAATGAAAGAAGAATCTGAACCATAATTACAAAAGGAGGTTGCAGAAACATGAGGCATGTGTGAAGATTATTAACAGCACTGATTTAGACATAAATGATTGTAAACAGGGACTGATATGAGGATAAGTTTGTATTTGCTTGGCGTTGCTAAATGAGTGTGTGGAATATCAACTCCTGGTACGGAAACACCAATGCCCAAGAATGGAAAAGCCTGCAAAAAGTTGTGGATACAGCCCAATCCATCACAGGTGAAGCCCTCCCCATCACTGAACATATTTACAAGGAGCACTGTCACAAGAAAGCAGCATTCATCAAGGACCCCCATTATCTAGGCCATGCTCTCTTCCTGCTCTACCATCGGAAAGAAGGTACAGGAGCCTTAGGTCCAACCAACCAGATTCATGACTACAGCTGTCAGAGTCCTGAACCAGCATGGATAGCTTCACTCACCTCAAGACTGAATTGACTCCCCAACCTGTAGGCTCACTCTCAAGGCCTCAATGACTCATGTTCACAGTATTATTTATTTACCTTTTTATCTGCACAATTTGTCTCCTTTTGTAGATGGGCTCTTAGTCAGTCTTTATTTATGTATAGTTTTTCATAAATTCAATTGTATTTCTTTATTTTTCTGTAAATGCCTGCAAGAAAATTAAAATGGTGACACATATATAGTTTACTTCGACTTTGACTCATTCCTTGCACACCTCGAGTCAAGATTCAAGAAGCTATAAAGCACAGAAGTAGACCCACCCAACGACCATCCACCATCCATTTACACTCATACCACAAATTAAGGGAAATTTACAGTAACCTATTAATCAACCAACCCCCTTATCTGTGGGATGTGGGAGGAAACACACACAGTCACTGGGAGAACGTTCAACCTCCACGCAGAGAGCACCAAAGATCGGGACCAAATTTTCACAGAGATCAGGATCAAATCTCCACACAGAGGACACTGGAGATCAGGGCTAGATCCAGACTGATGGAGCTGCTCAACTAGCACATTATTTTGATTTCATCAGAGGCTGGCGCATTCTAACAGGTTCCACTTTTGGCTAAGGATGACGCCGAGCTGCAACCTCTGTAGAGTCATGGCTCAGTTCATTTCATTTTTTAAAATAGTTTTTTAGGTTTGTAAGGATGGATCTGGGGACAGAGACGGGACTTAGTGGTCAGGTTAGGATTTAGCTATAGGGATTAGAAATTTGAGGCCCAGTGTTTGGTGATCGGCGTGTTCTGGAATTGATGCCAAGGATCGAGGCCCAAGGGTCAAATCTGAAGTCCAGAGGTCAAGGACCGCTGGCCGGAGCTGAGTCTGTGAATCTTTGCAAGTCTGCTGAGGAAGTCCAAGCCCAATGTCTGCAAGCCTGAGTCTGAGTCCGAGTCCAGGTGCGCTGGAGGCCAACGACTGTGAATGTGTGTAAACGGGAGGGAGGAATGGGGTTTGTTTTACTGTTGTTGTTTAGTTGCTTGTGTTGTTTTGCTGAGCATTGTGGACAGCTATGCTGGTACCAGAAGGTGTGGCAACACTTACGGCCTGTCCCCAGCAGGCCCACTTAACACAAGTGACACATTTCACTGTGTGTTCGATACACACGCAATAAATAAACTCCAATCTTGCGTCTTGAATCTTGAATCTTGAAGGACACTGTTTTTTTTTATTATTTTTAGGGAAATCTTAGAAATTACACCTCAGAAAGAGGAGTTTTAGCCCTTGATGCAAATACCAGTGCTTCAAATGCAACGATGTTCCAGTTTGATTACTCTGCCTTGAGATGAAAAAAGCAGTCCCCCTTTAACAGAATTTATCGTAAGTATTCAGTAGTATAGATGGAGCAATTAAGGTTGAATAATGTACTAGTATTCCATGGGTCCCAAGGAAGTTTAGGCAGATAGTATTTGATTCCTTGTCTAGGGACTCCTGATCTAACCAATAAAAAATATTGCACTCCTCATCCCCCAAGTATTGAACTCACGTTGATATTCTGTGCTGCTGCCACTCAATTCTTCTCAAGCAAAGCCACGTTTAGAACATAGAAAATTATAGCATAGTATAGGCCCTTTGTCCAATGACGTTGTGTCGACATTTTAACTTATTCTAACATCAATCTAACTGTTGCCTTCTACATAGCCATTCATTTTTCTATCATTCATGTGCCTCTCTAAGAGTTTCTTAAATGCGGCTATTGTATTTGCCTTTACCACCAAACCTGGCAGGGTGTTCCATGCACCCAATGCTCTCTGTGTAAAGAATTGCCTCTGACATCCCCACTATACTTTCTCCCAATCACCTTAAAATTATGGTCCCTTGTATTAACCATTTCTGCCCTGGGAAAAATCTCTGGCTGTCCATTTGATCTATGCCTCTTATCATCTTGCACACCTCTACCAAGGCACCTCTCACCCTTCTTTGCTCCAAAGGGAAAAGCCCAAGCTCACTCAACCTACCTTTGTAAGACATGCCCTCTAATCCATACGGTATCCTGGTAAATTTCCTCTGTACCCTCTCTGAAACTTCTATATCCTCCCCATAATGAGACAAGCAGAACTGAACACTATATTCCAAGTGTGATCTAACCAGGGTTTTATGGAGCTATAACATTGCCTCATGGCTCTAGAACTCAATCCCCTGACTAATGAAGGCCAACACACCATATGCCTTCATAACAGCACTATCAACTTTCTAAACAAATCTATCAATTTGTCTTTGGTTTTCCACGTGCTTCCAGAAGATCCACGTATTTCCTAGTTCTTCAAAAAGGTCTGACATCATGAAATTCTATCCCTTCTCATCCCATTATGTCTCATTTGTTCGTCATGAGGAGGCACACATACTGTACACCCCAGTGATGTGCAGTGGTGCCATTTGTCAAGAGGCATTCTTTTCTGCTCACCACCTGCTCCTCCAGGTGCTGCTGTCATCTTCAGTCAGAATTGTTTTGTTTTAAAGGCTGTACTTGCATATAAATCAACAAATTCTCCTCCTATTGTACTGATTTAAGCTAATCACCATGGAAATAACTGAATCAGAGAACAGCCATTGTGATTATTTTCCTGACCATTGATTTTATTCCTGGTGTAAAGTGCTGTAAGGTTTCACTGCTAATGTAACGGCCTCTCTGTAATGTTTCATGCTAAGGTAATGGTTTCTCTGCAGCAGCAATGTTTGGGTTATGACTAGAGATAACGGGGCTTCGGAATTTGTGCTATCCAATGAGAGGGGTGTTGTTCTTTCATGTGGGTCTGGGAGCAGGGATTTTGCGGTCTTTTGTCGGGGAGAGATGAGGAGAGAAGATGCGAATGGAGAGAGTTGGTAGACCGCCAAACGGAGTGGACTTGGAGCGAGTGTCTGAGGGTCGGCTACACTCGGAGGAGGTCGACCGGGAACAAATGGACGGAACCGTGAGCTCCAACGTTGCATATTAGATTGTTTTATGAGAATGGACCCTTTTTTTTTTGCTTCTTTATTAACCATATAGTCAAATTAAGAATTATAAAGCTCAATTGTTTAATCACAAATTATGTACTGTTTATTATTTTGTGATACTGATTGGTAACAGGGGACACACATCACACAGCATCCACCCAGACAAGATTTCTTAAGTTTGGCTGGGCCAAGGGCAATCTTCATCTAGGTTAAGCCGCTAGCAGAAACAAGAGTTACACTAGTTATATCCAGTAACTGGTTGGCAGGGAAAGCTACGTCTCTTCCAAAGGAGGTGCAAGGCACTCCTTCCCTCCTCTAGTCTGCGGGTCACCCTTAGGCAAAGTGTAGCACCTTCTTAGTCCTCCCAGCAGATTCACAGATGAAGTGTTGCCTCTGTTTGTGGCCCTGAAAGCAAGTGAGGGAGGAGATGTATAAACAAGTGTAACACTTCGGCTGCTTGTAGGGATAAGTTGCCGGGATGGAGTTTAGGGGAAAAATAGATGTTTTTCCAAACTTTTAAATAAACCGCTAAGACTAATGAGCCATATGTTATCAAATGTTATAAGCGTTAATGCATGAAATGTACTATATCTGAATATGGTTAAAGTCATTTCAGATGCCTAACAATCTTTAAAAATTTGCATTCATTTTTAGAAAAGTAAGTAGTGAAATACAAAACATTAGGAGGCAAAGAATTAAAGGCAAAATGAAGCAAGATGATAGATAACATTTTGCTGTTGTTGGAAATGCCTTATGCCTGGATTGAAGTTATATAGGCTGGACATGTTTGCCCTGGAGGGAAGGGAGCTGAGGGGTGACCTGACAAAGGTATATAAAATGACAAAAGGCATAGGTAGTGTAGATACTCAGAATCCTATTTCCCCATGGTAGAGATATCTAGATTAGATTAGATTAGATTATGAGGACACGCAGTCCTCTTTTATTGTCATTTAGTAATGCATGCAAGGTGTAAGGTGAGAGGCAGAAATTTTAAAGGGGATTTGAGAGGAACTCTTTTCTCGCGCAGTGTGTGCTTGAGGTCTGGATCTTTCTGCTGGAGAAGGTAATGATATCAAATTCAATTACTACATATAAGAGGCATATAGACAAACATTAAATACAATTGATATCCACAATAAGATTAGTGTAGATGATGCTCTCCCATGTTCACTTTGCCATATGCTTTGCAGATGTCCGGTTAACAGAAGTGAAAGGGTTTCAGTGGTATTGATTATAAACTTACAGAAGCAGAACAGGACTTACCATGAGGATATTCCTATCCTATCTTTTAACCTGGGATTAATCACAGGATACTAATGAATAGTAGGAAGGAATGATAAATTTTATTGCTAGACTGATGCTATCTGACCTGCTGAACATTTCTCGAATTTTCTGTTTTTATAACTTTTTTTTCATTGTTGTCTCAGGAATTGAGGATGACCTACTCTGATGGCAATTTTGTAGCTTGTGAAGTTATTGACAGACAAATGGCCCGGTAATTTGTGCTCTTTCTGCTTTATGCATGGTCTCTGCATGGCCACACACGGTCATCAATAAAATCCCCAATGTTCCTTCTCTACTTCGAGCAGTAAGACCACGTGTCCCAAAGTTTGGCAGGGCTACTCTCTTCTCTCTTCCTGAAGGAAGCTTTGAGCACATCCTTTGATTCTGGCCCACCTCTCCACCACCCCCCACTCCCCACATCTCCAGAACACCTACTCCCTCAAAAGAACTCAGAATTAAATGTTTGGTTTGAGAAGTATTTGTTTTGGGCTTTGCTCATTACATTACCTAATGAAACACAAAATAATCTGCAGATGCTGTGATCAAAGCAACACTTTCAGTACTGACATCAACCGTCTCAACTTCACCACTCCTCTCTCCTGTTCCAACCTCACTCCCTCTGAATGCACTGCCCTCCATTCTCTCCGCACTAATCCCAACCTCACCATCAAACCAGCTGACAAAGGTGGAAAGTACTGAAAGTATTACCTAATGAACAGTTTTACTTGGGCATCATTAATGGAGATGTTGACGTGGCAGAGTACATTGTTAACATTGGTTTTCTTATCTTTCCCGTGAATTTGGAGGATTTAGCAGAGATAGTATTGATGGTATTATTCTTCCAATGCTTTATGGTGCCTATTGTAGGTAGTCCAGAACAGAAGCTTGTAGGTCGGCTTGTAGGAAGTTTGTTGCTGCTGCCTCTTTGACTGAGTTTGAGCCAGAACTAAGCACAAAATATCCTTGTACTGTATTGATTTCCCAAGGTTCTGCTAGCATGAGTTTTCAGTTCAGCTTTGGAAGCAGTGGTTGCCCTACTGGACTGGCTTCACTCACCTCAGCACTGATCTGACTCCCCAGCCTGTGGACTCATTTCGGGGACTCTGCAGCTCATGTTCTATGTATTATTTGTTTATTTCTTTTTAATTATTTGCCCGATTTGTCCTCTTTTGCACTTTGGATGTTTGATGGTTTTAGTTGCGGTTAGCTTTTTGTGGATTCTATTGTGTTTCTTTGTTTTGTGGTTGGCTGCAAGAAGGTGTATTGTCTAGGGTATACATACTTTGATGACAAATTTACTTTGAACTTTGAAATGTAGTGGTGAATTTACGTCTTTGATCTCCAACTTCATCAAGCAGTGGCTTCTGAAATGTGGGAAAGGACCCAATTTTCCAAGATCTCACCTTAAGCATTACTTTTTGGATAGCAGTGTGATGTTGCTGAGGTAGGTTCGAAGTTCAAAGTTCAAAATAAATTTATGATAATTCATTATCAAAATACGAGGGGTGATTGATAAGTTTGTGGCCTACGGTAGAAGGAGTCAATTTTAGAAAACCTAGCACATTTATTTTTTCTACATTTACACACTGAGTTCAGCAGTCGTGGAGCACACAGATCCCTTCTTTGTAGAAATCGGCATCTTGGACCTGCAGAACTGGTCCACAGCAGGGGTAATTGATAAGTTCACGGCCTAAGGTAGAAAGAGATGAGTTATTAACTTCAAACTTTCTGCATTTTCACTCAAAGAGTTGAAGTGCTCGTGCATGTAATGAGAGCTGTATAATTCATCTCCTTCTACCTTAGGCCACAAACTTATCAATCACCCCTGCTGTGGACCACTGGGAAGTCCAAGACGCTCTCGTTACATGCACATGCAGTTCAACTCTTTGAGTGATAATGCAGGAAGTTTGAAGTTAATAACTCATCTCCTTCTAACTTAGGCCACAAACTTATCAATCACCCCTGCTGTGGACCACTTCTACAAAGAAGGGATCCGTATGCCCCATGACCGCTGGACTAAGTGTGTACATGTAGGAGGGGACTAAGTTGAAAAATAAATGTGCCTGGTTTTCTAAAATTGCCTCCTTCTACCTTAGGCCATGAATTTATCAATCACCCCTCGTGTGTAGATATATACATATATCACCATATACAGCTCTGATATTCACAGTAAATAGAAGAAACACAAGGGAATCAATTCAAGACCATCCCCAAAAGAACGAACAAACAGCCAAACTGCAAAAGACACTGAACTGTGCAAAGACAAAATAAAATAATAATAATAATAATAAAATAAGAAATAAATATAAAGAACATGAGATGACGAGTCCTTGAAAGTGAGTTCATAGATTATGAGAACAGTTCAGTGATGGGATGAGTGAAGTTGAGTGAAGTTATCCCCTCTCGTTGAGGGGTAATAATTGTTCCTCACCTTGGTGGTGTGGATCCTGAGGCTCCTGTACCTTCTTCCTGATGGCAGCAGCGAGAAGAGAGTATGGCCTGGATAGCAGAGGTCTTTGATAATATATGCTGTTTTCCTGCAATAGCGCTCAATATAGAAGTGCTCATTGGTGACGGACTGGGCCATATCCACTGCTCTTTGTAGGCTCTTCTGTTCAAGGGCATTGATGTTTCCATACCAGGCCATGATACAACCATTCAATACACATCTAGAGAAGTTTGTCAAAATTTTACAAGATATGCTGAACCTTCACAAAATTCTAAGAAAGTAGAGGTAGTGCCATGCTTTCTTCATAATGGCACTTACGTGCTGGTCCCAGGACAGACCTGTAATGATAACACTGAGGAATTCAAAGTTGCTGACCCTCACTCTCTCTGATCCCCTGACGTGGACTGGTTCATGGACTTCTGGTTTCCTTCTCCTGAAATCTATAATCAGCTCTTTGGTCTTACTGACACTGAGTGAGAGGTTGTTGTTGCGGCACTACTCAATCTCCCTCCTATACACTAATTTGTCACCACCTTTGATTTGACCAACGACGGTGCTGTCGTCAATAAATTTAAATGTGGCTTGGAGCTGTTCATAAGTATGAAGCAAGTAGTGCAGAAGACTAAGCAGACAGGCTTGTGGTGCATCTGTGTTGATGAAGATTGTGGAAGAGATGCTATTGCTGGTCTGAACTGACTGGGATCTGCAAGTGAGGAAATCGTGGACCAGTTGCACAAGGAGGTAATGAGGCCAAGGTCCTGAAGCTTATTGATTAGTTTTAATGGGATTATAGTATTGTATGCTGAGCTGTGGTCAATGAAGGGCACCCTGACGTATGCATCTTCACTGTCCAGATGTTCCAGGGTTGAGTGAAGAGCCAATAAAATGGCATCTGACCTGTTGTGACAGTAGGCAAATTGGAGTAGATCCAAGTCACTCCTCATGCGGGAGTTGATGTATTTCATCACCAATCTCTCAAAGCTCTTCATTACAGTGGATGTAATTGCTAGTGGATGGTGGTTATTGAGGCAGATTACCACATTCTTCTTAGACACCAGTATAATTAAAGCCCGCTTGAAGCAGGTGGGTACCTCAGACTGCCGAAGCAAGAAGTTAAAGATTTAGGTGAACATTCCAGCCAGTTAATCAGCACAGTCTATAGTACTCGGCCAGGTATCCCATCTTTGCTGGGTGCTTTCTGTGGGTTCACCCTCATGAAGGATGCTCTCACATCGAACACCTTTGCTCCATCCGCAACAGGAAGGCTTTCCCGATTACAACCATTTTAATTCCACTCCCCATTACCATTCCTTCCCCTTCTCCCATGGTCTATTCTCCTCTCCTATCAGATTTCTTCTCATTCAGCCCTTTACCTTTTCCAGTTATCACTTCCCAGTTTCGCATTTCACACCCTCCCCCATGCACCTACCTTTTCTCTTCACCTGTAGGTCATTCTACTCCTACAGGATTTTGTTGGAGGTGAAATATACCATTACATCAAGAAATGTTGAGAAAAGCTTCACCTATCACCTACCAGCTTGTACTACTTCATCCCCCCCACCTTCTCATTCTGACTCCCCCCCACTAAATTCCTTTCATCCCTGATAAAGAGTCTCAACCAGAAACGTTGACTCTTTATTTCTCACAAGAGATGCCTCCTGACCATCTGAGTTCCTTTAGCAATTTGTTTGCGTTATTCTGGATTTACAGCATCAGCAAAATCCCTTGTGTTTTTTGGGAAGACACCTTTCTCTTGCAGTTGTTCAGCATACGTCCTCTTGTACCCTTCAGTAAAATCATTGATGATGGCTTGGATGCCTTCCTCTGAGTGCGTACAAACAAATCCTGCAGCACATCTACTTTGGTTCTGGATAGTAGTTGCCATAGATTTAATAGTTTTTCATAAGTTCTACAGATCATTCCACTGCTGCAGGATTTTTGTTGGAGGTGAAATGTAATATTATGTCAAACATGTTCAGAAAGTGCTGGGATAATGATGCAGCCTTTGTTTTTCACCAATTTTCACTGAGTATGGTTTGGCTGCAGATCCATTGGCTTGTCTGTCACCTTGGAGAAGCATAAGATGGAGTCAAATTTCTGTGGGCAGCCAAAATTGAGGAGTGTTTTCCACAACTGCTCCCAAATGATGGAGTCAAAGTGTTTACTGTGGTCAGAAAGGCCATGAGATTTGGCTGGTGCTGAGAACTGCATTTTAGCTGGATTTGTTACACTCTGAAAATCAGGTCCAAATCTCTAGATGGATGGAATGCACAGGATAGTTCCAGGAACAACTCTTGCCATTGTTTGAGGAGGATCCTGGCAATGAATTTGACTGTGAATTCCAGCAGGGAAATTCCTCTGTAGTCACTACAGCTGAACATGTCTCCTTTCTTGAAGATGGAGTATTGTGTGCAGTTTTGGTCACTTACCTACAGGAAAGATTGTACAAAAGGCTAAGAGAGTACAGAGAAAATTTATAAGAATGTTCCCAGGTCTGGAGGACCTGAGTAATAAGGAAAGATTGAATAAATCAGGACTTTATTCATTAGTACATAAAAGATTGAGAGGAGATTTGATAGAGGTATACAAAATTTTAAGGGGTAAATGCAAGCAGGCTTTTTCCACTGAGGTTGGGTGGGACTACAACCAGAGTTACAAGGGTTAAGGGTGAAAAGTGAAAAGTTTAAGGGGAACATGAGGGGAAACTTCTTCACTCAGAGGGTCGTGAGAGTGTGGAATGTGCTGCCAGCACAAGTGGTGCACCTGAGCTCAATTTCAACATATAAGCAAAGTTTGGATAGGTACATGGATGGTAGAGGTTAGGAGGGCTATGATGCTGTGTGCAGGTCAATGGAAGTAGGCAATTTAAATGGCTTTGGCATGGACTAGATGGACCAAAGGGCCTGATTCTGTGCTGTACTTTTCTATGACTCTATGACTGTATAGTTATGATAATGAAATCTCCAAGGTCCCCTGGTTTGGAGAATTCTTCTTAATTGTGGAGAATTTCAGAATTTCACTGTTCGTTATTTGTATCAGAGATTACAAAATTGAGTTGGACAAATATAGAGAACAATGGCTGAAGAGGTGTCGTACGCAGTGAAGTAATGAGCAAAGGAGAAATGTGGTGAATTAAGAATGGGATTGAAACTTTGAAACATAACAGTAAGAGGAGTTTTATGTAAGTTAGAGTCACATAGTCATAGAAAGGATCAGCAAGATATCAGACCCTTTAACCCACTGAGTCTGCATCAGCCATCCACTGCCCATTTACTGTACACAAATCAGTTAATCTGGGGGTCAATACCAAAGACAGAACCCTGAGGTCCATAGGAAGTAGAAGCCCGTTGGCTGAAGCCTGAAAACTCAAGACTGCAGAACTGTCCTGGGATTGGACTAGTCTGTGTGTGTGAGGGTGGTTGGGATGCAGGAAAGGGTCTTGTTTTGTTGCTGTTGTTTTGTTGTTATCCTGCTGAGTGGGCACGTGGCCAAGTGGTTAAGGCATTGGACTAGCTGTCTGAAGGTCGTGAGTTCAAGCCCCTGCCGAGGGAAAGTGTTGTGTCCTTGAGCAAGGTACTTAATCACACATTGCTCTGCGATGACACTGGTGCCAAGTTGTATGGGTCCTAATGCCCTTCCTTTGGACTACATTGGTGTCGTGGAGAGGGGAGACGTGCAGCATGGGCAACTGCTGGTCTTCCATACAACCTTACCCAGGCCTGGAGAGTGAAGACTTTCCAGGCGCGGATCCATGGTCTCGCAAGACTAACGGATGCCTTTATTTTACTTTATCCTGCTGAGCATTATGTGCTATGTTGGAGTGTCTGGTGAGATTTGGGGGCTGCCCCCAGCACACCCTCCATTTGTGCTGGTTGTTAGCACAAACAGCACATTTCACAGCATATTTCAAAGTACATGTGATAAATAAATAAATCAGAATCTGAATCTTACATTGATCCCACTTTTTTCTTCGTTTGTACAGTATCCCTAAAAACCTGATGTGATATGAATGCACGTCGAACTCTGTACCTGAAATTTTCTTCCACTAAAATGAATAAATTTCAATGTCTAAGAAGCAAAGTTGGTATACTAAGAAACAATGTAACATTAGGTATTTAATGTACAGCAAATGATGTATTTATTCTGCACAAGGTAAGCTCAACATCAACATGTCCACCCAACTGAAGAGCATCAATCAACATAGCTGACAGGATGTGAAGTGTAAAAGCTGAAACCAATTTTAAAGCCCCGTCATCAGTTGACATTCTGGGTCCAGGAAACCTTCATGAATTTTAAGCAAGCTGAGAAGAGATTCCAATTTTATGTGTTATGTACCTCAGTAATGAAACCTAAAATAAAGCTACCCTACGATATTTTCTGCAACTGTACAGGATTGCAGTTTTAGTGTTGGTAGAATATTACCTTGTGAATTTATTGAGTGTACATGGGCCAAACAAGTAAACATTAACATCAAGATATTCTTGACACGAAACATGATCAATACCTGAAATTAATTTCCAGATAGTGTGGTAGAGACAAATACTCCAAAATCATTTAAGAAGCAATTGGATACTATATTGGAGATATTTAATGTTCTCCGGAGAGATTACTTAAAATAAACTAATCAGGCTTTCTTATTTGTAATTGTCAATGGCAATGTAAGACTATGAGACCATGATATAGGAGCAGAAATGAGTTATTTGTCCCATTGAGTCTGCTCTAGCATTCGATCATGGATGATTTATTTTCCTTCTCAACCCCATTCTCATGGCTATCCCCATAATTTTTTTAATCCCTTCCTATCAACCTCTGCTTTAAATATGTCTATAAGACTTGGTCTCCACAGCTGTCTGTGGGAATGAATTCCATGGCTTCACCACCCTCTAGCTAAAGGAATTCTTCCCAATCTCTGTTCTAAAGAGACATCCCTCTACTCTGAGGCTGGGCACTCTGGTCCTAGACTTGCCCACTCTGGGAAACATCTTTGCCATGTCCACTCTATCTAGGCCTTGTAATATTTGATCACAAACAAGAGAAAATCTGCAGATGCTGGAAATCCAAGCAACACACACAAAATGCTGGAGGAACTCAGCAGACCAGGCTGCATCTATGGAAAAAAGTACAGTCGATGTTTCGGGACAAGACCCTTTATACTGGTGAAAGGTCATGGCCCAAAACGTCGAATGTACTCTTTTCCCTAGATGTAGCCC
Organism: Mobula birostris; assembly: GCF_030028105.1. Lineage (NCBI taxonomy): Eukaryota > Metazoa > Chordata > Chondrichthyes > Myliobatiformes > Myliobatidae > Mobula > Mobula birostris. The sequence continues at coordinate 96,730,385 of NC_092380.1, read as the reverse complement.
GGCCTGCTGAGTTCCTCCAGCATTTTGTGTGTGTTGCTTTTAATATTTGGTAGGTTTCAATGAGATCTCCGCTTATTCTTCTAAACTTCAACAAGTATAGGCCCTGAGCCATAAATGCTCCTCATATATTAACCCTTTCATTCCCATGATCATAATTGTAAACCTTCTCTAGACTCTCTCAAATATCAGCACATGCTTTCTTAGATTTGGGGCCCAAAATTGCTCACACTACTCCATATGTGGCCCGACCAATGCCTTATCTAGTCTGACCATTCTCCTCTGACCCCTACGTTAACAAATCATTTTCATCCACACTGCATCTCAATGGATGTTGTTTTTTTTTTGTCTTTGCACCATTCTCTATAAACGCTAGACTGTTGTGCATGAAGATTGCAGGAGATCAGTAGTTTCTGAGATACTCAAACCACTCTGTCTGGCACCAACAATCTTTCCATGGTCAAAGTCACTTAGATCACATTTCTTTACTGCCTTAGCAGAAAGTAAAATTGGCAGCCACTTTATTAGGTACAACCTGTACACTAATTTGTTAATGGAAATATTGGATCACTGAATCATATGGCAGCAATTCAATACATAAATCATACAGGCATGGTTAAGAGATTCAGTTGTTGTTCAGATCAAACTTTGGAATAGGGAAGAAATGTGGTCTAAGTGACTTTGACCATGGAAAGATTGTTGGTGCCAGACAGGGTGGTTTGAGTATCTCAGAAACTACTGATCTCCTGCAATCTTCATACACAACAGTCTAGCGTTTATAGAGAATAGTGCAAAGACAAAAAAAAAAACAACCCCACTGAGATGCAGTGTGGATGAAAGTGACTTGTTAATGTAGGAGTCAGAGGAGAATTATCAGACTAGACCAAGCTGACAGGAAGTGATAGTAACTGAAATACCTGCAGCTTACAACAGTGCTGTGCAGAAGAGCATCTATGAATGCACAACACATCAGACCTTGAAGCTGATGAGCTACAGCAGCAGAAGACCACAAAACATACCTTTAGTGGCCACTTTATTTGGTGCAAGACATATAATTAAAGAAGTGCCCACTGAGTGTATGAAGAATCGATGACTGATTTACTGTCAGCAAAGTCATATGAGTATACGAAGTTAAAATAACATACTATATACTAAATAGAAAATAAATATTATATATATATTGGGTATTAGCCTATCGAGCTTTTCTGATCAACCGCTGACTTTGCAGAATTCATGATTCTGGAGACAGATGTCAATGACAAAATTCACTCTCACTTTCAATACGCATGCACAGTCTTTGGACAACTGAGGAGAAGGGAATCTTTTGAAGATCAAGGGCATAAGACCCAAGCTCCAGTAAGCATTGACGATCACTAGCTTTCTGTTCATTTCTGAGAAAGGAGCAAGCTACAGTGGGTACCCATTGTAAAGGAAAATTACCACAATGCTGCCTTCACAAAACCTTCCAAGCTCATTGGAAGACTAAGTGAATGTCCTCACCACAGAATTGGGCAGCAAGTGTAATTTACATAATGGATAGCTTAATGGAGAATGCCTGTGTGTGACTTTGTTGAACTCAGGGCTGCTAATGCCCAGGTAGCCACTACACAGTCCTTGACAAACCAGGTCTGCATCCAATGGCAAGGAAGGCAAGATGACTGGGGATCCTTCACTGCTGCAGCCTTCCCCTTCCTTGACTGCAATTGTGATGTGACATCATCTTCTGCCAGCTCCAACGTTTTGGTTGGATTACTCTTTGGCTAGAACCTCCCCTTTGACCTTACTGCTACGTGAGACCCTATCAGGAGCAAAGTGCCAGATGTCATCGTCTCAGGATCTCAAGAACTGACAAGCCTCTCCAGCACAGCAAGGTGACGATCCTCGGGGAAGCATTTGCAAAATGAACATCAGACTCAAAAAATAGACAGTCGTTTCTTAATGAGGATCTGCTTCAAAAATGCACTCAAAGTCTACATGAAAAAGTCCCCACTGATCCCTGGTTACTTATGGTCCACAACTGCCCAAATGTAGAAGGAGCACTTGAAATGGTGCTGGAAACATGGTGTGTCACCTCACAGATTCTCACCCACCTGTCCTTTGAGGCATCTCCTGCCCATGTGTGGAAGAGACTGTAGTTAGCACATTGCTTCCATTAACTACCATCAGAACATATAAGTGGAGTGGAAGTAAATTATTTATGACTTTGGGAGATGAAGAAATATAGGCAGACCTCCAGTGAAACTAAACAACGTGGTGGCTACCCTCCTCAAGGGCGGGGCAATAGATGGCTTTCCAATGATGCTCAGAACATGAATGTGATTATGTGATTTTTTTAAACTATAGCTGCATATCAAAGTTTGCCAGTTTTTCTGAAACTGTTGTCGTGATTGTGATCAAAGTCACCAGGCAAATGTAGCTAGTAGATATAAAAAATCTGTTTTAAATGTCTGGATCTTCCCACCAACACACCCAAAACAAATGTTCACCGTTATGGCCTCTGAGTCATATTCATGCAATGGGATGTTGATTGCATTCATGCATATGCAGGCATCTCAAGTCAATTGGATGTTTCCTGGTCTGCAATTTACTCTGAAGTGCAGCTTCAGGAAGACCATTGTTTCAAGGTGCAATTTAAATTCAATCTACAATCCATATTAAGATCTGAAGGCTAGTTGCTTTTGAAATTAATGTTTGCAATATTACAGCTCCAAAATAAGCCCTAGCATTGTAATTCTGGTATATTCTTCAACAAGATTCATTTCTTCATATCATTAACTTGAGAGCCAATAAACTTCCCTGAAAATTTTCTTTTAAATTGCCACCTTCATTACTTGCATGATTTACAGTTCTGTCACTATTTTTTGTATTTTGATACAGCATTGAACTTGAGTGTATACTTTTAATGACATTGATAAATTTCTTCAAAATACCACAGACTTCAGTTATGTTCTCACTTCACCACATCATTATCTTTGAATAGGTTTTCAGAGTTGATGCACTTGAACACAAAGGGTACTGTTGGCATGGACTCTCCTCCGCATTGCAATATTATGCTAAAAGACATTATTCGGGATTGATGAAAATGTCAACATGAACCTACATGGAACTTATCTCTGAATGCCAGAGTATGCTTTCAGAACACCTGTAGAACAACATCTGAATTGAGCTCTGCACAGCTTTGAGCATGCATATGGATATTTCAAATAAATTCAAAGGTAAGAGAGTGGGTTACAACCAGTTAGGGAAACAGAGCGTATGAGGAATGGTTGATAACTCTGGGCTTGTACATGCTGAGTTTAGAAGGATAAGGGATGATCTCATTGGAACCGATTGAATATTGAAAGGCCAGATACAGGAGACCTGGAGAGGATGTTTCCTATAGTGGGGGAGTCGAGGACTAGAAGGACATCCCTTTAATATAGAGATGAGGAGAACTTTCTTTAGCTAGAGGGGGTGAATCTGTGGAACTAGCTCTGGAAGCCAAGTCATTGTGTATACTTAAAGCAGTGGTTGATTGGTTCTTGATAAATAAGGGAGTCAAAGGTTAAGGGGAGAAGACAGGGGAGTAGGTTGAGAGGGATTCTAACTCAGCCATGGTAGAATCGTGGAGCAGACTTGATTGGCCAATTGGCCTAATTCTGCTCCCATATCTTATAATAACCTTTAGGGAGAGTGGAGAATATTTGAGAGAATGTGAATGAAGATGAATGGGCCAGATACTGTAGTGCATAGATATAACAGACCAATCACATCACTGCCAATTAATGGTTCCTTCTGATTTTCAATCCAGCTTCTGCACATTGTTTGGCTAATCTTGTACTCACATTGGATTTTCAGTTCCAATATCAAGACCGCTGGAGCATGTCTTCCAAATCATTTGGCATTATGGGCTCTAAGAATTTGTCTGGTTTCAAAATAATCGAATACCTAAACGCCCAGCTGAAAATCATCACTTATTTCGTGATTTTCCTTCCCTATTTATCAGAAACTACATAGATCAGTATAAGAAAATACTGGTACATATAAAGAAATAGAGCACTGCTGTAGCATAGATCAGCAGAGTATGGCGCAGGAATTAAGTTCTTATATTTACACTGACTTATTTCTGATTGATGAGCATGCTTCCTGGTGGTATTGGGCATTGGGCCGTATTGGTTACTGCTTTGTTATTGTCATGTGTATCAAGACGCAACGGAAAATCTTTTTCTTGCCGTGACATCCAGGCAGATCATGCCATGCATCAGGGCATAGTTAAAAGAAAACAATGCATAATATAGTGTTGATGATCTTAGAACTGAGATTTAGAAGAGAGGAAGAATTGTAATCAATGTAATAAGAGGATCTGCAGAGGACAGCTGGCAAAGAGCTGTCATGCTCCAGCTCCATCTTGGAGATCTGCCTAAAAAAATTTAATGTCTTCTATTCAATTAGTCTATTTAAAATCGTGACACATACACTCAGTGGCTACTTGATTAGGTACACCTGTGCACCAGCTTGTTAATGCAAATATCTAATCACCCAATCATGTCAGCCAACTCAATGCATAAAAGCATGCAAACATGGTCAAGAGGTTCAGTTGTTGTTGAGACCAAACATCAGAATGGGGAGGAAATGTGATCTAGCTGACTTTGATTGTGAAATGGCTGTTGGCGGCAGACGGGGCGGTTTCAGTATGTCAGAAACATCTGATCTCCTGGGAGTTTATGTACAACAGTCTCTAAAGTTTACAGATAATGGAGTGAACAACAAAAAACATCCAGTGAATGGCAGTTCTGTGAGCAAAAATGCCTTGTTAATGAGAGATGTCAGAAGAGAATGGCCAGACTGGTTGAAGCTGACAGAAAGCTGGCAGTAACCTAAACAAACACGTATTACAACAGTGATGTAAGAAGAGCATTTCTGAACACACAACACGTCAAATCTTAAGTAGAAGGTCTACAACACCAGGTGACCATGAGCATGCACTCACTGGCCACTTTATTATAGGTACACCCAATTTCCCAAGACAGGTTCCAGGTTCCAGTATCACTTCTTTTGCTTTGCTGGAAAAAACATTTTAAATATAACATGTTAATCCTACTTATGGAAGATTGCCACATTGGGTCACACTATATCTGGACACAAGTCCTTCCTGCTGCACTTCCAACTTGGAGCAGTGTGTGGTCCCTGTCAACTTATTTCTAGTTTGCTCTCCTGCACATTAGAAGAGTAATTATTTATTTATTTAGGGATTATAGGGAACTTGAGTACAGAGAGGAAATTAAGAACCTGGTGGCATGGTGCGAAGACAATAACCTATCCCTCAACGTCAGCAAGATGAAGGAATTGGTTGTTGACTTCAGAAGGAGTAGCGGAACGCACGACCCAATTTACATCGGTGGTGCGCAGGCGGAACAGGTCAAAATCTTTAAGTTCCTCAGGGTCAATATCACAAATAACCTGACTTGGACCAACCAAGCAGAGTCCACTGCCAAGAAGGCCCAAAGGCACTTTACTTCCTGAGAAAACTAAAGAAATTTGGCCTGTCCCCTAAAACCCTCACTAATTTTTACAGATGTTCTGTAGAAAGCATTCTTCTAGGGTGAATCACAACCTGGTATGGAAGTTGTCCTGTCCAAGACCGGAAGAAGCTACAGAAGATCGTGAACACGGCGCAGCACATCACACAAACCAATCTTTAGACCTTGGACTCGCTTTACACTGCACGCTGTCGGAGCAGTGCTGCCAGGATAATCAAGGACACGACCCACCCAGCCAACATACTGTTCGTCCCTCTTCCCTTCGGGAGAAGGCTCAGGAGCTTGAAGACTCGTACGGCCAGATTTGGGAACAGCTTCTTTCCAACTGTGATAAGACTGCTGAACAGATCCTGACTCGGATCTGGGCCATACCCTCCAAATATCCAGACCTGCCTCTCAGTTTTTTTGCACTACCTTACTTCCTGTTTTCTATTTTCTATTTATGATTTATAATTTACATTTTTAGTATTTACTATCGATTTGTACTCCAGGGAGCGGGAAGCACAGAATCAAATATCGCTGTGATGATTGTATGTTCTAGTATCAATTGTTTGGCAACAATAAAGTATAAAGTAACAAGCCATTCTGGCACAAGGATCACACACACTCAATTATACACATGTGACCAATTAGCCTACTAACCAATATACCTTTGGATTGTGGGAGAAAACCGATGTGGTTAGGGGGACAACATACTCCTTACTGACAGCGGCAGAATTGAATCCGGGTCTCTCGTGCTGTAATAGCATTGCACTAACTGCTACACCACCTTGCTGTCCCATGAAGAGACAAGCCAATAATAAGAGCAAAAATGATAGTGGAGTTAATGGGAGAGCAATTTTAGTTCACATCTTTGGCATTGACACACTTAGGATGTCAACATGTCTCTTCATTTGTAAGCCATGTTACCAGATTCCTTTGAGTAGAGGAGCAGAGGCATGGGGCAAAAAGTGGAATTGTGCAGGGGAAATACATCATGTAGGTTGTTTGGGTGGGTTGTAGAGACCAGCAAGATTCTTCTCTTGAGATCAGACTGCTGATGAAAATTTATGGAGTTGTAACCTTTCCTATTACTGAAAAGAGGTCGAAAGTATCATGGAGCCCTAATGTGTCAGGTCGAAGAGACCAGACCAAATTGAATTCAGCCAGTGGTTCACATCACTGAGCAGCCTTACTTGATTGGAGAAATCAAAGGTGAAAATGTTTCTGTGGTAATTTGAGAAGGGGCTTCATCAAATTGTAGTCAGAGAATGATTCTTATAGCAAATTGGAGTTGCTTAGTGGGCTGAATGATTTTATATGATGCTGTAATGATTGCTTTTCATTCCTAAGTCCATGGTAATATACTGTAGAACCATAGAAACTACAGCACAGAACCAGGCCTTTTGGCCCTTCTTGGCTGTGCCAAACCATTTTCTACCTTGTCCCACTGACCTGCACACGGACCATATCCCTCCATACACCTCTCATCCATGTATCTGTCCAATTTATTCTTAAATGTTAAAAAAGAACCCGCATTTACCACCTCGTCTGGTAGCTCATTCCATACTCCCACCACTCTCTGTGTGAAGAAGCCCCCCCAATGTTCCCTTTAAACTTTTCCCCCCTCACCCTTAACCCATGTCTTCTGGTTTTTTTCTCCCCTTGCCTCACTGGAAAAAGCCTGCTTGCATTCACTCTATCTATACCCATCATAATTTTATATACCTCTATCAAATCTCCCCTCATTCTTCTACGCTTCAGGGAATAAAGTCCCAACCTATTCAACCTTTCTCTGTAACTGAGTTTCTCAAGTCCCGGCAACATACTTGTAAACCTTCTCTGCACTCTTTCAACCTTATTTATATCCTTCCTGTAATTTGGTGACCAAAACTGAACACAATACTCCAGATTCGGCCTCACCAATGCCTTATACAACCTCATCATAACATTCCAGCTCTTATACTCAATACTTCGATTAATAAAAGCCAATGTACCAAAAGCTCTCTTTACGACCCTATCTACCTGTGACGCCACTTTTAGGGAATTTTGTATCTGTATTCCCAGATCCCTCTGTTCCACTGCACTCCTCAGTGCCTTACCATTAATCCTGTATGTTCTACCTTGGTTTGTCCTTCCAACGTGCAATACCTCACACTTGTCTGTATTAAACTCCATCTGCCATTTTTCAGCCCATTTTTCCAGCTGGTCCAAGTCCCTCTGCAGGCTCTGAAAACCTTCCTCACTGTCTACTACACCTCCAATCTTTGTATCATCAGCAAACTTGCTGATCCAATTTACCACATTATCATCCAGATCATTGATATAGATGACAAATAACAATGGACCCAGCACTGATCCCTGTGGCACACCACTAGTCACAGGCCTCCACTCGGAGAAGCAATTCTCTACTACCACTCTTTGGCTTCTTCCATTGAGGCAATGTCTGATCCAATTTACCACCCCTCCATGTATACCTAGCGACTGAATTTTCCTAACTAACCTCCCATGCGGGACTTTGTCAAAGGCCTTACTGAAGTCCATGTAGATAATATCCACTGCCTTCCCTTCATCCACTTTCCTGGTAACCTCCTCGAAAAACTCCAATAGATTGGTCAAACATGACCTGCCACGCACAAAGCCATGTTGACTCTCCCTAATAAGTCCCTGTCTATCCAAATGTTTGTAGATTCCGTCTCTTAGTACTCCCTCCAATAACTTACCTACTACCGACGTTAAATTTACTGGCCTATAATTTCCCGGATTACTTTTTGATCCTTTTTTAAACAACAGAACAACATGAGCCACTCTCCAATCCTCCGGCACCTCACCTGTAGACAGCGACATTTTAAATATTTCTGCCAGGGCCCCTGCAATTTTTAACACCAGTCTCCTTCAAGGTCCGAGGGAACACCCTGTCAGGTCCCGGGGATTTATCCACTTTAATTTTCCTCAAGACAGCAAGGACCTCCTCCTTTTTGATCTGTACAGTTTCCATGATCTCACTACTTGTTTCCCCTAATTCCATAGACTTCATGTCAGTTTCCTTAGTAAATACAGACGCAAAAATCCTATTTAAGATCTCCCCCATTTCCTTTGGTTCCGCACATAGGCGACCACTCTGATCTTCAAGAGGACCAATTTTATCCCTTACAATCCTTTTGCTCTTAATATACCTGTAAAAGCTCTTTGGATTATCCTTCACTTTGACTGGCAATGCAACCTCATGTCTTCTTTTAGCACTCCTGATTTCTTTCTTAAGTGTTTTCTTGCACTTCTTATACTCCTCAAGCACCTTATTTACTCCCTGCTTCCTATACATGTCATACAACTCCCTCTTCTTCTTTATCAGAGTTGCAATATCCCTTGAGAACCAAGGATCCTTATTCCTATTCACTTTGCCTTTAATCCTGATAGGAACATACAAATTCTTTTTTTTTAATTTTATTTTTATTTGGATAAGGAATTCACAAATATCATGTACTTTTTTCACACATATAACCTTTTCCATTTTTTTATATGTATAAAACTACAATTATTTATACATTCTTAAGTACACATTGAGATGATATAAAAGGAAAATAAACATTTAAATAGATAATTATGTACTGTGGTAAATCTAACCTATTAGGCTAAGTAATGGAATTAGTTGTTAAGAAAAATGGTAATAATAGTTTCCATATAACTCTTCTGGACCATTTCCACTGGTCCAAAATGTTGTATATAAGCCTATGTATGAACCATTGTAGGTGTTTATATCCTAATTTGTTCATGCTTGCTCCTGCCCGCAGACATAATTATCCAATCCCTATGTACTTATTTACTTAATTTTTTCATTTTTTTATCCCTTTCCCAAATCTTTCCCTTTACTTGTGTTAATTCTCTATTTTCCAAAAGAAAACAAAAAAAAAAAAACATTTAGACTAGGGGTGCTTACGTTAGCAATATTACTGTGTTGATGAGAAGAGCAATATAAATCATTAGGAGAGTCATCTAAAGTCTGCTCGCATTGGGGTTATATATTCAATCCATTTATTCCAGATTTGATAAAATTTTTCTTTTTGAGTTCTCAGGGAGTAAGTCAACTTTTCCATTTTAAATATTTCCAAGATAATTTTGTACCAATCTTCTAATGTAGGTGGTATTGGATTTAGCCATTTTCTAGTGATTGGTTTCTTACCTGCCGCTAAGAGGGCCTGCAGCAACTTTATATCTTCCTTCTGTTCAAGAAACAATACATGCCCCAAATAGAGCGTCTCAAAGTTCAGAGGTATCTGGGACCTAAGTACCTTAACTAATGTTCTATGAATACCTTCCCAAAATAGACTTAATTTAGGGCAATCCCAAAAAATATGAAAATGATTTGCCTCCTTGGAGCCGCACCTTCTCCAACACATCACATTTGTATCTTTATATTTTTCCTGATATGGAGTCTTGAAGTATCTTATAATGTTTTTCCAACAATGTTCTCTCCAAGTCAAAGAATTAGTCGAGGACCATTGAAAGCTGCAGATTTTCCCCCAAGCCTCCTCTGAAAGTACCAACCCCGCTTCTTTCTCCCACTTCTCCTTAATATACAGTGTATTTACATTTTTAGCATGGGAGAGTGCATTATATAATCGAGAAACTGATTTACTAGGTATTGAACTGCAAGCCGAATTCAGAATCTTGAAAAATTCTAATTCTACTGTTGATAGGTCTGTATATCTACAACTCTGGTTATCATAGTTTCGTACTTGAAGGTACCTAAAAAAGTCATTATGTTCTAGGCCATGTTTGTCCTGCAGGATTTGGAAACTTTGTAATACTCTTTTATCTATAAATGAGAGGTAGGTTGTAAGACTTTTCTTTATCCATAGCTCAAATCTTTTATCTCCTCTGTTGGGAAGGAATTCGGTATCATATGCACACCATCCAAAAAGTTTTAACATGATTCGAAGAAGGAGTCTGAGAGTCTGAGTGGGAGTGCCGAGAAAGACATTTTTGAAATTTTCGTTATTTTTTTTCTCCAACGGCGTTCTGAGAGGCGGGACTGCGCAGGCGTGTGACGTCGGGCAGTGCAGTGCGGCAGATTTAAAAGGGCAGACATCCTGCTTCGGGTTTGATTCGAAGAAGGAGTCTGAGAGTCTGAGTAGGAGTGCCAACAAAGACACTTTTGAAATTTTCGTTATTTTTTTTCTTCAACGGCGTTCTGAGAGGCGGGACTGCACAGGTGTGTGACGTCGGGCAGTGCAGTGCGGCAGATTTAAAAGGAACAGAGCCTCATAGAGCGGGCAGCGTAGTTTGCGGGCTGCGGAGTGAGCCGGGAGCAGAGTGAAGGTTTAAGGGCTTCGGCTCAACGGGTTTAGGCGGAAACGGGCGAGGAAGGTTTGGCATTCATTTTTAGTTGTTATTTGAGGAGAGGGGCAGTATGAGTGTGAGGGCAGTTTGCTGTTCTCGGTGTCGGATGTGGGAGGCCCTGGAGTCTCCAAGCCTCCCGGACGTCTACATCTGCACCAAGTGCATCGAGATGCAGCTCCTAAGGGACCGCGTTACGGAACTGGAGCTGCAGCTCGATGACCTTCGTCTGGTCAGGGAGAGTGAGGAGGTGATAGAGAGGAGTTGCAGGCAGGTGGTCACGCCGGGGCCATGGGAGGCAGACAAGTGGGTCATGGTTAGGAGGGGGAAGGGGAAAAGTCAGGTAATAGGGAGTACCCCGGTGGCTGTGCCCCTTAACAACAGGTACTCCTGTTTGAGTACTGTTGGGGGGGACAGCTTACCCGGGGAAGCGACAGTGGCCGTGCCTCCGGCACACAGTCTGGCCCTGTAGCTCAGAAGGGTAGGGCAAGGAAGAGGAGGGCAGTTGTGATAGGGGACTCGATAGTAAGGGGGTCAGATAGGCGATTCTGTGGACGCAGTCCAGAGACCTGGATGGTAGTTTGCCTCCCTGGTGCCAGGGTCCGGGATATTTCTGATCGTGTCCAAGATATCCTGAAGTGGAAGGATGAGGAGCCAGAGGTCGTGGTACATATAGGTACCAATGACATAGGTAGGAAAAGGGATGAGGTCCTGAAAGGAGAATATAGGGAGCTAGGAAGGGAGTTGAGAAAAAGGACCGCAAAGGTAGTAATCTCGGGATTACTGCCTGTGCCATGCGACAGTGAGAGTAGGAATGCGATGAGGTGGAGGATAAATGCGTGGCTGAGGAATTGGAGCAGGGGGCAGGGATTCAAGTTTTTGGATCATTGAGACCTCTTTTGGCGCAGGCGTGACCTGTACAAAAAGGACGGGTTGCACTTGAATCCTAGGGGGACCAATATCCTGGCAGGGAGATTAGCGGGGGCTACTGAGGTGACTTTAAACTAGAATGGTTGGGGGGTGGGAATCAAATTAAAGAGGCTAGGCGTGAGGAGGTTAGTTCCCAACAGGGGGATGGGAACCAGTGCAGAGAGACAGAGGGGTGTAAGGTGAGGGTAGAAGCAAAAAGTACTATGGAGAAAAGTAAAAGTGGCAGGCCGACAAATCCAGGGCAAGCATTAAAAAGGGCCACTTTTCAGCATAATTGTATAAGGGCTAAGAGAGTTGTAAAAGAGCGCCTGAAGGCTTTGTGTGTCAATGCAAGGAGCATTCGTAATAAGGTGGATGAATTGAAAGTGCAGATTGTTATTAATGATTATGATATAGTTGGGATCACAGAGACATGGCTCCAGGGTGACCAGGGATGGGAGCTCAACGTTCAGGGATATTCAATATTCAGGAGGGATAGACATGAAGGAAGGGGAGGTGGGGTGGCGTTGCTGGTTAAAGAAGAGATTAACGCAATAGAAAGGAAGGACATAAGCCGGGAAGATGTGGAATCGATATGGATAGAGCTGCGTAACACTAAGGGGCAGAAGACGCTGGTGGGAGTTGTGTACAGGCCACCTAACAGTAGTAGTGAGGTCGGAGATGGTATTAAACAGGAAACTAGAAATGTGTACAATAAAGGAACAGCAGTTATAATGGGTGACTTCAATCTACATGTAGATTGGGTGAACCAAATTGGTAAAGGTGCTGAGGAAGAGGATTTCTTGGAATGTATGTGGGATGGTTTTTTGAACCAACATGTCGAGGAACCGACTAGAGAGCAGGCTATTCTGGACTGGGTTTTGAGCAATGAGGAAGGGTTAATTAGCAATCTTGTCGTGAGAGGCCCCTTGGGTAAGAGTGACCATAATATGGTGGAATTCTTCATTAAGATGGAGAGTGACATAGTTAATTCAGAAACAAAGGTTCTGAACTTAAAGAGGGGTAACTTTGAAGGTATGAGACGTGAATTAGCTAAGATAGACTGGCAAATGACACTTAAAGGATTGACGGTGGATATGCAATGGCAAGCATTTAAAGGTTGCATGGATGAACTACAACAATTGTTCATCCCAGTTTGGCAAAAGAATAAATCAAGGAAGGTAGTGCACCCGTGGCTGACAAGAGAAATTAGGGATAGTATCAATTCTAAAGAAGAAGCATACAAATTAGCTAGAGAAAGTGGCTCACCTGAGGACTGGGAGAAATTCAGAGTTCAGCAGAGGAGGACAAAGGGCTTAATTAGGAAGGGGAAAAAAGATTATGAGAGAAAACTGGCAGGGAACATAAAAACGGACTGTAAAAGCTTTTATAGATATGTAAAAAGGAAAAGACTGGTAAAGACAAATATAGGTCCCCTGCAGACAGAAACAGGTGAATTGATTATGGGGAGCAAGGACATGGCAGACCAATTGAATAATTACTTTGGTTCTGTCTTCACTAGGGAGGACATAAATAATCTTCCAGATATAGTAGGGGACAGAGGGTCCAGTGAGATGGAGGAACTGAGCGAAATACATGTTAGTAGGGAAGTGGTGTTAGGTAAATTGAAGGGATTGAAGGCAGATAAATCCCCAGGGCCAGATGGTCTGCATCCCAGGGTGCTTAAGGAAGTAGCCCAAGAAATAGTGGTTGCATTAGTGATAATTTTTCAAAACTCGTTAGATTCTGGACTAGTTCCTGAGGATTGGAGGGTGGCTAATGTAACTCCACTTTTTAAAAAAGGAGAGAGAAAGAAACCGGGGAATTATAGACCGGTTAGCCTAACGTCGGTGGTGGGGAAACTGCTGGAGTCAGTTATCAAGGATGTGATAACAGCACATTTGGAAAGTGGTGAAATGATCGGACAAAGTCAGCATGGATTTGTGAAAGGAAAATCATGTCTGACGAATCTCATAGAATTTTTTGAGGATGTAACTAGTAGAGTGGATAGGGGAGAACCAGTGGATGTGGTATATTTGGATTTTCAGAAGGCTTTTGACAAGGTTCCACACAGGAGATTAGTGTGCAAACTTAAAGCACACGGTATTGGGGGTAAGGTATTGGTGTGGGTGGAGAGTTGGTTAGCAGACAGGAAGCAAAGAGTGGGAATAAACGGGACCTTTTCTGAATGGCAGGCGGTGACTAGTGGGGTACCGCAAGGCTCAGTGCTGGGACCCCAGTTGTTTACAATATATATTAATGACTTGGATGAGGGAATTAAATGCAGCATCTCCAAGTTTGCGGATGACACGAAGCTGGGTGGCAGTGTTAGCTGTGAGGCGGATGCTAAGAGGATGCAGGGTGACTTGGATAGGTTGGTTGAGTGGGCAAATTCATGGCAGATGCAATTTAATGTGGATAAATGTGAAGTTATCCACTTTGGTGGCAAAAATAGGAAAACAGATTATTATCTGAATGGTGGCCGATTAGGAAAAGGGGAGGTGCAACGAGACCTGGGTGTCATTATACACCAGTCATTGAAAGTGGGCATGCAGGTACAGCAGGTGGTGAAAAAGGCGAATGGTATGCTGGCATTTATAGCGAGAGGATTGGAGTACAGGAGCAGGGAGGTACTACTGCAGTTGTACAAGGCCTTGGTGAGACCACACCTGGAGTATTGTGTGCAGTTTTGGTCCCCTAATCTGAGGAAAGACATCCTTGCCATAGAGGGAGTACAAAGAAGGTTCACCAGATTGATTCCTGGGATGGCAGGACTTTCATATGATGAAAGACTGGATGAACTGGGCTTGTACTCGTTGGAATTTAGAAGATTGAGGGGGGATCTGATTGAAACGTATAAGATCCTAAAGGGATTGGACAGGCTAGATGCAGGAAGATTGTTCCCGATGTTGGGGAAGTCCAGAATGAGGGGCCACAGTTTGAGGATAGAGAGGAAGCCTTTTAGGACCGAGATTAAGAAAAACTACTTCACACAGAGAGTGGTGAATCTGTGGAATTCTCTGCCACAGGAAACAGTTGAGGCCAGTTCATTGGCTATATTTAAGAGGGAGTTAGATATGGCCCTTGTGGCTATGGGGGTCAGGGGGTATGGAGGGAAGGCTGGGGCGGTGTTCTTAGTTGGATGATCAGCCATGATCATAATAAATGGCGGTTCAGGCTCGAAGGGCCGAATGGCCTACTCCTGCACCTATTTTCTATGTTTCTATGTTTCTATGTTATTAATTCCACATGAATTAACCACCTTCTGCCATACTCTTAATGTAAGATTTATCCAAGCGTTTTTAAATTTTTCCAACTGGGCCATCAATCCTTTGTCAGCTATTGAGGCCTGAAGAGGAAAACTGTCAACTAATCCAAATGCTATTTCCTTCCATCTAGCCTTATATTCCCTATTACACCAATATAACAGGGGTTACCTGTGAGGCATAAAAATAATTTCTCAGGCAAGGAAGAACCATACCTCCTTCCTTCCTTCCCTAACTGTAAGGTGTTATATCGAATTCTAGGTTTCCTTCCTTGCCAAATGAAGCGGGAAATCCATTTGTCCCATTCCCTGAATTGATTATCATCCACCTCCACCGGTAAAGTACGGAAAAGATACAATAACCGAGGAAGAATATTCATTTTTATAGTATTTATCCTTGAATTTAAACTTAAAAAGGGGATAAGATTCCATCTATGCATATCTGTTTTTATCTCTGAGATTAATGGCCCATAATTTACCTGTGACAGTGTTGAAAGATCCTTCGGCAGGGTTATTCTTAAATATTTTAATGATTTAGCTTCCCACTTAAGATCATATGTATCCTGCAACTTTTTGGATGGTGTATAATTTAGGGACATAACCTGCGTTTTCTTTACATTTATTTTATAACCTGATATTTTCCCAAAGTCATCCAACAGTGTAAACAACCCTATAAATGATTTTTCTGGTTCACTCAGATAGACCAAAACATCATCTGCGAATAACGCCACTTTCTGTTCAATCCCTGCCACCTTGATACCTTTTACGATTTCGCTCTGTCTTATTAGTTGGGCAAGCGGTTCAATATATAGCACAAAAAGGAGAGGAGAAATTGGGCATCCCTGTCTAGTGCCTCTCTCTAAGATGAAGGAGTCAGAGAGGTCCCCATTTATCTTAATTCGGGCTGTAGGGCTGTCCTATAGAGTCTGAATTACTTTAATAAACTTTTCTTGAAAGCCGAATCTTCCTAACACTCTGTATAGGAATGCCCAACTAACCGAATCAAAAGCTTTCTCAGCGTCCAATCCTACTACCATTGCCTCTGTCTCGTTCTTATTAACCTGTTCTAATATGTGCAGAGTTCTCCTTATGTTGTCCTGTGTTTGTCTTTGTTGAATAAATCCAGTCTGGTCTAAGTGGATTAGGCCAGGTAAAAGCTTTTCCAATCTGCGCGCTAATATAGATGTAAATAGTTTGTAATCTAAATTAAGAACACTAATTGGCCGATAATTGCCACATTCTAATTTATCTTTACCCTCTTTAGGAATAACTGAAATAATCGCTTCTCTCCAGGAAGGTGGAGTTTCTCCTCTTTGCAAGATCCAATTAAAGGTGTTAAGTAGTAATGGGGCTAACTGTGTCTTCAGGGACTTGTACCACTCTGAGGTAAACCCATCAGAACCCGAGGACTTTCCAGCCTTTAACCTAGGGATGGCCACGTTCAGTTCTTTGACAGTTACTGTTTCTAATAAACTTTTATTTTGTAAATCTGTAGGTTTAGGTAGATCTAAAAAATTCAATACACTGTCTATATAGGGCTCATTGGGGGCCCGGGGTTGGGAGTACAGCTCTCGATAATATGTTTCAAAACTCTCTTGAATTTTCCCTATTGTACTCTCCACAAGCTTTGTCTTTGGATTCTTTATTTTACGAATTGTATTGTCTGCTTGTTGTTTTCGTAATTTATATGCTAATAATCTAGCTGATTTACCTCCTACTTCATAATTCTTTTGTCTCAGGTAAAGAAAATTTCTTTGAGTTTCCAATGTATAAATATCATCAATTTCACTTTGCAATTTCCTAATTTCCTGTTTTCGATTTGAATTACTTTTGTTGCTATCTACAACTTGAAGTTGTTTTAATTTTCCTTGAAGGTCTGCTAATTTTTGTGCATTGATTTTTTTCATGTGAGTGGTAATGGAAATAATTTTCCCTCTCAGTACAGCTTTCAATGTATCCCACAAGATCACTGGTGATGTTTCTCCCGTGTCATTAAGGTCTAGATATTCTTTGATTTCTCCCCTTAATCTCTCCATTACTTTCGGGTTATTGGGCATATGTGAGTTTAGCCTCCATAGTGTTTTCCTCATTTTCCTTTCCAGGATTAGAGACATAGAGACTGGGCTATGATCCGACAGATCAATTGTTGCAATATTACAGTTTTTTATCCTGAGTCTATCTGTATTAAAGATAAAGAAATAGTCTACCCTTGAATAGGCTGAATGAGGGAAAGAGTAATATGTATAATCTTTACTAGTAGGGTGTAATTCCCTCCAGACATCTATAATTCCCAACTCCTCCATCAATGAATTCACTTTACGAATCAGGTTTATTCTGAGTAACTATTCTTGAAGAATCTAATGTAGGATTTAATCTAATATTAAAATCCCCTCCACAAATTACTACCCCTTGAGAACTGACCATTAGGTCAAAAATGTGTCTATAAAATGACCATTCACAACCTGGAGGAGCATAAACATTCAGCAATGTTATTTCTGTACCTTCTATTCTTCCTGTGATTTTTACGAACCATCCTTCTTTGTCTCTAGTCTCTGAAATATGTTCATAATTAAGAGTACTTGATATTAAAGTAGCTACCCCTCGTTTGTGACTCAGTTTATATGATGAATAAAATACATGCTTAAAGTCCATTCTTTTAAATTTTCCATGTTCAGATTGGCTCATATGTGTTTCCTGGAGGAAAGCTATTTGTGCCCTCTCTTTTTTCAATTTAGACATAATCTTATTTCTTTTAATTGGATTCAAAACCCCATTAACATTATAGGAAATTATTTTTACCAATTCAGTTTGCATTTTTCTCTAGTAGAAAAAAAAACACTCTCCTTTTCTAACCAAACAGTAAGCAATTCCTTCTCAACAATAAACCAAGACATATAACCACACCCTAGACATTTTTGAACGTGCAACATTTGAAAATTTTTCCCGACTTCCTACAGTGAGGCCTGAGCACCGACCCGCTTCAGTTCAGAGGGATAACCTTTATCTTCACCCTGTGTTAGAGGGCCCTCAGCAGTTTGAATAATCATAGAGAATTTTCTCCTATTTATGTCTCGACCATATTGCTATCATTCAAGTTATTCCGTCTAGTTTATTTTCAGTTACCAGTTTTCAATTTACCTTTAAGTCCGATTTACTCTTTTCAGTCATTTCTCTTAATTAATCTGTGTTCTCTGTACATTCGCGTCTGAATATTTGCAGCTTTTCCTTGTAGTTTGACACTCTGGTTCGTGTGGAGCGTCCTCGCCCCACTAACTGCGACGACTTCTGCCGAATCCTCTCCAGTAGCGACTCCGGTTGGGTGATAACTTTAATATGTAGTCCCCGGTCCGCCAGGTCCAACGTTGCCTCCTCCACCGTAGCGTAAGTTTTTGTCCCTTCGTCGTAAAAGACTCTCAGCCGAGCTGGATACAGGGTCTGGAATTTGATGTAGGTTTCCTTCAGGACCCTTCGTGTTTCCGTATATTCCTTCCGTCTGGCAAGAATCCCCGGTGCGTAGTCGTGGTCTAAACTGATTTTACAGTTGTTCCACATGAAACCTTTCTTTTGCCATGCCCTTTTAAGCACCTCTTCCTTCGTTCTGTAACTGAGAAATCTGACCAGAATCGATCTGGGCTGGGCGCCTGCTGGAGGCTCTGGTGCCAACGCGCGGTGAGCTCTTTCTATCTGTAGGTCTTTTGCGGCCGGTATATCAAAGTTCTCTCTAAGTAGCTTCTCCACGAAGAGAATCATCAATCCGGGTTTACCTTCAGTTCCTTCGGGAACTCCATAAATCCTCACATTTTCCCTTCTCGAGTGGCCTTCTTGATCTATTAGTTTCCACTGGAGCTGGTCTTGCAGCTTCAGCATTTCTGCTATCACCTCCTCTGCGTTTTGTAGCTTCTCTTCAATTCCAACAATCCTCGCTTTGGCTTCATCTATCCACGAGTTAGTTTTTACTATTTCTCCTTTAATATCTTCCAGCTGTTTGCTGTTATCTTGTCGGAACTCGCGAATCTCTCCGAGAATCAAGGACAGAGTCACCGATTCCCCCTCATTATCTCCGTCCTGGCTTGCCATGGGGGAGCTAGGCCCATCGCCTTGCTGCGTCTCTTTATGTTTATCAGCCTTCGGAGCGGACTTTTTAATCTTGTTCTTAGACATCATCCTTGCCCCTTTTATTAATATAGTTATGCAATATTAAGTATTTGTCTAAATTTGATTATGGGGCAGTTTACCTTCTTTTTTGTCGAGAGACCTTTTCCTTACACCGCCATTCCCTTGATGACCTGGAAGTCAACCACCGGAACATACAAATTCTGCACACTCAAAATTTCTTCTTTGAAGGCTTCCCACCTACCGATCACATCCTTGCCGGAGAACAACCTGTCCCAATCTACGCATTTTAGATCCTTTCTCATTTCTTCAAATTTGGCCTTCTTCCATTTAAGAACCTCAACCCTAGGACCAGATCTACCCTTGTCCATGATCAAGTTGAAACTAATGGTGTTATGATCACTGGAACCAAAGTGCTCCCCTACACAGACTTCCGTCACTTGTCCTAAATTGTTTCCTAACAGGAGATCCAATATTGCATCCCCTCTAGTTGGTCCCTCTATACATTGATTTAGAAAGCTTTCCTGAACACATTTTACAAATTCTAAACCATCTAGACCCCAAACAGTATGGGTCCCAATCAATATATGGAAAATTAAAATCCCCTACCACCACAACTTTATGTTTCCTGCAGTTGCTTGCTATTTCCCTGCAGATTTGCTCTTCCAATTCTCGTTGACTATTGGGTGGTCTGTAATACAATCCCACTAATGTGGCCATACCTTTCCTGTTTCTCAGCTCCACCCATAAGGACTCAGTAGGCAAGCCCTCTAATCTGTCCTGCCTGAGCACTGCTGTAATATTTTCCCTAACAAGCAATGCCACTTCCCCACCTTTCAGTCCTCTGCCTCGATCACATCTGAAACATCGGAACCCTGGAATATTAAGCTGCCAGTCCTGCCCCTCCTGTAGCCAAGTTTCACCAATCCCCATTCTAATATTGCCATGAAAAGAAAACGTATCCCTTTATATTCATGACTGAACACTTCACCAACTTTTGTCATTCACTGTTTAAGACACCAAAGGACAGCTAGTTATTTACACTTAAGTCTTCCATTAAACAAAGGATCTTCCAGAGATCTAGAGAGCATTTTTCTAGGCTATGCCTATTAGATACAGTCAGGCAACTTAAAAGCTGTGCATTAAAAAAAATGTAGCAATAATACAGCGAGCAGTTGGGTACCTAATACATTGCGTAAATGCATCCACTTTTCTATAAGTGCTGAGAATATCAGCAGAGAGTGTGGCATTGCAAATTGTGTAGGATACACAGTTCATAGAAACTTTTGGATTTTTTGCACTTAACAATTGTAATTTGAATGATCTTCCTGATCTTTCCCCAAGGGTATTTCAAATTAAGTTTAGGACAAAAATCATTTCATTAAACTTTATTGTTGGTGTACAAATTGGATCAAAAGGAACTGAATAAATTATAGTCACCCATTTAAAGAAATGGAATGAACAAAGGAAATATATAATTGTTTATTCCATAAGGTTACAAGAAAAAAATATTTTGTTCACACACAGGTAAGTATTTATCTGCTGGCCCCCAGTCATTTTCAATGTCTAGAAATGAATGTTAATACCTCTAAGATTGGGAATTGAAGAGTGCCATCTTTTGGTAACTGTTTAAGTACACATAATTCTTGATTTCCGTATTTTGGATCTACAGATGCTGAGAAAGCTTACCTGGGAAAAAACACAAAATGCCTCGGTTACATTAATAGTTTTGAGTTTACATTAATAGAGGTGTCAGAATAAGAGAGTATCTTACATCTCTAATTTTCATTACTCCATTCTTTATAGTTTGGGACTTAACTCTGACATTCATAGTTATAGAACACTACAGCACAGAAACAGGCCATTCAGCCTACCCAGTCCATGCTGAACTATTAATCTGCTGAGTCTCATTGACCTGCACCTAAACCAAAGCCCTCCAAACCCCTCCCATCCATGTACCTATTCAAATTTTTCTAAAATGTTAAAATCGTACTTGAACCCATTACTTCTGCTGGCAGCTTCTTTCACATTCTCACTACCCTCTGGGTGAAGAAGTTCCTGCTCATGTTCTCCTTAAGCAGTTCACCTTTCACCCTTAGCCCCTGACCTCTAGATCTATTCCTTCCATAAACAACTTCTCTGTAACTCTTTGTCTCTTTCGCTGGCTCCTCCTTAAGGACTCTTCTTAGCCTCAAACGCTGTAGCAAAACTTCTTGCCAATAGAAGACGAGAATACACACTTGTGTATTTCGTTCAAATGGGAAGTTCACCACTCAAGACATGCACTTTTCTCACTACTGCCATCAGGGAAGAGGTACAGGAGCCTAAAGACACACACTCAACATTCGGGGCACTCGACAATTCTTCCCCTCTGCCTTCGGATTTCTGAATGGTCCATGAACCCGTGAACACCACCTCACTCACTGTTCTGCTCTCTCTGTGCGCTATTTATTTATTTATTCCATTCCGGGCAGGTGGGGCTCATCAGCCTTGGATGGCAGTCCTCCTAGGAAAAGGAAAACTCTGATTTTAGACCTCCGCTGCCTTGCAGCCATACCCACCCATGGGAAAGGCTCCGGGAATAAACCCCATGGAAGAAATCCGGAGCCGGGGTCCCTAAGGCAGTTTGATGTTGTTTGCAACTTCACTCTGGCAACCTCTGAGATGACACTGGTGCCAAGCTGTATCTGCACTTGCCCTTCCCTTGGACTACATCAGTGATGTGGAGAGGAGGAACCCACTGCATGGGCAACAGCTGGTTCTTCAAATCTACCCACCCATGCTTGCTCCCCGAAGAGAACACAGTCCACCAGAGGCGCAAATCCATGATCCCCAGAGATCGACAGCTGCCTATTACTACTATTTACTTTTTTATATTCTTATTGTAACTTACAGTATTTTTATACTGTATATTGAACTGTACTGTTACTATAAAACAGCAAATTCCATGATATACTGTATGCCTGTCATAATAAACCTGATTCTGATTCTGATCCTGACACTTTGTTAATGGTGGTATATAAGTTTAGCTGTGAGGCAGAGATCATCAAAGCCTCAGTTTGTCTCCAAGTTTTGTATGAGTTGCAGTAGAACCTCATCCAAGCAAAGCAGATCAAGATCAAGAAAGCAGCTTCAGGTATCATTATTAAAAAGACAATTTCTCAGAAACTCCAACCATAATATAACTGTATATTTCTAGCCTGCTAAAACTTTTCAGATCATTGATTCCATTAACAGAACATAGAACATTGAAGAGTACAGCACAGGAACAGGCCATTCGATCCACAATGCTGCGCTGAACCAGCTAAAAAGCAAACCAAAATCACACAAATGCAAATCTCTCCTACCTACACCATGGCCATATCCCTAAATCTTTCTTATATTCATGTGCCTGTCCAAACAAGAATCTCGAACATATTTGCCTCTACCACCATTCCAGGCATCCACAATTCTCTGAGTAAAAGACTTACCCTTCATATCCCTCCTAACCTAACCCCTCTCACCTTCAATGCATGATCTCCCTATCAGATATCCCTTAACCCTCAGACACGCCAGAGAAAACAACCCAGTCTTTCGTGATAGCACATGCCCAGTAAACCAGGCAGCATCCTGGTGAACCTCTTCTTCGCCCTCTCCAAAGCCTCCAATATCTTTCCAATAGTGGGGTGACCAGAACAGTACACAATACTCCAGATGTGGCCTCACCAGAGTTTTATGAAGTTGCAACATAACCTCCTGACTTTTGAACTCAATGCCTCAACTAATAAAAGCAAGCATTCCATAAGCCTTTTTAACCATCTTATCGACCTGTGTAACCACTTTCAAGGAGCTATGAACTTGAATCCCAAGATCTCTCTGCTCAACAATACTGTTAAGGACCTTGCCCTTAACAGTGTATGTCTCCTTACCTTTGCCCTGGCAAGGTGCAACACCTCACATTTATCTAACTTAAACTTCATCTGCCAATTCTCAGCCCATATCTGCAACTGATCTATATTATGCTGTATTCTTTGCCAATCTTCTACAGTATCCACAAACTTACCAAACCACTCATCTATATTTTCATCCTGGTTAGTTATATACATTGCAAACACCAGAGGTCCCAGCACATATCCCTGCAGAACTTCACTAATTACAGATCTCCAACTCAAATAAGTCCTTTCAACCACTACCCTCTGCCTTCTATACGCTAGCCAGTTCTGAATTCAAACAACTAACTTGCCGCAGATCCCGCGCACCTTAAACTCTTAGATTAGCCTCCCATGAGGAACTTTGTCAAATACCTTACTAAAATCCTTGTAGACAGTCCTCATCAATCTCACTCATCACCTTATCAAAAAACTCAGTCGAGTTGGTAAGACATGACTTAGCATGCACAAAGCTATGCTGGCTCTCCCTAATTAGACCAAGGGTTTCTAAATGTTTATATATTCTATCCCTAAGAATTTTCTCTAGTAATTTCCCTACGACTGGCAGGAGACTCACTGGCGTTTAGTTCTCATGATTTTCTCTCGTACCCTTCTTAAATAAAGGTACAATATTAGCCACTCACCAGTCCTCTGGGACTTCACCTGTGGCTAGAGAGGACACAAAGATACTCATCAGAGGCCCACCAGTCTCTTCTCTTGTCTCCTTCAATAACCTGGGGAAATCTCATCAGGCCCTTGGGACTTATCCACCTTAAAACTTCTTAGAGGGCCCAACACTTCCTTCTTCTTGACCTATAAATGCACCGAACATATTTGTACACTCAGTACTGATCAGCGTGGAGAGGATCTTCAAGACAATTCTGAAGATGCTTTGCTCGGTAGGTTTGATTCTGGTCAGCAGGGGATCCCCGATCATCATCAAGCTACTGCTCATGAAGTTCAAGTAACACAAAAGAAAATTATTGCCATTTGGAATGTAAGAACCCTATATCAAGCAGGAAGATTGGACAATGTGATAAATGAAATGGAAAGACTAAAGATTAACACCATGGGAATTAGCGAAGTTTGTTGGATAGGTGCTGGAACATATCAGAATAGAAATAAAACAGTAGTTTATTCTTGTGGAACGTCCCATACTAATGGAGTAAGAATTCTTATGGATAAAAACATGGCAAAAAGTGTTTTAGGACATTGGGCAATATCAGAAAGAGTGCTCCTTGTTAGATTCAGAGGACAACCATTTGATTTAGCAATTATACAGGTATATGCACCAACAACAGATGGAACAAATGAGGATATAGTTAAATTCTACGACGAGCTTGAACAAGCAAAGAATGGATGCAAATCTCAAGATATTGTTATTGTCATGGGAGATCTAAATGCTAAAGTAGGACAAGGTGCTGATGGAAATACCATAGGAAAATTTGGACTAAGGGAAAGAAATGAAAGAGGTGAGAAATGGGTAGAATGGTGCAAGATGAATAATCAGGTCGTTATGAATACCTACTTTAAAAACCATCCAAGATGCTTGTGGACTTGGAAAAGTCCAGGTGATAAAACTAGAAATCAAATTGAATTTATCACTATAAACCAAAGATTTAGAAACTCAGTGACTCAATGCAAAACATACCTAGGTGCAGACTGTAATAGTGACCATAACCCAATAGTATGTCATGTAAAAGTAAAACTTAAAAACTAAAGAAGCAAAAACCTGAACAATCCCTTGACTATCTGCAATTAATTAAAGAAGAAAACTTAAGACAAAAATTTACAATTGAAGTAAGGAATAGATTTCGAAGTCTAGAAATAGAATCTGTTGAAGATAACAGCAGTTATGTAGAAATGAAATTTAACTCTCTAAGGGGATGCCTGGGTAGAATCAGCAAAGTCAGTGATTCCTAAAAAAGAAAAAAGCACAAAGAATAAATGAGTGACAGATGAAATCAAAAATCTATGGAAGAAAGCAAATCCTATAGAATATAAGTTCTTAGGTAAAAAAGTTAAAAGCTTATGTCAAAAAGCCAAAGAAGAATGGTTAAACCAGGAATGTGAGCAAATAGAAAGAATCCCTATTACTGATCCAAAAAGTTTACATCAACAAATCAAGAATATCACTGGTAAAAAGCTCCTCTGTTCTTCAGGTGGATGTTTGAAAGCAAAGGATGGTACCATTATCATGGAAAAAGATGAGATTATGAACAGATGGACTGAGTATATTCAGGAATTATTTGAAGATGATCGAGGTGAAAAACCAGAAATTAAGAAAAACATTGAAGTTCCAAGTATATTAAAATCTGAAGTTCGTAATGCAATAAATAAGATGAAGAAAGAAAAGGCAGCAGGTCCTGATGAATTAGTAATAGAATAAATTATCACCCTTGAAGATTATGGAATTGAAAAACTTACTGATTTAATCAATGACATTTATGAGACTGGAATAATACCAGAAGAAATGAAAAAATCAGTATTTATCGCTCATCCTAAGAAACATGGAGCAATAGAATGTGAATTACATAGGACCATAAGTTTAATGAGTCATACCGAGATACTTTAAGAATTTTGATGACAAGAGCTAAAAGTAAGATACAAGCTGAAATAGGTAAAGAACAATGTGGTTTTGTGAAAGACGAAGGTACAAGAAACGCAATATTGATGTTAAGGATACTATCAGAACGAGCTATTCAATTGCAAAAAGATTTGTTTGTTTGTTTTATCGACTACACAAAAACATTTGATAAAGTGAAGCACAATAAGTTATTTGAAATATTACAGAAAACTCTAGATCTAGATTAGAAAGACCTCTGTCTAATCAGAAATCTGTACTGGGAACAAACTGCCGCTGTAAAAATAGATGGAGAAGTGAGTCAGTTTACAAAATTCAAGAGAGGCGTTAGACAAGGGTGTGTTTTCTCCTCTGATTTATTTAATGTGTGCAGTGAAACAATATTACAAAAAATAAGAGACATCTTGGGAGTCAAATTTTGCGGTGAAAACATCAATGATTTCAGATATGCAGATGACACTGTGTTAATTGCAAGTACAGAGGAAGAACTACAAAACTTAATTGATATAATTGTTGAAGACAGTGCAAAAATGGGTCTATCTATCAATTGCAAAAAGAGAGAATGTATGGTGATATCCAAAAAGAAGGAGAATCCTATCTGCAGGCTGAGAAAAAGTGGGGAAGACATAAAACAAGTACAGAACTTTTGCTACTTAGGAAGCTGGGTGACATCAGATGGCAGGTGCAACATGGCCATCAAAAGAAGAATAGGGATGGCAAAAGAAACCTTTACGAGAATGAAGAATATACTGACCAATACTAAACTAGGCATGACAACCCGCCTCAGAGTACTAAAATATTACATTTATCCAGTTATGTTATATGGCTCAGAATGTTGGACAATATCTAGTAACATGAGGAAACAAATTGAAGCAGCAGAGATGTGTTTTTTGAGAAGGATGCAAAGAATATCATGGATGAAACGAATATCTAATGAGGATGTCATGAACAGAGCAAACACAAAAAGAGAAATAATGTATTAGATCATGAAAAGACAACGTTACTTCATTGGACATATGATTAGGAAAGAAGAGTTAGAGTGCACGATAATTATGGGAAAGTTTGAAGGGAAGAAAGCAAGAGGAAGGCAAAGACAAATGATGATGGAGACAGCAGCCAGAGAACTGGAAATGAATACCAATGAATTGATCCACTTGACCCGAAACAGGAGTGTGTGGGCCATAACAGTCAAAGCTCAAACTGGGCATGGCACCTGATGATGATGATGATGATGATGATGATGACTGATCTGCTGGTCGTCCATATCCCTTTCCTTGATAAATACTAAAGCAAAGTACTCATTAAGTACCTCACTCACATCCTCTGCATCCAAGCAAATGTGCCCCCCTTTGTCCTTGAGGGCTCCCACCCTCTCCCTAGTTATCTTTTTACTCTTGATTTATGTATAGAATGTCTTGGGATTGACCTTAATAATACTTGCCAAGGTCTTTTCATGGCCCTGCCTGGCTTTTCAAATTCCGTTCTTTAGTTCTTTTCTGGCTTTTTTATACTCTCATGTGCTTTGTTTGATCCTAACTTCTGAAACTTTACATACTTTTCCTTTTTCTTTCTTGACTAAATTCATCACATCTCCGGACATCCAAGGCTCTATTATCTTTCCATCCAAGTTCTTCCTTCTAAGAGGAAGATACTTTTCCTATATTTTGTTCAACTGATCTTTAAGCACCCTCCACATGTGATGTGGACTTGCCAGAAAAAAAGGTGTTTCCAATTAACATTTCTTAGTTCCTGCCTAATGCCCTCGTAATTTGCCCTACTCCAATTTCAAACTCTCCCACAAGGAGCATACCTATCCTTATCCATAGCTATCCGGAAAGATAAGGAGTTGTGATCACTGTTCTCTAGCTGTTCATCCACTGAAAGGTCCATCACCCATCCAGGTTCATTACCCAAGACCAGGTTTTATACGGACCCTCCTCACATTGAACCTTCCACCTACTGAAACTGAGCAACTAAAATTAAATTTCTGATGAAGGGCCTTAGACTTGAAACAGTAACTATTTCTTTTTTCATACAGCTGCATGACCTGCTAAGAAATCTTCACAAGTTCAGTCCCATCTAAACCCTTTACACTAAGAAGGTCCCAGTTTATATAAGGGAAGTTGAAATCCCCATGACAACAATCCTATTATTTTTACACATTTCCTTAATCTGATTACATGTCTGTTCCGCAATGTTTAATTGCTTAAATAAAATCAGAAAATACTGGAGAAACACAACAGATCAGGTAGCATCTATGGAAAGAGAAACAGTTACCATTCCTATCGTTCCAAATCTAAGGCCCTTCATCAGAAATTTAATTTCAGTTGCTTAATTTCAGAATTAAATATTAGAATATTGAGGAGAAGATGGTGGTGCACCTGCGCAGACGCAGCCCTCCGGTGAAAAATGATATCGTATCTGCTAAATAGGGGACGTGGACAATTCTGATTTGATGGAGAATGGATGTGAAAGCACAGAGGAACCTCTGGAGAAATTTCTGAAACGCCCGTTCGTTGCTGTCGTTACTGTGTGGTCGGGAATCTTTCCGAGGGTAGGCCTCAAAATCCCCGGCCTTGCCTGCTTTTGGCAAACGAGAAGGAGGTCGAATCGTTCGGACAGAGATGGCGCTCAGTACTCGGTGTCGGAGAGCTGATCAGAGCTCGAAGTTTTCAGATGACTCAGGGTCGGATTGTGGTCGGCATGGCTGGGAGAGTTTTTCTTCCTTCTCCCGTCTGTGTGAGATGTGGGACATTTGAGAAACTTTGAACTTTACTGTGCACACGGACTCCTTCATCAAGTTATGGTACTGTTACACTGTTTGTTATAATTATGTTATAATTATGTGGTTTTGTCAGTTTGTTCAGTCTTGGTTTGTCCTGAATTTTGTGATATCACACTGGAGGAAATAATGTATCATTTCTTAATGCATGCATTACTAAATGAAATAAAAGAGGACTACGTGTCTTCATAATCATAGTTTGAACAGAAGCAAAATGTAACATGAGCATACTAAACGCTGCAGTTTGCACAACGTTACACTTACTGCTTAAGAACCAGATGCAGACAACACAAACAGCAATGTAAGCTGCACAGTTCCTCAGAACCAAAGCATGTTTAGCAGCCATCGTTATCACCTGAGTGAGTATTAGAATTTGAGTATCTAGGGAGAAAGTTGAATTGTTGATGTTGACGCAGCCAAGGCATCAATTCGATGTGGGCAGAGTTAGTTCCTCTACATTTTTAAATTAATAACCTCCATAAACCTTTTATCCTTCAGGGTCTTTTCAAGCTGGAATTAGACAGGAACATGCCCTTCCTCAATACAATGTTGCTTCCAAATATCACCAAGCATGTAACTGCTGTTTGTCATTGTTCCAATCACTGAACTTTGTTCCTTGACTGCGGAATGTTCAAAAGCTCTATGTTGTCTTACAAACAATGGCCTTAGGCAACATTGGTATCTTCTGTACAGGCGTGACATTTGCTCTGTGTTGTGTTTGTTTCAAGAGCTCTGAAACATTCCTTTGGGGTTTTTTATTAAACTCCTTGACAAAAAATTCACTCGTGCTGTATTATATGATGCTGAAAATAACTTTTTTAAAAATTATATTCTTCCAATAACAGTCTTATTCCATTAAAGTATTTTAAAAACTTTACTGTCCTTCCAAGTTGCCAATGTAGAAGTTCCAACATCTTTTGACTAACTAATGAGGATTACAGTCCTTGACTTTAAGGAAGCATTTGTCTGATTGTTGTACTGAGAAGCCCAACAACGTTGAAGCTAATGAGAATGAAAGGAAAACCTACCATCAGCTGTGGTCATACCAAAGCAAAGGAGGATGGTTATGGTTATTGGAGACCAATCACCTCAGGCTGAAATAATAATTGTAGGAGATCCTCAAGATAATGGTCTAGACCTGTCTATCAACCGCATCAAAGAAAGCCTTTTCTCTGTTATTAGTTCAATAACGTGGATGTTTGCCAGTGATTGTATAGCATTAGTTCCGTTTCGACTCCTTAGACAATGCATACAGTTTGTAGGAACTTACTGCACGTGAAGTGATTCAGAGGTTAGAAAGCCAGCAACTGAGCCATGCTAGAGAGTAATGCTGTTTAGCATTTGCTACCTGGCAGTGAGAGACTACATTCTTTGGATGAATCTAGTCAGCCTTAATGTTTGCTGTTGTGAATCTTTTTGACAGTACACAAGTAACCTTGTTGTGCCATGATGAATTCTTAATGTGGTTAATGCCTGTTTCCACTCTTCAAATTATAAACATTCTCCAGATTTCTTCAAAAAAATCACTTCATTTTAAATTAAAATTAAATAATCACTTAAAACTGTGGAGGTAAGTGTTTTACGGGCTGCTTTGCTGTTTTCATTAACAGTCAGCAACGCTACAACAATGAAAATAAATAAACATAACTATGTAACCTCACTGATTACTGCCACAGTATTTACAATGCAGAACAAGCAATCTATTTTGCCAAGTGAGATTAAGTCTCCTGTACGTAAAAGATTCCATGGCTTCATTTCCATGAAGATCAGACAAGCTATTTGCAGTGCTGGGGTCAAAGTATCTCAGACAACGTCAATGAAGTGGATTATATACACGAGAATCTGCAGATGCATTTCCTGAAATCCAGAGGAACACAAACAAAATGCTGGAGGAACTCAGAAGGTCAGACAGCATCTATGGAAAGGAGTAAAGTTTCTGGCGGAGGCCCTTCATTCCCCTCTTTCCTCTTCTCTTCTCCTCACCTGTCTATCGGTTCCCCCTGGTGCTCCTCCACCTTCCCTTTTTCCCATAGTCCAATCTCCTGTCCTATCAGATTCCCACTTCTTCAGCCTTTGCCTCTTCTACCTGTTGCCTCCCAGCTTCACACCATCCTCTCTCTCCCACCACCTAGCTTCAGCTATCACCTTCTTGCCTGGACTTGTTAGGCAAATGTCCTCCTTATACACTCAGAGGCCGCTTTGTTAGGTACCTCCTGTACCTAATAAAATGGCCACTATGTTCATGGTCTTCTTCTGCTGTAGCCAATCCACTTCAAGCTTTGATTTGGTGAACATTCAGAGATGCTCTTCTGCACACCACCGTTTCATCCTTTTCGTCAGTGTGAATTTGTCTGGCCATTCTCCTTGGCTATCTCTCGTTAACAAAGTGTCTTTGCCAACAGAACAGGCTGCTTTTGGTCTTCATACCATTCCCTGTAAACTCTGGACTGTTGTGCATGAAGATCCCAGGAGATCAGTAGTTTCTCAGATACTCAAATCACCGTGTCTGGCACCATCATCAGTCAAAGTCACTTAGATCACATTTCTTCCCTGTTCTGATGTTTGGTCTGAACAACAACTAAACCTCTTGACCTTGTCTGCATGATTTTATGCATTGAGTTGCTGCCATATGATTGGCTGACTAGATATTTGTATTAATAAGCAAGTGCCACTAATATATGTTGGACCTTTTCTCTGATTCTTTTATTCTGCAACTTCAGTGAAATGAGTTTCATTCAATTTCAATGTATGCTTCACTGCATGTCAGGCAATACAAAAGATGATATATTTCCAAATGGTGTTCTTCAAGGAAAACTTCAGCCTTTAAACAAACTCTATGTTTTAAGTGTGAGAATAGCAAGCAATCCTTTTTATCAAGTTTTAAGCAGAGTTTTCTGAAACACTTTTAATGCATTTGCCAGAAATACTACTATCTCTAGCTGCACAAAACTGTTATAACAATAAGGAATGAATCATCATCAGAATTAAAGAATATTATGAAATATATTAATTTAAATTGAAAGCCATAAAAAGCTTTTGGAATATAGGTTCCATGCTTCATACTGGACACATTTCACTGTGCTTCCTTTCAAAATATTTAATTTAATTTAAAGTGTGTTTGTTTACAAATCTACTAAAGACTTGATATAGAAACAAGGCCCATGCATCTTGATACAGATTATAACAATTTCCACCTTTAGATATATGTTCTACAGCATGGAAAGTCCTCAGTTTAATAAATAAAATTCTTGCATAGTACATGCCCTTCACGTAATCAAACTTTGTGTCCCATTTTATTGGGAATTGGTTAGATTCTACAAGCCAAACCAGAGATAATGGGAATATGCTATGATACGTGCTTGTTTGGATTTATTCAGATATTCATCATTTATTAATGATTTCCATGAAGAAGTAAAGAATTGCGTATCAAAGTGTTGTGCAAAGGGGAGAAGGAAGATTAAATTGTATTGATAAATATGCATTCAATCTGGGGGAAACGCCAGGCTAACTGTTTTACATTTGATAAAGAGAATTTAAAATATTTTCCAAATTCTGTGAAGATAAGAAATGTGGAGGAGCAAGAAGATTTAGACATCAAAATCATTACAAAATATGACTAAAAGGAATACCAAGTCGTTAGTGTCACCTCGAGGATTTGAGATAAAAACAAATTTTGTGATGCTTGCTGAGCTTCAATGAACTCTTATTGCAATACTGAGCATTCCAAACTTCACAAAATATTTATTGCAAGTGAGGCACAGATTCAGTAGAGTAACAACCCTGAAGAATTATACTACAAGGATGAGTTGGATAATTAGTCTTGTGCTCTCTTGAATTCAGAATATTGAGGGATGTACCAATTGAGATCTTTACAATAATGATGAGATTAGATAGGGGCTGATATCAAAAACTGCCTATTCTAAGACAGCAATAGTAATTAGTGAGCATTTAATCAGAGTCATGTGATTTAGTATAGGAATTAGGAAGACCTAACACTAACAAAAGAGAGTGCCAATTTGCAATAGGTTTCCCAAGGAGCTTTGGACTCTGAATCAACTGGTTATTTTCTAAGTCAGAGATCAATAAAACGAACAAAAAATGTGGTTAAGAGTATCAATGTATATTGGGTAGGAAACAGATTTAAGCTACAAATCAGGGATGA
Organism: Mobula birostris; assembly: GCF_030028105.1. Lineage (NCBI taxonomy): Eukaryota > Metazoa > Chordata > Chondrichthyes > Myliobatiformes > Myliobatidae > Mobula > Mobula birostris. The sequence continues at coordinate 96,697,830 of NC_092380.1, read as the reverse complement.
TCTAATCTAATGCAATAAAATGTGAAATTATTCATTATATCCCCTGTCACAATTTTAGGTAATAGTTTTCTGAAATTTGCCATTGCAAATGTGTGACCAACTGATTCATGCTCTGGGCAATGGAAAGAGTGCTGGCTCTTTCTCAATGTACGTCCCATCTGGCAGAAGAAACGTGCATTTATAAATGGCCAGTAGTCACTGCCGTAGGCAAATTCCTGGCAATATACTTAGAAGGTGACTTCCTTGCCAAATTATGGAAGAACCTGAGTAAGTAAAATGTGCCATCAAACTGATCTGCTTCAAGTTTAATTGTTCTTTATATCCCAGCTTTTGTCTTAACAACTACTCAGTACTCTGGAACAACTGTTGTAAGTTAAATCTTCTCAGAAATAACAGCAGGAGGATAAATTCTGCAACTGCTTAAATGCATTTTCTTGCTGCATGACAACCGAAGGCAAGATATTCTGCAAGTTATGGAGGACATCGTCAGTTGGAGAATGCATCCAGCCTGAGAATGCGTGGTAAAGTTGGATACTTATGTAACACGCAGTAAGGTTTCACTGCTAATGTAATGGCCGCTCTGTAATGTTCCACTGCTAAAGTAATGGTTTCTCTGTAACAGCAATAGAGGTAATGGGGCATGTTAGCCAATGAGCAGGATGTTGTTCTTTCTTGTGTGTCTGGGAGCCGGGAATTCGCGGTCTTTTGCCGGGGAGAGACTAGAAGAGAAGACGCGAATGGAGAGAGTTGGTAGGCCGCCGGACAGAGTGGACTGGGAGCGAGGGTCCGAAGGAGGGCAACGGTGGACGAACGGCCTTATCAGTGAGCTCCAACATTGCGCATTTGACTGTTTCATGAGAATGGGCCCCTTTTCTTTTTTTGTTTTCTTTACTAACCATATAGTCAAATTAAGAATTATAAAGCTCAATCATTTAATCTCATATTGTGTACTGTTTGCTATTTCGTGGTACTGACTTGTAACAGGGGACACCTCCCGCAGCATCCACCCAAACGAGATTTCTTAAGTTTGGCTGGGCCGGGAGGCTATCATCCCCTATATTAAGCCGCTAGCCAAAGCGAGAGTTACACTTAGAAAGTGTTCTTCCTGAAACAGTTATAGGATTTTTGTCCGTGGTTCACGGTTTCTCTGCTTCACCGAATATACTTTTGGCATACATTATTGTTGGCAAAGTAGGTGGCACGGTGACAGGAGTGAGATCGATAAGCTGGAATGGTGAATGGTGTCATAAGATCTTTGTGTTCAATGCCAGCAAAGAACAAGTGATTGTGGACGTTAGAAAGGGAAAGTGAGGCACACATTCACCAGTTCTCATTAAAGTGTCTGAGTTAGAAAAGGTGAGTAGTTTCAAGTTCCTGGGTGTCAACATCTCGGAGGATCTACCTCAGCCCAGCTTGCAAAGGCAATCCTGGACAATGCACCAGCATCTATACTTTCTTAGAGGTTTAAGAAGATTCAGCATCTCATCGAAGACACAGTGAGTTTTATTAGCTGTATTTGTTACATATACATCGAAGCATAGGAACATACAATGAAGTACATCATTTGCATTCATGACCAACGCAGTCCGAAGTTATGTTTGAGGCAGCCTCCAAGTGTCACCATGTTTCCGCTGACATCACAGTATGGCAGCAACTTACTAGCCCTTACTAACCTGTACATCTTTGGAAGGGGGAGGAAATCGGAGCATCCGAACGAGATGGGGAGAACGTGCAAACGCCTTACAGACAGTGGCAGGAGGTAGATCCCAAATGCTGCTGCTGTAAAACGTTACACTGACCACTACGCTACTACGCTGTTCTGACAAACTTCCACAGATAACCAGAGGAAAGCATTCCGAATGGTTACATCATGGCCTAGAATGGAAAGTCCAAAGCACAGGAATGTAAATGGCTACAGAGAATGGTGAACTCAGTCAGCTCCATAATGGCTTAAGCTCTCCCCACCATCAAGGACATCTGTAAGAAGCGATGCTTCTGGAAGGCAACATCCAATATCAAGGGCTCCCAAAATCTGGACCATATCCTCTCCTTGACTTTGTCACTAGGCAGGAGGTACAAAAGCCTGAAGACCTACACTTCAAGCTTCAAAATCAGTATTTTCCTGACTGTCATCAGGTTCTTGAACTGGCGAGCAAAAACCCTAGCACTACCATTGACTAAATTTATTTTTCCTCTCTTTCTCTGCTTGTGCTGATGTTACTAAATTTAACTTGTTTATTTTGTTGTATAAATTATGCAGAATTTATGTTAATTTATGTTTATATTAACATGCTTGTCATGCTGTGCTGCTGCTACTGCAAGAAGTTAATTTTTCATTGCATTTGGATCCTGGATGTTAGGCCTTTGACAATAAGCTTCAATTTGAAGAAGATACTTATATCATTTATTCCTGGACCATATTGTTCCTTCCAGTATTCAGGAGCTTGGTCTTACACAGAGGCCCTGGTCCCTGGCACATCACTATTTCCAAAGGCACAAGATTTCTTCACATAAGTAGCCACCTGAGATTTCAAGTAATTTGCAATCCACCTTTAAAATAATTAAAGTAATTAAAGCAACATGATGTACTTATAATACAGGGAAAGTAGCAAAGTTTCACTCAATTGATTACTGGGACAGATTGAATCTTGAACTCTAGTTTGGATCAACAAGACCTGTAGTCACTAGCCTTGAGGAGAATGAAAGAAGGTGTCATTGCAACATACTATTTTCTGACAAGGCCTGGATGCAGAGAGAATGAATCCCTTGGGTCTCGAACCAAAAGTCAACGTCTTACCTGGGAAGGTATTTTGGGTTTTTCTGAGAAACACCTTCTTCACTCGAAGGATGATGAGCCTGCGACATTTTCCTCCATTGAAGGTGCTGGAGGCCAAGTAACTGCACGTATCTAGGAAGGAGACAGATAGATTTTTAGACACAAATGAAATCAAAGGATATGGAGAGAGGGAAGGTACATGGTATTGAAGTAGGAGAGTAGCCATAAACTTATTGAATAATGGAGCAGGCTAGATCAGTTGAATGGCATAGTCCTGCTCCTGTTTTTCACTGTTTCTATGTCCATCAAACATATATTTATCGAAGTTCAAAGTAAACTTATTAACGAAGTACATGTCAGCATATACTACCCTGAGATTTATCGGCAGTCATAGTAAATATAATGAAACAATAGAATCAATGAAAAACTACACACATCAAAGACAGACAAACAACTAAGACAACCAAGAAAAGACAACAAATTGTGCAAATGCAAAAAGGAACAAAAATTTCAAAGGTTTCAAAGATACATTTAATGTCACAGAAATGTATACAATATAAATCCTGAAATTGCAGCTTAGGCGGACGATGGCACCTAACGGTGACTCCTCTGCTTGCATCTGCAGAAACACTCTATTTATATCTTTAGTATCTCTTTTTTTACCCTTTTAGGGGTCTCTTGAAGACCCTAACCTAGAATTACACACTGACTTCGGCTCTTTGCAGGAATGGGACATGCTCTCGGGGTCTCACGTCTGGCTGCTATTCAATATACCAAGGACGCGGCCTAGAAGACTAGTGCGCCTTCAGGGTTCCGGGATTCCGTGGCTCTGAAGGCAGGTGGACTCGAGGTCAGTGCCTTCACAAGAAATTGGTGTGTCGCGGGAGACGGAAGATTGAAAGCACCAATCTGGCTGCTGACTGTGTTCCCAGAGATCCGAGTTCTTTGAGCACAGAGTTCGGAAAAAGCGATGCAAAAGACTTCTAACATTGTAAATCAGCGAGTTGTTTGTTATGTCTCCCCTCTTGCTGTGAAATGGGGACACCTCTTTTTCCCTTATTAGGTAGAGAGAGAGAGCCTGTGGTATGTCGGATTACAGGGTGAACGAGTAGTCTTTGGGGTACTGCAAGTCTGTGTCTTTATTGATGCTTTGCTGCGCACTTGAATGCTCGGTAGGAGGGCACCGGTGCTTTTTTTGCTGGTAGGGGAGGGGGTTCGTTGCTTTGTTGCTGCTTATGCATGGGAGGGGAGCTGGGGGGGGTGGTCTCTGGAGTTCTAACATTTAACTGCCATTCATTTTTTGGAGGCACTCCTCTGCTTTTCATGGACGGTTGTGAAGAAAAGGAATTTCAGGATGTATATTGTATACATTTCTCTGACATTAAATGTGCCTTTGAAACCTTTAAATAAATAAACAACAAACAACAATAAATAAATATGTGATAAAATAGATAAACAGATAAGTAAATAAATAGACAAATAAACAAATAAACAAATTAATTAGTTAATTAATTAATTTTGAAAACATGAGTCATGGAATTCATGAAAATGAGTATGTAGCTTGTAGTATCAGTTTGATGTTGGGATGAATGAAATTATCCACTCTAGTTCAGAAGCCTGATAGTTAAAGGGTAATAACTGTTCCTGAACCTGGTGGTTTGGGACCTAAGGCTCCTGTACCTCTTTCCTGATGGCAGTAGTGAGAAGAGAGTGTGGTCTGGGTGGCGGTGGTTCTTGACAACAGATGCTGCTTTTCTGCGACAACGCTCCTTCTTGATGTGCTCAATGGTGGTGAGGGCTTTATCTGTGATGGACTGGGATGTAGATGAGGGAATTAAAAGTAACATTAGCAAATTTGCCGATGACACAAAGCTAGGTGGCAGTGTGAAATGTGAGGAGGATGTTATGAGAATGCAGGGTGACTTGGGCAGGCTGGGTGAGTGGGCAGATGCATGGCAGATGCAGTTTAATGCGGATAAATGTGAGGTTATCCACTTTGGTGGTAAGAACGGGAGGGCAGATTATTATCTAAATGGAGTCAAGTTAGGAAAAGGGGAAGCACAATGAGATCTAGGTGTTCTTGTACATCAGTCACTGAAAGCAAGCATGCAAGTACAGCAGGCAGTGAAGAAAGCTAATGGCATGCTGGCCTTCATAACAAGGGGAATTGAGTATAAGAGCAAAGAGGTCCTTCTGCAGCTGTACAGGGCCATGGTGAGACCACATCTGGAGTACTGTGTGCAGTTTTGGTCTCCAAATTTGAGGAAGGACATTCTTGCTATTGAGGAAGTGCAGCGTAGGTACACGAGCTTAATTCCCGGGATGGCGGGACTGTCATATGTTGAAAGATTGGAGCGACTGGGCTTGTATGCTCTGGAATTTAGAAGGCTGAAGGGGGATCTTACTGAAACATATAAGATTATTAAGGGATTGGACACGCTGCAGGCAGGAAGCATGTTCCCGCTGATGGGTGAGTCCAGAACCAGAGGCCACAGTTTAAGAATTAGGGGTAGACCATTTAGAACGGAGTTGAGGAAAACTTTTTCACCCAAAGAGTGGTGGATATATGGAATGCTCTGCCCCAGAAGGCTGTGGAGGCCAAGTCTCTGGATACTTTGAGAAAAGAGATGGATAGAGCTCTTAAAGATAGCAGAATCAAAGGTTATGGGGATAAGGCAGGAACTGGATACTGATTGTGGATGATCAGCCATGATCACAGTGAATGGCGGTGCTGGCTCGAAGGGCTGAATGGCCTACTCCTGCACCTATTGTCTATTGTATTCAGTGCTGTTCACCAGCACTTCTGTGAGATTCTATTAAAGACTGATGAGTTATTTGGGCCACATCCCACTCTTTCCTTCCAATTGTGGGAAATGGGCCCTGAAAAGAGCAAAAGACATAGGAATTGAATTAAGCTGTCCAGCTAATCGAGTCTGCTCTGCCACTTGATCATAGCTGATTCGTTATCTCTCTCATTCCATTCTCTTGTCTTCTCCCCATAGCCTTTGATGCCCTTACTAATCAAGAACTTATCAGCCTCTGTTTTAATATACCCAATGACTTGGATTGCTCAGTAGTCTGTGACAATGATTCCATGGATTCACCACCCTCTGACTAAAAAAGTTCCACCTCACTTCTGTTCTGAAGTGACATCCTTCTACTCTAAGGCTTTGTTGTCTGAATATAGCAGCTCCCTGGCTAGGTCTTGGAGGTTATTGATTGGTTTTGAGGTGATAGTAGAGTTGACTGCAGAGCAGTAGTCAAAGAAGAGCATCCTGATGTCTGCACCTTCACTGTACAGGTTGAAAAGCCAATGAAATGGATCTTCTGTTGACCTGTTGTGGCAGTGGCAAATTGGAATGGATCCAAATTGGCTGAAGACTGGAGTGAAATGTTTCATCACCAACCTCTCAAAGCACTTCATCACAGTGGATGTAAGTGCTACTGGATGATAGTCATTGAGGCAGGGTACCATGTTCTTCTTGGGCACTGATGCAATCAAAGCCTGCTTGAAGCAGCTGGGTACCTCAGACTGCCAAAGCTCGAGTCTAAAGATATCAGTGACCGCTCTGGCTAGTTGATTAGCACAGGTCTTCAGTTCTCGACCATCTACCCCTTCTGGGCCAGATGCTTTCTGTGGGTTCCCCTCCTGAATTATACTCTCACGTCAACCTCAAAGATTGAAGTTACAGGGTCACCAGGGGCTGTGGCAGCTTGGGAAGGTATCTCCATGTTTTGGTGGTCAAAGTGAGCATAAAAGGCATTGAGCCCATCTGGGAGTGAATCCTTGTTGTCACATATGACATTTGGTTTTACTTTGTAGGAGGTGATGATATTCAAGCCCTGCCACAGCTGTCAAGCATCCTTCAGTGATTCAGGTTTGGATCTAGAATTGCTACTTTATATGAGATGCCTTTCTGGAGGTCAGAGCTGAACCACTTGGTCGCCAGATCTGGCCCTCAGTAGATTGCGGGTCTCTTGTTTCATCCAGGGCTTCTGGTTTGGGAAGACTCTGAATGATTTTGTGGGGAACACACTCATCCATGACTGTCTGTGACAACTATAGCATGTTCCTTCTGATCCTCTGGTGAGTCCTTGTACATGGCTCAGTCCACTGACTTGAAGCAACCCCATGGTCATTCATCTGCCCTCTATTCATCGTCCTTAACTATGCAGCCTTGCTCTTTAGCTTCTGCCTATATGAGGAGGAAGATAGCCATATTGATGATAATTGGGCAAACAAGGCTGATTGAGGTCCCTGGCTATGATTTGAAAGTCATCAGGGTAGGTTGATTCTCAGTTACTAATCTTGGCATGTGATACATCGAGTGCTTGCTTAACATCTGCCTTTGGCTATATGTGAACTGTGGACAGGATCATGGAGGAGAACTCTCTTGGTAGATAGAACAGTTGGCACTTAATCATTACATGTTCCAGGGAAACAAGAGTGCAACAAAGCCGCTGTGTTAGAGCAACACAAAGAGTTTATCATGAAACATGGACCCCACCTTTTGCCTTCCTTGAATGTTCCACAGATCAATCCATCCAGTAGATCAAGAACCCCTCAGGCATGATCACCATGTACAGTGTGTCTTGAGTGAGCCATGTCTCCATGAAACAGAGAACAAAACAGAAATGTTTTGTTTAAATTCATAATTTTAAATGAACAAAATTAAATCAGAATTTAAAAAGGAATAACATGGACAAAATTCTGGAGGAACTTAGCAGGTCAGTCAGCATCTATCGAGAGGAATAAATAGTTGACTTTTTGGGCCAAGACCTTTTACCAGGGCCTCCAGCATTTTGGCTGTGTTACACTAGATTTCCCGCATCTACAGAATCCCTTTTGTTTAAGATGTTTACGTGAGTTTGTTTACCTCTCTCCTCATTTATAATTTCTTCCATTTGGCTGAAATAAGATCCTTAAACAATTTTGTTGGCACTTGCTCCAAGTCTGTGTGGCCACAGGCTCTGTGGGCAAATCTCACAGCACAAAGGCCAGGGAGCCTGCAGCAGTTTGCTGTGTCCTGGTGGTTACAGGAGGAGTCATTTCTGCTGCTTGCTATACTTTCTGTGAAATATATCCGTAAGTCCCAGGCTCAGATTTACCCTATCTCCACCTGGTACAGTGGTGTAATTGGACAATTGACATTCAGTGTGAAATTATGATAGAACTCTACAGCTAAGTGCCCTTAAAGGAATTTAGTGAACCAGCTGTGGATCATAATCTGACAGGCTCATTATCGCTTTCACTGATATCAGTTTATGGGAACCAGTATTTTAAAAAGATGAATTAAAATTCTTGAACATCTATGCCAAAATTCAGTACATGAACTTAATAACTACACTGTTGCAATTTTAAACACACCAGTACAATGCAAATTTATTACAATTGACCATAGAAACATAGAAAATAGGTGCAGGAGTAGGCCATTCGGCCCTTTGAGCCTGCACCGCCATTCAGTACGATCATGGCCAATCATCCAACTCAGAACCCTGTACCTGCCTTCTCTCCATACCCCCCGATCCCTTTAGCCACAAGGGCCATATCTAACTCCCTCTTAAATACAGCCAATGAACTGGCCTCAGCTGTTTCCTGTGGCAGAGAATTCCACAGATTCCTCACTCTCTGTGTAAAGAAGTTTTTCCTCATCTCGGTCCTAAAAGGCTTCCCCTTTATCCTCAAACTGTGACCCCTCATTCTGGACTTCCCCAACATCTGGAACAATCTTCCTACATCTAGCCTGTCCAATCCCTTTAGAATTTTATACGTTTCAACAAGAACCCCCTCAATCTTCTAAATTCCAGAGAGTATAAGCCTAGTTGATACAATTTTTCATCATATGAAAGTCCTGCCATCCCAGGAATCAATCTGGTGAACCTTCTTTGTACTCCCTCTATGGTAAGAATGTCTTTCCTCAGATTAGGGGACCAAAACTACACACAATACTCTAGGTGTGGTCTCACCAAGGCCTTGTACAACTGCAGTAGTACCTCCCTGCTCCTGTACTCGAATCCTCTTGCTAGGAGTGCCAGCATACCATTCACCTTTTTCACCGCCTGCTGTACCTGCATGCCCACTTTCAATGACTGGTGTACAATGGCACCCAGGTCTTGTTACACCTCCCCTTTTCCTAATTGGCCACCATTCAGATAATAATCTGTTTTCCTGTTCTTGCCACCAAAGTGGATAACCTCATATTTATCCACATTAAATTGCATCTGCCATGAATTTGTCCACTCACCTAACCTATCCAAGTCACCCTGAATCCTCTTAGCATCCCCCTCAGAGCTAACACTGCTGCCCAGCTTTGTGTCATCCGCAAGCTTGGAGATGCTGCATTTAATTCCCTCATCCAAGTCATTAATATATATTGTAAACAACTGGGGTGCCAGCACTGAGCCTTGCGGTACCTGACTCGTCACTGCCTACCATTCCGAAAAGGTCCCGTTTATTCCCACTCTTTGCTTCCTGTCTGCCAACCAATTCTCTATCCACATCAATACCATACCTCCAATACCATGTGCTTTAAGTTTGCACACTAATCTCCTGTGTGGTACCTTGTCAAAAGCCTTTTGAAAATCCAAATATACCACATCCACTGGTTCTCCCCTATCCACTCTACTGGTTACATCCTCAAAAAATTCTATGAGATTCGTCAGACATGGTTTTCCTTGATCATCTATTACTTTAAGTAGTTTCTGAGGTTGAATTCTAGCTTTTGTTTGTAGGTTTTAAGTCTAGGAAAAAGGGAATTCTCAGATATATTTTGTTACATTATTTTAATTTTTGTCTCTTTATCGAATTTGAATTGTGTAGGGGTTTTAAAGATTCATCATTTATCATTATAGCTGAGAAACACAGAAGGTTGCTTTTCCATTTGAGAGTTGGTGCATACAATGTTTTAAATACATACAAACCACCCACAAAGTCACTTTCACAATATGAAGTCTCTATCCTTAAGATCTTACTCTTGAGAATTCAAATAGAAAGATTATTTTAAAGAAAAAGGTTCGTTCATTCTGTCTTTCACCTCTCTATTTCAATTGCATTTTTCTTTGCAACCTTTTTATTTCACATTCTCTCCTTTGTTACATACTCTGACCAAGCCTCCAACGTATATTCTTTGACCTGATATCCAGTTGTGTTCTTTGTTTACATTAAGCCCCAGAGGCTTGAAAAGGAGAAAGTAGATTGAGAGCAGTATCTGGTGCAATAGCCCATTGAAATTCAGAAGAACATAAGAGACAGGAGTAGTGTAGGCTTTAGAACCCTTCAAATCTGCTCCACCATCCTTCAACATCATGTCTCATGATCCACTGGCAATTTTTTCAGCACTATCACCATATTCCCTAATTGTCCAGAAGTCTATTCATTTCTGTTTTGATTCAGCTTCCACAGTGGAGAATTCCAAAAATTCACCATTCACTAATTGAAGAAATTTCTCCTGATCTCAATCCTACTCACCTTACTTGTATTCTCAAACTCTGTTTTTTGGCCCTAGGCTCCTCATTTAGGAGAAACTTTGTCCCTTATCTAGATTTAAAGCCTTCTAGGAATTTTGTAGTTTTAATGAGATGTTGCCACATCCTTTCAAGTTATAAAGATTACAGTCCCAGTCTACTCAGTCACTTTTCATATGGCAAATACACCATCCCTAGAATTAGTCCAGTGAATCTTCACTACATTCTCTACAAGCACATCCTTTCCTAGGTTGTACATAGTTCTCCAGATTTATTCTCATCAAGGACCTGTTGGAAATGATTTCTTAAATACTTTTATAAGATATTAGATGAATTAATATGAGACTAAAGTTGTAGTTTGATCATTTGTATTTTTACAAAAGTCATAGTTTAATCATAATTTGTACTTTTTAAACAAACATGTATTTTTCACAAGTATGTGATGGTTCATCCCCACTTACTGGCAGAGAGCGGTATAGCAGTTAAACTAATGGTTAATCACTTCTTCATTTTTCATTGGCTAAGTGTTAGCACATTACCCACATGATATAATTGTGCAACCAGTGATTGGTTTAGTTAATTTAAGGAATTTTTCTTATCTCAATTATAAAAGTAATGGGTTTTTCAGAGGTGCCATCTTTGCTTCTTTGTTCCCTTTTATCTTTGGATTCAGAATACTTTTAATTCACCTTAGCTTCATTTCTCATCTCTTTATTTAGTTTGCTTAGTATTTGTATGCTTGTTTGACTTTAAAATAAATGATTGTTAGGAATTTAAGACTGTTCTTCATTCCTGACTCCTGATAGAACCCTAAGGATCAGAAAATAAACAGAAATCCAACAGCCCCAATAAAATTTCAATATGATTTCCTTGATCCTGTAATTAAGCTCATTCATAATAGAGGCTAACATACAATTTGTCCTCCTAATTGCTTGTTGCACTTACATATTGGCTTTCAGTGGTTTCAATAGAAGTGCATGGAGATTCTTTTGTCAATGGCCAAGTGCAAGTAAAATGAATACTGCTTCATTTTGTTGACTGTTAACTACATATCCAGCCCAGTATATAATGGCACTAGGAGGCCATAGATTCGTAGAGTCGTACACCACAGGAACTGCACCTTCAGCCCATCTTGCCTGTGCTAAACCATGTAAACTGCCTACTTCGATATCCCTACTATCCACATACCTATCCAAACTTCTCTTAGACATTAAAATCAAGTTCACATGAACCACTTGTGCTGGCACCTCATTCCACCCTTTCATGACCTTCTGAGTGAAGAAGCTCCCCCTCATGTTCCCCTTAAACTTCTCACCTTTCCCCCTTAAGCCATGACCTCTGGTTGTTACCCCACCCAACCTCAATGGAAAAAGCCTGCTTGCATTTACCCTATGCCACTCATAATTTTGTATACCTCCATCAAATCTACTCTCAATCTTCTACGTTCTAAAGAATACAGTTCTAACCTATTCAATCTTTCCAATCTTTCCATGTCCTACAGACCCAGCAACATCCTTGTAAATTTTCTCTACACTCTTTCAACCTTGTTTACATCTTTCCTGTAGGCAGGCTTTGACAATGACACCCACATGTAGAGATAGATGAATGGAAACAGATCCTGACCCGGATCTGGGCTGTACCCTCTAAATATCCGGACCTGCCTCTCGGTTTTTTTGCACTACCTTACTTTCTCTTTTCTATTTTCTATTTATGATCTATAATTTAAATTTTTAATATTTACTATCGATTTGTACTCCAGGGAGTGCAAAGCGCAGAATCAAATATCGCTGTGATGATTGTACATTCTAGTATCAATTGTTTGGGACAATAAAGTAAAGTAAAGGAAAGAAATAGTTAAATTATTACTTGATAGCTAAAGGAAAAGTTTGCACTAACATACTTTAAGAGGAGAATAATAATTTTGATAAATGCAGTTACGTTTTTGATGTAGATCAAAATAATTGAAGAGGATCTGAAGTGAAGACCAACCATTTATAAAAGGGACTGAAATTGATTCAAACAAGAAGAATGCCATATTGAGTGTAGTTTAAGAATATTGAGAACAGTTCAACATTGAAGAACAGTGCCTTCCCCTCTGTCATCACATTCCTGAATGTCCCATCAGCACTACCTCATTATTCTTCTTCCGAACTATTCATTTATTTTGTTTATTAACTTATAATTTTTTTCTTATATCTTAGACAGCACTGGTGCCTCAAAACAAATCTCACAACATATGTCTGTGATAATAAACCTGATTCTGATAGTTCATCATTTAATGGTGGATCGAAGGTCTACTGCATATCAATGTCTGAAATAGAAATGGATGTTCAACCTCGCACCAGTTGTCATTTGTGGAAAGGCTCCAATCTTCCACTAAACTTTGCTTGTAGATATATTTCCTAAATTCACTCCTGAAAGACATTGCTTCACTTTTCACAAAATGCCTCCCAGTCATACTTCCACCAACAGCCATAAATACTTCTTCACCATTTGATTTGAAGGCAGTTGTGAAGAATTTTATACAATTGAAGCAACTAAAAACCTATGCTCAAGTGCAACTGATTAATAGGGCATAAAGACAAACTGGTGGTTGAATTCCCAGTGTCTATTTAATGATCAAATCTGCATTTAGGAAGCTTATGGGATGAACTTCTGTAGGTTTCGCCATCTTAACCAATGTGGTTCAATCAAAAGAATCTGGACACCCCAGGAGAAAAGCCAAAATGCCAGGTATGCCATTTTGTCCAGGTGTTTGCAGCTGTTTCCCATCCCTCTACAACAGACAAGTGAACAATGAAGATAGAAATTTTTTGAAAAGGAAAAAAATGTGGAAGGCGTGGGAAACAGCATGGGAATGGGTCAAGCAGAGCAGTCTTGCAAAGAGCCAACAAAGCTGAAATGGATAATATTGTCCTCTTGTACTAAAAAATTCTGTGATTGTACATTTATTACATTTACATCTTGGCTGTATAAAAATGCGGTATTGTGTCAAATGGCAAATTATTTCATACGGATTGCACATTGTAATGATGCAATCCCATATCCATAGAGAATTAGCAATCAATAACTATGTTTGGATTCTGCCAAATATCAATCAATGTGAAAGCCTGTTTAATGAAACAGAAAAGAGCATAGATATAGGATTCAGTTCTGCAGATCTGGTTCAGGAAGAGGAGGTGTCAAGGTCAAATGAAAAGAAATTCATTAAATCTGAAATATGTATGTAACTGTGTTACTCTTTTAGAGCAACTTTTTACCTAGTTTACCATAAGTCATGGATTATACAAACAGAAAAGTGAGTATCTCCCATGGTTAAAATGTACAAGATATTTCTCATCCATAAAGGCCGGCGTGTTTGGCCATGTGGTTGCATGTGAGCATAGTGCACAGCAGTTGCTCAGCACACAGCCCTTGTGCCTACCTGCTTTGAGGATGGTAGGGTGGGTGGAGTGGCTATGCCTTCATAAATAATTTAAAAGGATTCAGAAGTGATTAAAAAATCAAATCTATATTAAACAAAATATTGCTTAGTTAAAAAAACAAATGCTTTCTCACGAAAATTAGTTGAATAATTTCATTTAATAACCTCAAACAAGTGCAAACGTTATCTACTCATAAATTAAATGTAAATCTACTCATTATCCTGATTAGCTGCCCATTCCCATTCCTTTCAAGAGAGACCAATATACAAGTATATGCCAGGTTTGAGCTAGGAAGTTGGGAAATCTGCGGGAGTCTGCGGCATTGAACTCTAGCAGTAGTCCAGAAGCACAGGACATGTGTGAGGCTAATAGTGCATGGTACGTTCCAGTTAATTAATGCCTTAAAAGTTTACAAATCCAAGCAAATGTTTTGGGTCATTGTTTGCTCAACAAGCTAATAAGCAGTGAAAGCACAAGAGATTAAGGATGCTAGAATCTAGAGCAAAGGAGAAATATGCAGGAGGAACTCAATGGTTCGCGCTGAATCTGTGAAGGGAAATGGACTGTCAGCTTTTCATTTTTTGTAAGATCAAATTAGAATCTATCTTGTCCTTCAGGATAGCAGAACCCAAGTGCTGTTGGCATAAAGAAATTAAAAGTCTGCAGAACAGCCTGTTGGAATACGTCAAGGACAGTGAACAAGCAGACAAAACAAATGTCTCAGTTGTTGCCAGATGGCGGAAGAAGATTTTGGAATTAACTCTTCCTGGATTGAAGAACATGTACTTGAAAGTAGAAATAATGGAGGTCCTACTGATAATTCGATATCCTTTTCAAACAAGAAGTTACTTGTGGGATGTTCTTTGGGAAGACAGATGAATCAATACAGGTTTGTAGAAGGAGTATCTGAGGCTGTGAACTGGTGTGGTCTGAACCTGGTGGCTGGCTTGAACTGGCTATAATTAGTGTAATTAGAGATTGAGTGAAAACAGCCAAGGAATGACATCAAAGACATGACGTGAAGAGGTGCCACCTGTAGCCTTGGGCCAGGGCCAATAGATTCAAAGTAGAATGCTGCAGAACTGATAAGGGAAAATAATTATAATGAAAGTTTTCAGAGGTAAAGCAGTGAGAACTCAGGACACCAACAAGCAGGAAGCAGACATCTAAGGAGGCGGATTACCACGAGGAAGATACACGGGCCTGGGGTTGGGAGAAGATTACCCATCAGAAGATTCCTAGTGTCAAAGTAAGTGAGAAAAGCAGTTTGGATGAGTATTGGTCCTACAGGATCAACAGAATTCAGGAATTACATGGATATTTGAGTTTGTTATAATAAGTTGATAGAGTAAAGTTGTGAGTAGTTTGAATTCATTAAGATTTGTGTGGTCATTGACCAAGATAATGGTCTATAATGTTAAACCTAAATTATTGGTTCTATACATTTGAACTAACCATACCTTTTTTAAAGACCTTAAGTGCCCACACTATTGAACTAGATTTAAGTCTGGGTCAGATGTGTTCAGAAACAAAAAATCTTCATTACATTGATGATTTCCACTTGTTCTGAAACAATGTTTACTGTACATTCCATAGTGGAGCTGCCAAATATGACTCCCTTCTCAATAACTAGCAGCACAGTTAAGTGAAGCTGAATTGAATGTAGATAGCTCATGTCAAAAGGGATTTAGAAAAACAAATGAAGAAACTGAAGGTCAAAGTGGTTAATTTATCAGTCACTCATATTTTGGGAAGATTATTTTTAAACAAATTCTTTCACCCATTCAGTGCTATTTACTATTCATCCCAGTTAGACTTTCTAACAAAGAAATTTTTTGGAACAGAATGCAATTCCAAATGATCTCCTGAAATGGCAGCACTGGCATGGCTTGCCATTGAGTGGCATTTACATGATCTAGGCTGACACTCCAGAGCTGAGGGAATACTAAACTGTCAGCAGTATTTCATCATTTGGGTGAGACATTGAAGGATGTAAAAGATCCCACGCCCACTGTCTGAAGAGGGGCAACAGAGTTCTTCTCTGCATTTTGCTAAATAATTATCTCTCAGACGAATCATTTAAAAGTATAGTTTCAGATTATTATCATATAATATTTTGTAGTACCTTGTTTTATTTAAATTAGTTCATTTCCTATTCTGCAACGGTACTTACACCTCAAGAGAATGTCATTGCTTATAATGTTCTTTAAGACATCGTGAGACACAGTTTAGTTTTACTCTTTAATTTGCTTTTAACAGGCAGTATTTTTCCTTTAATCTCCTAGCCAAGCAGCAGTATACATAATTTAACAAACAGTCAATCAAGCAGATCTTGTTCTTGAATAAATATCAGAGATAGCAACATTTTGGTGGTTTATCATTGCTTTCAATGTTTCATGTTCTGATTAGTAATAATCATCTCAAATCATTCACCTAGACCACTTTCAACATATTTCCTACATGTAAGTCTTGCATGAATCTTGGCCAGGTCATTTGGCATATTTAAAATAAAAGTTGAGAGGTTCTTGCCTAGTAAAGACATCAGATATTATGGGGACAAGGTAAGAGAGTGGAGTTCAGAGGGATAATAGATCAGCCATAATGGAATGGCAGGAAGGACTTGATGGGCTGAACGGTCTAATTCTGGTCCTATGTCTTATAGTCTGATAAATATTTACCTGGGGTCAATTGTGCTACTTGGATGAAATTTCAACTATTGACTTATTAACCTGGACACTTCACTGTAAATTGATTATAATGGTCACTATAACCTCTGGTTCCTTTCAAGCCAAGGGGTCAATCTTTAGTGATGAGAGAATGTCAAGTCCCATCTCCTCCATGTTCCCTTCACCTCTAAGCAGCCTGTACTGTGGTTGCCATGGTGAGAGAGATCTTCAAGCACTGACTCACTTCCCAGCAGTCAGCGATGCAACAGTATTTTAACTGCAAGCTCTGAATACAGCTCCTGATGTGAACTACATGGGTCCCATTTTAGCACAGAAGTCCCATAGAGAACCTCCCTCGTGATGAAAAGATGTTGCGCTCTTTGCTTTGTGTCTTTATCAATTTTTTTTCTGCTGAGGGTGGAAGAAGTGTGCAATGCATGGCCCCTCACTGTGTAGCTGATGCCAGTTAAAGGTCAAGGTGACTTGTGCAATTGCACCTGGAGCAATTTCGCAGTGTCTCTAATTTCGTCCAGTACTGATTGTTGACATAATTGACCACAGCTAAATGCAAAATCTCAAAACTTTTCTCTAAATGAAATTTTGTCTCAATTTCATCAAGGCTTTTGGTAACTACAATTGCATATTAGGGCATACACAAAGCACACTTATTTCAATAAAGAGGGTGAATTCCATTTTCTAGATATCAGTATTTAATAGCCATGGTCAACAGGAAAGATTGAGACATCTGGAGAGCAGAGATCAGTCTAAAGTTAATGGCGCATTTCTGCTCTTGAAACTCTATTCAGTCTCTCCAGAATCAGACTCAGATTTAACATCACCAGCATATGTTGCTTGAATTTCCAGCATCTGCAGATTTCCTCATGTCATGAACTTTACGGCAGCAGTACAGTGCAGTACATGATAAATATAGAAAAAAGACTGAATTGCAGTAATTATATATACGTATATTAAATAGATAAGTTAAAATAAGTGGTGTAAAAATAGATCCCTGTACTTAAAAAAAGTGGCGAGGTAGTGTTCATGGGTTTAATGTCCTATCAGAAATCAGATAGCAGAGGGGAAGAAGCTGTTCCTGAATCACTGACTGTGCGCCTTCAAGCTCCTTTATCTCCTTCCTGATGGTAACGATGAGAAGAAGGCATGTCCTGGTGCTACATTGCTCTTTTGGGAGAATAAATAAATTGGGAGTATGAATCACACGTGGTTTTAATTGCCTTTTCTTATCTGTATTTTATGCTCTAAAACTCAGTGGTTTGGTATGCAAATTACTGTTGCAATTGTTTCAGAGCGATTGAATTTGCCATTTTAAATTACATTATCATCTCCGTGCGGCCAAGAACTATCATTGCATCACCAGTCAAATTGTGACATTGAATTAGAAATACCTGTACTATATTATTGAAATGTTACTGCCTGCTGCAAATATGTTGGGATCTTTTTGGCAAATCGGGTTCGTCCTTTCATAATTGTTCTGCACTATGCTCATCAAAGTTTTACTTCAGAGTTATAGTGAGACATAATTGAGAGTGTGTGTGTGTGTGTGAGAGAGAGAGAGCATTTAAAAGAAGAGACAAACACAGTGGCATGCTAAAGCTATGAGGAACAACTTACAACTGAAGCAAATGCCTGGTACACCAGACAATAACAGTGGAGAGAAAAGAAATTGCTTATGATGAAGGGCTCAGCAGAGAATATTGACTATTTATTCCCCTACCTGACGTGCAGATTTCCTCCAGCATTTTGTGTGTTCAACTGAGATAAGTAACCCATAAGAGAATTAGCCAATCCTGACTAAAACTGAGAAAGCAAGTCATCCAGAATTATTGAGTCTATAGGTGAACAGTAGATGAGGTGCTATTCCTCAGACTTACATTGGGCCTCATTAAAATGGTGCAAGAAATCACAGAAAGATTAATCTAATTGGGAGTGGGATGAAGAATCAAAGTGACAGGCAACTAGAAGATGTGGTATCACAAACACAAGAAAATTTGCAGATGCTGGAAATCCAAAGTAACACACACAAAATGCTGGAGAAACCCAGCAGGTTAGGCAGTATCTATGGAAAGGAGTAAACAGTCAACACTTCGGGTCAAGACCCTTCATCAGGACCCTGTCTGGCCTGCTGAGTTCCTCCAGCATTTTGTGTGCGTTATACTAGAAGATGTGGATTGCTTTTGTGGTCTGACTGACATAATCCCCAGAGTAGTCACACAATCCCACCTCTCATTTCTTCAGTGTAGAGGGGAATACTAAATGTATGCATTAGATTGGAAATGTAAGTGAATCGTTGAGTGTTTGAATGACAGGAAGAAAAGAGGAAAGAGTAAAAGAACATACATTTCATCTTCAGCATGGGAAGGAGTGTTTGGTGGAGATAGAAAAGTAGACTGGGAAGTCACAAGGGGAAAAGTTTCCTCAGAAAGGTCAATAGAATGGGAACTGAAAGATGTGTCTGGTGATGGAATTCTGTTGAAGCTGCTGAAAACTGCAAAGGATGATCTGCTGAATACAGAGACAAGTAGGGATGAAAGTGAGAACTCAGTGTCCTCTGTAGTTGTCATGATGATTTCTCAATTGCCTGTATGATTTCAAACCAGGATTATCGATATGTAAAGTCACTGTAGCATAGCGTTGTTTTCCCCACTTGATTAGATGTATTTGTGAAGCACATTAACTTGCTGTCAGGTAATCCATAATGATGTGATTACAAATTTCCTGTGCAAGACAGTGAGTGTTTTATCAGAAAAATTCTGACACATGTTGGGTATTTTGGAATCATTCTGACAAGTTCACCATTACAAGTGAGTCCTTCCTATTCGATTGGAGCACGTAACAGTTCTTTATACTCTGTGGCCACGTTATTGGCTACCTCCTTAAGTAGCCTCTGAGTGCATGTTCTTGATCTTCTGCTGCTGTAACCCATCCACTTCAAGGTTCCATGTGTTGCGTATTCAGAGATGCTCTTCACCACACCATAGTTGTTATGCATAGTTATTTGAATTATTATTGCCTTCCTGTCAGTTTGAACCAGTCTGCCCATTCTCCTCTAATCTCCCTCCCTAATGGGGAGTAGAAGATGGCGGCGCAATGCAGTGCACGCGGCCGCTCTGAAATGATATCGTATTTGCTAAGTAGGGGCCGTGCACAATCCTGATTTGATGGAGACAGACATGAGAAGCATAGAGGAACATCTGGAGAAACTTCTGAAATGCCTGCTTCGCTGCTGCTGCTACTGTGCGATCGAGAATCTCTGGAGGAAAAGGCCCCAAATCCGTGGCTTTGCCTATTGCCTGTTACCGGGACCAGAGTCGAAGCGCTCGGCAGAGATGATGCTCGGTGCTCAGTGTCGGAGGCTCGAAGTTTTCTGACGGACTCAAGAGTCGGCTGTGGTCGGGTGCTTCCAGGGTGCTGCATCAGCAAGTTTGCGGCGCTGGAGGATCATGGCAGGAAGAGAGTTTCTCTTCCTTCTACCGTCTGTGTGAGGTGATGGGACTTTCAAGAGACTTTGAGACTTCTTTTTAACTGTGCCCATGCTCTGTTCTTTATCAAATTATGGTATTGCTTTGCACTGTTGTAACTATATGTTATAATTATGTGGTTTTTGTCAGTTTTTTAGGCTTAGTTTGTCTTGTGTTTCTGTGATATCATTCTGGAGCAACATTGTATCATTTCTTAATGCATACATTACTAAATGACAATAAAAGAGGACTGCATGTCCTCATAATCTAATCTAATCTAATTAACACATTTTTTCAGCCACAGAACTACCACCGACTGCATGTTTTTTTTCTGTTTTTCATGCCATTCTCTGTAAACACTAGGGATTGATGTGCATGAAAATCCAAGAAAATCAGGCGTTTCTAAAATACTCAATTTCCCTCTCCATCCCTCTCTGCTTTCCGCAGGGATCGTTTGAAAGTCCCATCATCTTACGCAGATGCTGCCCGACCTGCTGAGTTCCTTCAGCGTGTTGTGAGTGTTGCTTTGACCCCAGCATCTGCAGATTACTTTGTGTCTAAAATACTCAAATCACCCCATCATGTGATTTGGTCCAAGTCCCCATTTCTTCCCCATTCTGATGCTTGGTCTGAACAGCAACTGAACTGCTTGACCTTGTCTGAATGCTTTTATGTATTGAGTAGCTGCTGTATGACTGCCTGATTAGATACTTTATACTTTATACTTTATTGTCACCAAACAATTGATACTAGAGCGTACAATCATCACAGTGATATTTGATTCTGCGCTTCGCGCTCCCTGAAGTAGATACTTGCATGAACGAGCAGGAGTACAGGTATACTTAATAAAGTGGCCACTGAGTGGATACTTCAATGACTTATATTTGTCACCTTTAAACAATAATGCTCCATGGAGAAGATATTCAATTGATTTATTTTATCTAGGAGGATGGAAAATTTAATCTATTCAATATACGCATACTGTATAAAGTATATTGAATAAGATTTGATTATTTATTATTATTATTATTTTATTTTTTTCTTCTATATCATGTATTGCATTGAACTGCTGCTACTAAGTGAACAAATTTCACATCACATGCCGGTGATAATAAACCTGATTCTGATTCTGATACATACAAATCCTATTAATACTAAATGTAATACTGCAGAATGTAGTTTTGATTTTAAAAATCTCTTTATAGATCATATACTGCAAAAGGAAAAATAATTGTCAAATTGTTTTTCTGAAAACAACTGAGTATTTGATACAGTACCTTGGGGAAATGCTTTGCCTTATTTTTCATACATTAGTCCCTTGAAACAATGTCTGTGAAGAAAAAGTCATGAAATCCATGTGGATTGCAACTACAGTAAAGTGTTTCCTTTGTTCTTGCACAGTAATTCAGAATTAATCGAGCAAAAATAAATAATTACCATTGTAAATTACTAAAGCAGGTATGTGGTGAAAGAAAAGTTAGATTACTGTGACATCTCACACACTGTTATTCCTTTTCAATTGCAAATTATGGGAAATAAGTTTGATTACTGACCTGCCAAATTATTCTAACAATGAGCTACATAATGAAAAGATACTGTAGTGTTTATTCTGAGCCTTCTCTTGATTTGTGCTCTTTTACAGTTCAAAACTGCCAATCATTTAACAACGTCTATTATCTGAAAGGTTTCTGAATTGCAAGTCATTTTTGACTTGTGTATTTTGTGCCCAGCGGGAGACATATCAAGTGACTTTCAGAATTTGTTTTGCTTCTTCTGAAATAAGTTGGTCCTTCAATGGATCTGGGTAATTGGAAACAATTAGAAATATGCCCAGATGATATCAAGACCAGCGTGTCTTTACTCAACAGGCATCCGATCTTCTGCTGTGTATTGGATAATGGAAGTTGCAGATTTATGCCTCTTCAGTTATGTTCTCTGTCCTACTGCCTCTGGAAGTAAACCAGAGATAAATTCTGAGATCAAGTGAATTATTCACGAGGGTGCACCAAACAAGTTATCAGCGTATTGCTCCATGTAGTTTGTTTTGTAAACTTCATGATTACGTCATTTTTCCATCATCACCAGCAAAGGTTGCTCCTGTTTTATTTGCCCCTTCACCCCAATCCTGAGTGCAGGTTGTTTTAATGAGGTATGGTTCAACAAAGTTTGAAAGCTCTCTGGTAAAACTTTCTTCATTGGCAGTCCGTTGGAATCAAGCATGAGTCGTTTCCACTGTAGTTCCGTGGGTTCTGAGGTGACTGACAGCCCTATGTGAAATCTATTGAGAGCGCCACTGGGTGGGTAGGAGTTCGCCTGGCGGACACTCTTTCTAGTATTTGCAGTAAGCTTCTATAGGATTTGGACATGAGCACTCAAGGCTCTCATTAGCAACCCCAATGCTCCTCCCCCAATTTGAGTGATTTCAGGGCAGGGTCTCACAGGAAGTGGTAAAAATATTGCATTTCTTAGGTTTTAGGTTCCAAGGTTGTCAAGCCGAGGAGTGGTAGTGGGGACAAGCTCCCACTACCTAAAAGTGCTGCTCACGGTATGCGCCTCAAATAGCCTCTGACAACTAAGTCCAACTCCTGGCCTTCTCGTGTAGCTTAGCCTCTAAGCCCGGCGGAACTGTTTCTACTGACAGGAGGAGGGGCAAAGACGGGTCCTGGCGCCTTAAAACCAGTGCTTCGGGTAGATGGAGCTCGTCAGCCTGGGATGGCAGTCCATCTAAGAGAGGGAAACTCTGATTTCAAACCTCCGCTGCCTTGCAGCCATACCCACTGATGGAAAAGGCTTTGGGAGTAAACCCAGAGGACAAATCCAGAGCTGGAGTCCCTAAGGCAATCCAACATTGCCTTCAACCTTGTTCTGGCAACTCCTGCAACGACACTGGTGCCAAGCTGTATCGGCCCTTACCCTTCTCTTGGACAACATCGGTGTCGTGGAGAGGGGAGACTTGCAGCATGGGCAACTGCCGGTCTTCCATACAACCTTGCCCAGGCCTGCGCCCTGGAGAGGACACGCCAGCGTTGCCTCACCGCGACAGCACAACACGGAAAACAGCAGTCTATCGGTTATAAGCCTGCGCTCGACTGGTGTAGAGAAAGGCGCCAGGGGTGAACTCTTCTCCAGAGAAAACAGCATCTCGGACAGCGCGCTAGACGCCGTGGAATGCCTGCCTGTCATGGAGGAACTTGATACATTGCCAACTGCTGAAGAACTGAGTAAAGCCATCGACAGCCTGCCCACCAGAGGCCATCAAATGATCAAAGGGCTTCCTGCTAAACCACCTGCACAAACTACTGTGCCAGTGCTGGATAGAAGGAGCAGTGCTGCAAAACATGAGAGACTGCAACATTGTCACCATATATAAGAACAAAGGGGACAGAAGCAACTATAACAGCTACAGGGGAATCTCCTTGCTGAGCATTGTTGGGAAGGTCTTCGCCTGTGTGATCCTGAACAGACTGCAGAAAATAGCCGAAAGGGTATATCCATAGTCTCAGAGCGGTTTCAGGTCGGAACACTCCACAATCGACATGATCTTCTCCCTTCGACAGCTACAAGAGAAATGCAGAGAGCAAAGACAATCACGCTATGTCGCTTTCATTGACCTCACAAAGGCCTAAGACCTTGTGAGCAGAGACAGCCTGTTCAAAATCCTCGCCAGGATTGGTTGTCCCCCGAGGCTCCTCAGGATAGTTCAGTCATTCCACACAGACATGAAGGGTGTCGTTCAGTTTGACGGCTCTTCTTTGGAGGCCTTCAACATCCACAGTGGTGTGAAGCAGGGCTGTGTGCTTGCCCCCACCCTGTTTGGCATCTTCTTCGCAGTCATGCTGAAGCACGCCTTTGGAACATCAACTGATGGTGTCTACCTCCACACCAGATCAGACGGGAGGCTGTTCAGTCTGTCCCAGCTGAGGACAAAAAGCAAGGTTCGTGAAAAACTCATCAGGGACATGTTGTTTGCAGACGATGCGGCACTGGCAACACACTCTGAAGAGCAACTGCAACGCCTCATGGACAGCTTCTCAAGAGCCTGCCAGGACTTCAGCTTGACCATCAGCCTGAAGAAAACCAACGTGTTGGGCCAAGGCATTGAGCACCCCCTGCCATTACCATCAAAAACTACGAGCTGGAGATAGTTCACGAGTTTACATACCTTGGCTCCATCATCATAGACAGCCTCTCCCTAGACCCCGAGATCAACAGACGGATCGGACGAGCAGCCTCAACATTCACCAGGCTGACAAAGAGAGTCTGGGAGAACAGAAAGCTGACGACGCACACCAAAGTTGCAGTCTACAGGGTCTGCGTCCTCAGCACACTGCTTTACGGCAGCGAGACCCGGAGCCTCTACTACAGACAAGAGCAGCGTCTCAACGCCTTCCACCTTTGCAGCCTGAGACGCATCCTGGACATCACGTGGACTGACCGAGTCACCAACAATGAGGTTCTGGCCCACGCCCAGATACCCAGCCTCTTCACCCTGCTCCAAAGACGCCGTCTCCGCTGGCTGGGCCACATACACCGCATGTCA
The DNA here is from genome assembly GCF_030028105.1 of Mobula birostris. Classification (NCBI taxonomy): domain Eukaryota; kingdom Metazoa; phylum Chordata; class Chondrichthyes; order Myliobatiformes; family Myliobatidae; genus Mobula; species Mobula birostris. Next base: position 96,673,480 of record NC_092380.1, on the reverse strand, counting down.
GACAGGAGGATCCCGAAAGACCTGCTGTACGGGGAACTGGCCTCCGGCAAGAGAGCACAAGGGTGGCCCCATCTTCGTTTCAAAGACGTTTGCAAGAGAGACATGAAGTCACTGAAAATGATTGTCGAGAGGTGGGAGGACATCGCAAGTGATCGCTCTCACTGGAGGCTGGAACTACGCAGAGGTCTAAAAAGAGGAGAAGAGAAGCTGAGGCTTGCTGCTGAAGAAAAGGGCACTCATCGGAAAAACGGCACCAAGACAACACTGGAGGACAGTGCCTTCAAGTGCAGTTGATGCAGCCGAGACTGTCACTCTACAACCACAACAGACGCTGCCCTAACACAGACTGAAGCAAGACTTTCCAGGCGCAGATCCATGGTCTCGCGAGACTAACGGATGCCACCACATAGGTTTTAGGAATGGCCTTAAATTAGTTCCTCAGTCTATTTATTAATTTCTTCCTGTCACAGAACTTGGAATAGAGACTGTTTTATTGGTCTAGTGTCAGACATGCCAATAACGTGATCTAATCAATTGAGCTGATTAAAGATTTGCTTTATTTGTCATGTGTACACCGAAACATACAGTGAAATGCGTCATTGGCATCAAATCAGAATCAGGTTCATCATCACTGGCACGTGATGTGAATGAAATTTGTTAACTGAGCAGCAGCAGTTCAATGCAATACATAATATAGAAGAAAGTAAAAATACATCTGATTCCGTACACTTTATACAGTATACGTTTACAGTATTGAATAGATTAAAAATCATGCAAAAAAACAGAAATACTATATATTTTTAAAAAGCGAGGTATTGTCCAAGGATTCAATGTCCATTTAGGAATCAGATGGCAGAGGGGAAGAAGCTGTTCCTGAATCGCTGTTTGTGTGCCTTCAGGCTTCTGTACCTCCTATCTGATGGTAACAGTGAGGAAAGGGCATGCCCTGGGTGCTGGAAGTCCTTAATAGTGGACACTGCCTTTCTGAGACACCACTCCCTGAAGATGTCCTGGGTACTTTGTAGGCTAGCACCCAAGATGGAGCCGACTAAACTTACAACCCTCTGTAGCTTCTTTCAGTACTTGTTTAGGTTATAGGAATGGCCTTAGATTGTTTCCTCAGTCTATTTATTAATTATCTATGAATAATAGTTATTATTTACCTATTTATGTAGCCCCCCCCGTACCAGACAGTGATGCAGCCTGTCAGAATGCTCTCCACAGTACGTCTATAGAAGTTTTTGAGTGTATTTGTTGACATACCAAATCCCTTCAAACTCCTAATAAAGTATAGCCACTGTCTTGCCTTTTTTATAACTGCATCGAAATGTTGGGACCAGCTTAGATCCTCAGAGATCTTGACGTCCAGGAACTTGAAGCTGCTCACTCTCTCCACTTCTGATCCCTCTATGAGGATTGGTATGTGTTCCTTCGTCTTACCCTTCCTGAAGTCCACAATCAGCTCTTACGGCTTACTGATGTTGAGTGCCAGGTTGTTGCTGCGGCACCACTCCACTAGTTGGCATATCTCACTCCTGTACGCCCTCTCGTTATCACCTGAGATTCTACCAACAATGGTTGTATCGTCAGCAAATTTGTAGATAGTGTTTCAGCTCTGCCTAGTCACACAGTCATGGGTGTAGAGAGAGTAGAGCAGTGGGCTAAGCCCACACCCCTGAGGTGCACCAGTGTTGATCATCAGCAAGGAGGAGCTGTTATCACCAATCCACACAGACTGTGGTCTTTCGGTTAGGAAATCAAGGATCCAATTGCAGAGGGAGGTATAGAGACCCAGGTTCTGCAGCTTCTCAGTCAGGATTGTGGGAATGATGGTATTAAATGCTGAGCTATAGTCGATGAACAGCATCCTGACGTAGGTGTTTGTGTTGTCCAGGTGGTCTAAAGGCGTGTGGAGCACCATTGAGATTGCATCTGCCATTGACCTATTGTGGCGATAGGCAAATTGCAATGGGTCCAGGTCCTTGCTGAGACAGGAGTTCAGTGTAGTCATGACCAACCTCTCAAAGCATTTCATCACTGTAGATGTGAGTGCTACCAGATGATAGACAAATCAAATCAGCAAAGATTATGCTAGGCAGCTGATAATTATTGCCAAGCTTCAGATGCCAACATAGCATGCCCACATCTCACTAACTCTGACTGTACATCTTTGGAATATGGGAGGAAATTGAAACATCCAGAGTAAACCCATGTGGTCACAGGGAGAAAGTACAAACTCCTTAGAGACAGTAGCAGGAATTGTAGCTAAATGTGAAAGTGTGATTAAGGTCTCAATGCTCCAGTCTGGGGAAAAAAAAACACATTTTGATTAATTTATCCTGCTTGTGCTTTCTTGGACCTTGAGACCTTACTTTCAGTTTAAAGGTCTTGAGGTTCAATAAATCATAGAATCATATACTTAAAACAAAATAGCAACACACAAGCAAACATTTTAGCTCTTATGTAATAATGAAATTAAACTGTTGTTTATGCTAATTACAATTCCCAAGTCTAGCCCTATCGTCTTGGAGGTCACAGTAATTTAAATACTTAGCCAGACGTTTTTTTTAAAGTGATGAGGACTTCTGTCTCCAGTACAAGTGTCCCCCGCTTTTCGAACGTTCGCTTTACGAAACCTCACTGTTACGAAAGAGCTACATTAATTCCCTGTTTTCGCTAACAGAAGGTGTTTTCACTGTTACGAAGAAAGGCAGCGTGCAAAAAAAAATCAGTGCGCCGCGCGCCCCGAGCAGCCATTCTCCCCCCGGATTCGGAACAACATTCTCACCGGCATTGCTTAAGCAAGTGTCTGTGAGCAGCCATTTGCAAGATGAGTTCTAAGGTATCGGAAAAGCCTAAAAGGGCTCGTAAGGGTGTTACACTTAGCATAAAGCTAGACATAATTAAGCGTTTTGATCGTGGTAAGTGAAGTAAGGACAAAGTGAGTTTGGCTTGTGGAAGTTGACAAAGATGACGTTGAAGAGGTTTTGGCATCCCATGACCAAGAACTGATAGATGAAGAGCTGATGCAATTGGAAGAGGAAAGGATAATAATTGAAACCGAATTCAGTAGCGAAAGTGAAGTCGTCCAGGAACTGAACGTGAAGTAACTACATGAGATTTTCACTGCAATGATAAAGTACGACTTTAATTTTGAAAGGGTACGTCGGTTTACGGCATATTTGCAAGATGGTTTGAGTGCTTACAAAGAACTGTATGATAGAAAAATGCGCGAGGCTCAGCAGTCAAGCAAGACTTCCACATCAGCCACAGCAGACGACGAACCTCGACCTTTGACATCGAGGCAGGCAGACATAGAAGAAGATGACCTGCCTGCCCTAATAGAAACAGACGACGACGAGATGACACCTCAGTGTCCCACCACCCCAACCCCCAGGCCGCGGAAAGATACCAATTTGCGGAGAATGCAGTGGTAGCCGGGAGGCACACAGCACAACTTTAAGAAAAAAGCCAAAATAAACAAGCTAATTAATTAGGCGCCGCCCAGCACGTAATTGTCAGCCCAGATCAGAAGCGATTACCAATTGCGTCACCTCTGATCTGGGCCGACAATTACATGCCAGGCTAATTAATTAGCATGTTTATTTCGGCTTTTTCCGTAAATATGTGCTGTGTGCCTCCCGGCTACCGCTGGACTCCTGCATGCCTCATGGCAATGTATCGGTCGGCGGCCTGGAGGGTGGGGGCCACTGCACCACCCAGCCTGCGACGACTCAGTCTAACACACCATCATCAGTGTGCTCCGCGCTGTCCCAATTCCAGTAAGTGATACTACACCGTACATACGTTGCTTCTACTTATATCGGCTGTGTATTTTTATGTGTTATTTGGTACGATTTGGCAACTTCATAGCTTTGAGATTACTGGAGAGAGTGTTTCTGCCAACAGCGCTTGTGTGAGATTTTCGCTACGGAGAACGGTGCCGGCAATGATTGTGGAAAAGTATTTCTACTTTATATAGGCTGTGTATTTATCATATCATTCCTGCTTTTACTATATGTTACTGTTATTTTAGGTTTTATGAATTATTTGGTATGATTTGGTAGGTTATTTTTGGGTCTGCGAACGCTCACAAAATTTTTCCATATAAATAAATGGTAATTGCTTCTTCGCTTTACGACATTCAGGCTTACAAACCGTTTCATAGGAACGTCCTACCTTTGGATGGCAGGGGAAACCTGTATCCCTCTTGGCACTGAATTCCAGACGTTTTCACTCCCTGAGTAAAAAACATTAGCCTCAATTCCTCTTTATTCCTCAGATCCACTGGGGAAAACTGATGTGTACTTTGGAAAATAGAACATAGAACATGGTACAGGCCCTTCGGCCCATGATTTTGTGCTGACCTTTTAACCAATTCAACATCAATTTAATACTTCCCTCCACATAGCTCCGCATTTATCTTTCATCCATGTACCTGTACAGGAGTCTATTAAATGTCCCTAATGTATTTGTGAGCTCCATGCACTTACTACTCTCTGTGCAAGAAAACTACCTCTGATATCCCCCTATATTTTTCTCCGATTACCTTAAAATTGTGCTGTCATGTATTAGCCATTGCCACCTTGAGAGAAAAGTGCTGACTGTCCACTCTATCTATAACTCATCATCTTATACACATCTATCAAGTAATCCCTCATTCTCCTTCACTCCAAAGAGAAAAGTGCTAGCTCACTCAGCCTTTCCTCATAAGACATGCTCTCTAAACTAGACAGCATCCTAGTAAATCTCCTCTGCACCCTCTCTAAAGCTTTCACATCTTTCTGATAATAAGATGACCAAAACTGAACATGAAGCTCTCAGTGTGGTCTAACCAGGGTTTTATAGAGCTGCAACATTACCTCACAGCTCTTGAACTCAATCTTCCTTCTAATGAAGGCCAACACACCATATGGCTTTTTAACAACTTGTGTAGAAACTTTGAATGATCTAGGGACATGGAACCCAACAGATTTCTCTTTTTCTCCACATTGTACAGAATCTTTCCATTAACCTTGTTCTCTGCCTTTAAGTTTGACTTTTCAAGGTGTATCACTTCACATTTTTCTGAGTTGAATTCCATCTGCCACTTTTCTGGATTGAACTCCATCCAGGACTCCTATCAATATCCTGTTGTAACCTTGTACACCGACCTCTGTGTCATCTTCAGACTAAATAACCCACTCTTCCACTTCCTCATCCAAGTCATTTATAAAAATCTCAAAAGGAAGCAGTCCCAAAACAGATCTCTGTGCAACACCATTGGTTGCCAATCTCCAGGTAAAATATATTTCACCTACTAACACCCTCTGCCTTCCATGGACAGTCCAATTCTGAATCCACTCAGCCACATTTCCCTGGATCCATGCCTCTTTGACTTTCGGAATGAGCCTATCATGGGGAACTTTGTCAAATGCCTTATTAAAATCCATATATATCACATCCACTTCTCTACCTTCACCAATTTGTTTCATCACTCCCTCAAAGAATGCAAACAGGCTCATAAGGTACAAACTGCCCCTCACAAGGGCATGTCCAGGAAATATCTTATAGTAAAACATTCACAAAGTTTGCTATTATAATTAGCAACAATATTTTATTTAAATAGTGCTTTTGGATAAATAAGAATATCGCAAGGCATTACCAGTCAAAATCTGACCTAATCACAAGAAAAGATTTTAGGATACAGTAGGTCCGAGAGATTTTGAAGAGAAACATAAAAGAAGAAAGAGAGAATTAGAGACAGAAGGTTTAGAGGAGATCTGGTCATTTAGAGTGCTGAATGAATGCTTGTCAATGCTGGGCAATGAAAAAAGTGAACAAAAGACCAGATTAAAGCTCTTGGAGAAGTTTTAAGACAGGATTAGACAGGGATAGCTTACTGATGCACATTTCAACAAGTCGTTCTCTTACATGTGTTTAAATCAGATTGCTTTTTAGTTGGTTAATACTTTCCTAAAGCATTAGACTGAGGAATTTTATGCAAAGAAACTTAACAGTTATAAATAGAATGTATCAATGAAACATCTAAACTTATGTATAACTGGGGCAGGGAGGCCAGCTATTACTTCTAAAAAATTATAAAAGTTTTAAGAAATAAAAATTTACTAATTAAACACCTTTAAGTTCAATAAATTAATTAATACAACATCAAAGTAAAGTCGCCTGTATTTACTTTTTTCTGAGTGGTCTGTGCTAGATAAATCAGCCATAAAGTTTAAGGACTGGAAGTTTCACTAAGCAGCAAGGTTGAGTGGGAGCTGAAGTGCACCAGCAAATGGCCTCCGACTTGTCTCAGATATTTACATTGCAATGTGCAGAGACACAATTCAGAAATAAACACTGCAAGTAGACTATGGTTCCCTATGGGACTGTCAGATAAAATTCTTTTTAGTCTGATCCAATAAGCCTGATTGGGAGGAACTTACTCCCATGAATAGAGTCTTGGATAAAGGACTGAGAACTGAGGCAGAAATAATTGGGTCATTTTCTACTTGATAGACCCTTACCAGTGCACTGCCACAGGCATTAGTTTCGGCACTTCCTCTGTTCACAATGTACATTAATGATCTGGGTGAAAAAATATAACGATGTACTCAAGTTTGATAAGAATACAAAGGCAGGTGGGAAACTAAGCAGTGAGGAGGATGCAAAGGGTCTTCAAATGAGCTGAGTGGAATCACATGGAATACTCTGAGGGAAAAGGTATAGCTATTCGTTTTAATAGATAAATTACAAAAACTAGATCACTCATAAACGATAGTAGGACAATAAATGTGGATGTGTACGGGGGAGGGTGTTCCAATTCATGACAAAATAAACAGTAATTGAAAATCCTAAAATTATACAATGAAAATCTGAAATAGAAACAAAGAAACGATGGAAACATTCAGCTTGACAGGCAACATCTGGCTAATTTAACATTTCAAATCAAAGCTCACATCAAAACAAATATGAAATTAATTCTGTTTTTAAATTGCAGGGAGGTTGAGGGAGGGACAGATAGGACAATAGACTATCCCGAATAGGGAGAATTTGGACCGTAGAACATAGAGCAGTGCAGCACAGTACAGGCCCTTCGACCCATGTCCTGTAAACCTACTCGACCTATCAATCTAACACATCCCCCTGGAACAGCCCATAATCCTCCACTTTTTGTAAATCCATGTGCCTATCTAAGCATTCTTAAATGTCCCTATTGTATCTGCCTCTACCACCACCCCGGTAGTGTGTTCCAGGCACCCAGCTCTCTCTGTGTTTAAAAAGCCTATGTCTAACACCTTCCCTAAACATCCCTCCACTCACCCTAAGTGGATTACCTTCTGGTACCCTGGGAAAAAAATGCTGGCTGTCCATTCTATCCATGCCTCTTGTAATCTTATACACCTCTATCACGTTGACTCCCAAGAGAAAAGCCCTAGTTCGCTTAACCTTTCCTCAAAAGACAATCTCTAGAGCAAGCAGCATCCTGGTAAACCTTCTCTGCACTGCTTCTAAAGCTTCTACATTCATCTACACCTTCCTATGAGGCAAGAGTTTTCAGATTATTTCCTTTGTGCAACACTTGATCACCGTAGCAACCCCGGCTTTACTCTTTCAGAGCTAACCCCTTTGTTCAACTATCACCCCCACACTCACTCTTGGTCCTTACAACCACACACAAGACAGAAGTGCAATGGTATATCATCTATTTGACTGCACCAACAACGCTCAAAAGGCTCAGCAGCATCCCTGACAAATCAGTTTATTTAATCACCATCTAAACCACCACCCTCAACATTCATTCCATGTCCAGTGCTGTACTGAATACCATTTATAAAATGTTCTGGTTAACAACGGATGGTGCAATCCGGGTCATATTACGATCGAGGAACGTGTTTGTAGGCCGGATATTGAACTTTTTGCTGTTGGACCCCGGCCATATTCCACCGAGATACAACACTGGGCATCACAGGAGGCTGTTCCTGCCTGTGGCCATCGAACTTTGCAGCTCCTCCCGTGGAGAGTCAGACACCCTGAGCCAATAGGCTGGTCCTGGACTTATTTCCATTTGGCATAGTTTGCATTTTGTTGTTTGATTGTTTGTGGTTTTTGTATTGCTATATTTATGCTCTATTCTTGGTTGGTGCAGCTGTAATGAAACCCAATTTCTCTCAGGATCAATAAAGTATATCTACCTATCTATCTAAAATGATCTGGCATGTCCCAAGCCCTCTGCTGCCAAGGAGAATGAGGGAAGTAATCACTGGGGAGTACCAACACATGCAGATTGCACACAGTCCAAAATTTGGAATATACAGAAAATAATCATTTAAAAAAATATTATCATTGGGTCTAAAACCTGAAATTCCCGCTGCCCCTCCCCCAAAAGCACTGAGGGAACAATGTTAACAAAAATACAAAACTGGTCAAAGGAACCACACATCCCTGCTTTCTCATTGTATCTAGGGATGCAATCAATGGCTGCTGGTTCAAAAGCAGCCATGTCCCAAAACATAAATAAATTCAAAAACAATTCCATTGATAGTCTCTTGGAAAGAGGGAGTTTTCTTGGTTCTGAAAGATCAGCCTTGACACTCAGTGCAGGCTTAATTAGGTACAACTGTAACCTGCTCATTTTGCAAATATCAAATCGTTCAATCATGTGGTAGTGCATGGAATGCATAAAAGCATGCAGACATGGTCAAGAGGTCCAGTTGTTGTTCAGTCCAAACATCAGAATGGGGAAGAAATGTGATCTAAGTTATGTTGACGGTGGAATGGTTGTTGGTGGCAGACGGGGCGGTTTCAGTATCTCAGAAACAGCTGATCTCCATGATTTTTTCCACACAACAGTCTGTAGAGAATGATGCAAAAAACAAACAGCATCCAGTGAGTGGCAGTTCAATGGGCAAAAATGCCTTGTTAATGAGAGAGGTCAGAGAAGAATGGCCAGACTGGTTCAAGCAGACAGGAAGGCAAATATAACTCAAGTAGCCATGTTACAACAGTGATGTGCAGAAGAGCATCTCTGAATGCACAACCCATCGAACCTCGAAGTGATTAGGTTAAAATAGCAGAAGACCATGATCAAACATTCAGTAGCCACAGGAGGTACCTAATAAAGTAGCCACTGAGTGTAATTTGCTGTTTTAATGACTTAGGAGTCATCTTAATCTCAGAGGGATTATGAGGGCAGATGCCAAACTTAACTTGATGAATCTGGAACAAGACAGAATGGTCAAAAAATAAGAATGAGCAAAGAGAAATTTCTCGAACTAGAGGTTTGTACAACTTTGGAATTCTCCAACCATTCTCTGGTAAGATATGCTTCGATCAATGTACTTAAAAGTGAGATTTATCGATGTAAGGATTAAATAGAAATGTGAGTTTGAGCTGCAGGAAAGGCCAGTTTCTTCCTTAATGGCAGAACACAGGTCAGAAGCTATATGGCCTACACCAGTTCCCTCCTCTTATGTTCCCATATTCTCCTTCAATAAGGAAACTGCCATGAGTTTGAAGACAGTAGATCTTAGAGAATAAATGAATATCTACTGGTCTCGCTCATCACCTTGTCTGTAAAATATCTGTGTGAATTTTAGGCCTTCACAAACTCACTATCATAAACACAAAATTCTCTGCAGATGCTGGGGTCAAAGCAACACGCACAACATGCTGGAGGAACTCAGCAGGTCGGGCAGCATCCGTGGAAATGAACAGTCAACGTTTCCACGGATGCTGCCCGACCTGCTGAGATCCTCCAGCGTTTTGCGCGTGTGGCAAACTCACTACCATATCTGAGGGCAAAAATTTCACTACATTAATTCATCACATCACTAGATCCTTGAATAACCTTTGCAGTTTTACAATGGCCCCAAAGTCCCTTAATGTTTTGGATTTACTGCCTCTGATGTTTCAGTTTCAGCATGAAGTTTTAAAGATAAGATAAATGTCCGGTAGTTATTGGCGCAAAATCATACAAAACAGAAGCAGGCCTTTCAGCCCACAATGTCTATGCTGACTATTGTACATACCTGTACACATCTCACTTAAGCACATTTGTTCCCATAGTCTTCTGTAGCTTGGCAATTCAAGTGCTTGTCTTGATGCTTCTTACATTACATCAACAATCGAAGTTTAAGTTGTGCACATGTGCGCAACAGCAGAGACCCGGCCAAAGGTTTCCTACCATTTGTCTTTGCAGATGTTGTAAACATCCTTAATCTTCCTTTAGTTCACCCAGATGTTGTCACCCTGGCATTTCACCTGTTACTTCCCCCACAGTGAATATCCATTGCACCTTATGTCATCCAGGTGCCATATCTTAAGTATTGGACACATGCTGACTGATAATCTGCTTTAAAGAACATGATCGCTGAGGCTCCATGACCCTTTGACATTGTGATCCACCTTATGAGTGTATATATGACACTCTTGCGTTCTCGGACAATTACATATGGAGAGTAAATGCCTGCGTTAACAGCAAGGCCATCAGAATATGAGACAAAAAGCAAAATAAAAACACGTATTTGTGAGTCATAGAGCAGTCCAGCACAGAAACAGGCTCTTCGGATCATCTAGTCTGAGGTGAACTATTAATCGGGCTAGAGCTCCCACCACAGCCTGTACCCTCCATTATCTAAACATCTCTGCGTGAACCTGCATCCAAATTTCTGCTGGCAGCTTGTTTTATACTCTCACCGCAGTCTGAGTAATGAAGCTCACTCTCATATTCCACTTAAACATTTCACCTTGCATCAATATGTTTCATGGGGGGGGGGGCGCAGGGTAGACGTCAAACTCAGATGCATGTGGGGTTGATCAATAAGGTGTACTAGGAGAAGGGGTTTTTACTGATGGGCAAGAAGTTGTGAAAGGATTAATTACTTTCGGATGTTCAGACCAAGATAACTGAACACTCATGCACAAAAGAGCAGAGGCAGAAGAGGAAGGTCTACAATAGGAGATGCATGGCACTTAAATTCGCAGCAAGACAATGCTGCCAAGAGTTCTAGAGGAAGATAACAATGTCAGTTTAAGGACATGGACTGAATGAAAGTCAGCAAGGATACATGTAGTGCATGACTTAACGAAATAAAAATGAAATGAAATATCTTTATTGTCATTGCATAGTACAATTTGTCATGCACCAATACAGCGAAAATGAGTTTGCAACTCTCATACCCAATGCCATAAACCAACAAATAAACAATAAATAAAATCAAGTAACCAGCCTGTACAAGCAATGTCCAGCAGTACAAAAGCGCAACTCAGATGCATGACAGCCATAAAACCAGAATTAAAGTAACAATATAACAAATTTATGGATGATGCTTGGTCGATTGGTTCAGAGCAATTATAGCTCTGGGGAAAAAGCTATTTTTCAGTCTGGAAGTGCGGGCATAGAAAATCTTGTAACGTCTGCCAGATGGAAGAAGTTCAAACAGATGATTGCATGGGTGTGTATTGTCCTTACAGATACTTGTAGCTTTCTTTAGGCAGCGAGAGCTGAAGGTGTCCTCCAGGGCTGGGAGCTGTGTCGCGATGATCTTCTGTGCGCTAGGGATGACCCGCTGAAGCGCTGGGATATGTTAACACATTTTCAACCACCGCTTCCCCGACAGCATAACCTGTTATATTTTGCAGTAACTATAGAGTCATAGAACACTACAGCACAGAATCAGGCCTTTTGGCCCATCTAGTCCATGTCAAACTATTATTCTACCTAGTCCCATAGATCTGCACCCAGGCCATTGTCCTTCAAACCTCTAATAAAGTTAAAGAAGGTAGAGAAGATAAAATTTTAAACAATTTTTCATTAACCTCCAAATTGAGGGTGCAATTCATTCTGCTTTCAACACCATAACTCCAAATATATGCATCTCCAAACTCTTAGACCTTAGGTTCTTCACAAGCTTCTGCAAATAGATTCTTAACTTCCTGATCAACAGACCACAATCAATATCCTCAAAACCAGTGCCCCTCAAGGCTTCTTCCTCTGCCCCCTACACTACTCTCTGTACGTTCATGAAAGCATGGCCAGATTTTGCTCTAACCAAATGCACAAGTCTGCAGGTGACAAACCCTCCCTTTCCCATGTAGTTAGCTAGATCTTACTGGATTTGGATATTTTTGATCCAAGGTTCTTTTGAAAGTCAGGAAAGAGGCATAAAACTTGTTTCTTCATGATCCTTTTAATAAGCGTAAAGAGAGCAATGAGAATTGGAAATGCAGAGCTGCAAAAGTCTAGAAACTGAGAAGAGAAAGACAAAAGACTAAAGGAAAAAGAAGGTGGAACAACACAGTTGACACTTCTTGCACCCCCATAGGTAAGAAACATTCCACTCAAATTCATAACTAAGAATTAACCAATCAGATAACCCCTATTCAAATAATGCAACACCAGAGGAGGTTCTAGAAACAGTAACCACCGGGAAACAACTGCATATACATACAGTGACCACTAGGAAACATACTAAATAGTTACATGTATATACGTAATTGTATAAAAAATAAGCAGGTAATTAATTGTTAGGCTGCAAAGAAAATAACAATTAACCAGTCTAATGGAACAATCTGAGACAAAGATGAAACAGAGTGCAGGAAAAGATAAGGAGCCAAGTGACATGGTGTGAAGAGAACCACTCCAACAAGCTGTAGCACTCAAATCTGCATTCTATTTTTCTTTTTCCCACCAAGGTGGGTAATCAGGATGCGCGCGGCACAACTAGCAGATGTATTTACAGACATTTTTAATCTCTCCCTCTCCCAGTGTAGAGTGCTCTCCTGTTTCAAAACATCCACCATTGTTCCTGTACCTGAAAAGACCAAGGTAACATGTCTGAATGGCTGGTGTCCTTTCGAACTCCCCTTGATAATAAACAAATGCTTTGAGATGCTGGTTAAGGACTACATCTACTGCATGCTACCACCCACACTGAACCCCCTACAATTCACCTTCCGACACAACCGATTAACAGATGATGCAATAGCCACAGCTCTACACACCGTCCTTACACATCTGGAGAACAAGGATGCTTATGTGAGAATGCTGTTCCTGGACTACAGTTCAGCATTCAACACCATAATTCCCTTCAGGCTCGACAAGAAGCCTATATACAAATTCCTTTCAGACAGCAGTGAGATTTGAAAGCTGATTGCTGGCGCTGTAAAAGGTTACACTAACTACTGTACTATCCAATCACCTGATCTTAATCATTGTCACCTGCTAATGAGGCATTTTGAAATGATTTCAATAGGAATTTGAACTAATACATTTGAAACCTATTTTCCAGGCCTTAAAAATGTCATCATGTCATGGTCTGGTCTGTGAAACCTGCATTCCGGTTCAGGTTCCAGACCATCGATCTTTATTTTCTCCCTTGTTCTGTTGGGTGCCTTACTTGAGGCACCTGGTTCTCATTTCGGTCTAACACATAAATACCTCTGCAAACCAGGGATTTTTTTGCTGGACTGTTCCCTCCCCTTCCTTCTGAAACCTTTGCCTGAAACTTCATCAGTATCCCCACCAAGTTCAACTGCCGGAGTGAGAATGGAGTCTTGCCACGCCAAGATAAGGAACTGTCTATTGTTGAGTTTGGAAATGTCTCTTTGTGTCCCCGTGTTTAGTGTCCGTGTTCTGTGTACAAGTCCCGGCCTACGTCCTGTTCCCAAGGAGGGGTCCTGAATCTGTGTTCCCTGTTTCTGTGCTCAAGTCCAAGGCTCTGTGATCCTGTGTTCCAAGACCAAGTCCAGGTGCCGTGTTCCAACCCTGTCCAAGTCGGAACTTCGTGTCCTCATCCAGTTCTGTTGCCTCGCCCAGCCCAGTAATACCTCGCCCAGCCCAGTGCTGGAGATTCCTTGTCCTGTGCTGGAGATTCCTCATCCTGTGCTGGATTGTCCCCATCCAAAACCTCGGCAGTTTACCTCAGCAGTCATCCTGGCCTTGCATCCTAGGAAGGGTCCCAGCCCTGCATTCCAAGGAGGAGTCCCGGCTCCGTGCCCAAGAGCCTAACCAAGCCGAGTCCAAGAGCCGAGACAAGTGTAGTTCAAGAGCCACATCCTGTGCTGGAGATTCCTCGTTCTGTGCTGGAGATTTCTCGCCCAGCCCAGGAGTACCTCCCCTAGTCCAGTGCTGGAGTTCCCTCGTCCTGTCCAAACCACGTCCAAGAACCTCGTCCTGTCCAAGCCATGTCCAAGAACCTTGTCCTGTCCAAACAACGTCCAAGAACCTTATCCTGTTCAAGCCACGTCCAAGAACCTTGTCCTGTCCAAGCCACGGCTTTGTGTTCTCGTCCTGTCCATGTGCCTCGTCCTGTCCTTGCCAAGATCCTAGTCCCGAGTCCTAGCCTAGACCCGGGTTCCAGTTCCGAGTCAAAACCCAGGTTCTGAGTCCCAACCAAGACCCAGGTTCCGGGTCCTTGTCCAGGCTCTGGTTCCGGAGTTCTGAGTTCCTAGTCCAGGCTCCTAGTCCCTCGTTCCACGTCTGGGTCCCGTGCTTCTAGCCCAAGTCCTAGCCCAGGCCCTGAATCCTGGGCTCATCCAGGGCCTGTGTCAATGTCCAGCGTCATCTCTTCCTGACTCCCCATGATTTCTTGCCAAACCTAGTCCTGTTCCTAGAACTGCAGTGTCTTTGTCTTGCATCTGGGTCCGCTCCCAGCACCCCCTTATAACACATCAGTGAAATGGAATTAAATTAAATAATGTTTCATGTAAGAGTGGATGTTCACTCTTCAGAATAAACTCTTCTTGAGCTTCAAGCCGGGTACAGGTGTCAATTATAACCAACGTTTCAATGACAAACTCTGCCAACTTCTTCAGCGACGATGCCTGGGTAAGTCTAGTCCAGTGGTATTTATACTCCCATAGTCCATCCCTCTCAATTGGTTAGTCCTCATCCAATCAGGTTTCTGTTCTCCCACCTTATTTACAATCAATAAATTGTATCGATAGATGCAATTGTTACTAATTGTTACTTAGAACGGGATCTTCATCTTTGTTAAAATTCTTTTCCTCTAGTTTTATTTCAATAGCTTCCTTTACCAGATGATCCCAAAAGCCATTGGCACAGCACAGTAGTTTTGTGCCGTCAAAGTTAATTCTACAGCTATTGCGAATGCAGTGTTCTGCTACCGTCGATTTCTCTGGATAACCCAAATGAATACACCTCCTGCGCTCCTTGATGCAGGTTTCCACTGTGCGTCCCACCTAGCCAACATATGTTGATCGGCATTCACAGGGAATCCTGTAAACGCCAGTCACCTATGTCCCAGGTCATCCTTGACCCGCATAAGCTGTGGCTTGAGCTTCCTTACAGGTTTGTGGATGGTACTAATCCAGTATTTCTTCAGGATCCTGGAGATCCTTCCAGAAACAGTGGAAATACAGGAAAGACAGGCAGTAGTGACAGATTTCTCCTTGTTGTTAAGTTTCCTGGTTTTTCTGTCAGCCCTTTTAAGGGACTGATTGATTTCTTTCACCTAGTGGTCATTCTGTAGAATGTCGTGTGTAATTGCCTTATTTCCTTGGGGAGACTCTCCAGGTCTGAAATAGTTTTCGCACAGTTAAAGTAGAAAGAACCACTCTATGTTGGGAGGCATGATGGTGGCTGTTATTGTTGAGGTGTAAGTCCATTTGAGTGAGTTTCTGAAGAACACCGTGTCCAAGCCTACTGTCCTGTTTCCATCATTTTAGGATGTTTAGAAACAGGAGACAATGATTCATGAGGGTTCATGAGGGGTAATGACTGTTCCTGAACCTTGTGCTGTGAGTCCTGAGGCTTCTGTACCTTCTTCCTAATGGCGGCAGTGAGAAGTGAACATGACTTGGGTGATGGGAGTGCCCCTGACGATGGATGCTGCTTTCCTGCAACAGCGCTCTGTGGAGATATGCTCCCTGGTGAGGTCGGCTTTACCCCGTGATGGATAAAAAGTGCAAACAGGCAGTCACGGTGTATTAATGAATACGTCATGGAGAGCTTGTAGTTATGTATCTCCTTTCCTCCTTGTGTCTGTTTTGTGCCCTCAGACTCAAGTATAATTGAAGGTTAGGTACTGATCTGTTATCTTCCAATGCAGTCAGTGAGTGCATGTATCATATTGTAAAGAGATTAGGATAAACTGAATATTGGATTAATATCAATGGGTTTCCTACTTCTACATAACCTGGTTCACCCTGTTCTAACTTCACTACAGAACCTTCATCCATGCTTTTGTTACTTCTAAACGTCTCATTTCTTTGTTTTCAAGTCAATTTGTGACGTATCCCTACTTTTTTAACTTCCTCTTGCTTTCTGAAATATTAAGTTCCTCCAAATCAGTTTGCTTGGTCACAGCCAAATTAGTTTCTCAGACATTGGTGATTGTGCCTTTAGCATGCAAAGTTTTTCTCTTGAATTCCCTCCCAAAACATCCCTAGTTTCAATCACTCTTTCCTCCTTAATGGTGCTCCATAAAATATATCACTTTCACCAATCTTTTAGTTGTCTGCCCTGCTATCTATGGCTCAGAGTAAGATTTCATTTGGACATGTTCCTGTGCCCTAAGATATTTTTGATGTGAAGTGAGCATTATAATTTATTATTATTGTCTTCCTAACAAAAGTTTCGAAACATTCTGATTGATGGTTTGCATCAGATGTTGGCTGTTTTCTGAAAATTATTCTCAGGTTGTCGCATTACTCAACATCATTTATTGCCCGTGCCTGGACACCTCATTACCTATCATTGCGTCTCAATTTCTATCCATCAGTCGACCGTTTATTGTCTGTCAGTGGAAATTATTTCATTGCCTATCATTGGGTTTCATTTACCGACCATCACAGGGCATCGTGGACAGTGGCAGGCGATTGCTCAGAGGCTGTGTGAAAGAAATTTACAGGCTGAATGAGGGAGACAGAGGTGGACACTCCGGTGTTAAAGGACCATAAGACACAGGACCAGAGTTAGGCTATTTAGCCGATCGAGTCTTGTCCGCCAATCTGGTGTCTCCTGCAGCTCTCCAAGATGTTAAGATTCTCCAAATCTGACCGATTGCACATCCTGAAAATTAATTGTTCTGCCATTGGCCAATGTATCTTCAGCTGCAAAAGGTTCGAACTCTGGAATTCCCTCCTTAAAAAATCCCCATTTTCCTCCATTATGATGCTTCTGAGAATGTACCAATTTTACCAAGTCTTTTGCTGTCTGTCCAGACATCTATATGTAAACAAACACATGCAGGAAACAATCAGCAGCATTTGTGCAAAGAGGAACAGTTCAGATTTCAGGTCGAAGTTCATTACATCAGAATTAGAACAGAAAGGGAGAAAAAAGTTATTTTAGATTGCAGAGAAGATGAGGCAGTGGGATGGGTAAGGTAAAGGAGGTATCTTAATAGGCTGAAGCAAAGGAGGCTGGGGAGATGGGTTGTTAATGGGGCAATAAGATAATAAGTGTATTATGCTTCAAGTGTTATCATCCTGATAAAGGGTCTTAGTCTGACTCATTGACTGCTCATTAATTTCCAGCATTTTGTGTGTGTTGCTCGGAATTTCCAGCATCTGCAGAATCTCTTGTGTTTATGTTGCAAATAGCAGGTCAGACTGCGCTAATGCAGAGGATATAAAAATAATATCTACTTATATGGCTTGTTTAATCCTCAAGGCTTCTAATATTTTTATAACAAGCAAGTTCAAAGCTCAAAGTAAATTTATTATCAACGTGCATTTATGTTACCCTGAGATTAATTTTATTGTAGGCAATCACAGTGGAACAAAAAAAAACAATAAAATCAAGTTTATGCACCAAAGCTGTTGTCATGTTCTAGGCAACCCATCTTTCATTAAAGCCACCTCCCTAAGAGGAGCACACTTTCCTCTCAAAGTTCAAAGTAAATTTATTATCACAGTACATATACGTCACCATAAACTACTCTGAGATTCATTTTCCTGCAGGTATTTACAGTAGGACAAAAAAGTACACACAAACAAAAACTGACAAACAACTAATGTGCAAAAGAAAATAGCAATTTTCTCATATATTTCTAGTCTGTTATTGCTTAACCTTGAGAGTCCTCTTTCAAAATCTAATTAATGAGCATTGCCTTCAAAGATCGTCCAATACCAGAATAAGTATCCATATTTGGGTTAAATTGACACAGCTGTTAACAACCATGGGGATCACAACAAAGAGTACAGGAGACTAAAGTTTAAAAAGCCATTCTTAAATATTCATCACGTTAAGAACAGCTTAGTCCCCTTCACCATCAGATTTCTGAATGGTCCATCAATACTACCTCATTATTCATCTTTTATGCTATTTATTTATTTTTGCAACTTTTGGTAATCTTGCTGCAAAGTCACAATTTCACAACATACGGCAGTGATAATAAACCAGGACCAGAAGAGATCAACCAGTGTCCGTTAGTTTCATTGCAGGTTGTATGAAATCATTTGCCTGCCATTTTCTGCACCTAGCTAGCACCAACCACAGTGGTGAGTGGCTGGACACTGCTGAAAATGGCCAGCTTTGTGGCACTACTTAAAATTAGCATCCCTCTTCTAATGAGCAGCAGATCGCCAACCGGAATAGGTGCTAGAGCTCAATCTGACCACTGGGGAGACAATGCATCATAAAATGAACTGAAATACAGTGATAAGCGTGTCTTGCAGCTGCTATACAGATCAGGTCATTTGTTTGTTTGCATGTGCTATGTCGTATTACATCGGCAATCATGCTCTTTCCATGACCATGATTGCTCTTGGCAAATTTTTCTACAGATGTAGTTTGCCATTGCCTTCTTCTGGGCAGTGTCTTTACGATATGGGTGAGCCCAGCCATTATTAATACTCTTCAGAGACTGTCGGCTTGGTGTCAGTGGTAGCATAAATGGGACATGCAATATGCTCCAGCTGCTCATACGACCATCCACCACCTGCTCCCATGGCTTCATTTGACCCTGATCGGGGGGCTAAGTAGGTGCTACAGCTGACCTGCAGGCTAGCAGAAGGAAGGAGTGCCTCACACCTCCTTTAGTAGAGGCATATCTCCACCCCGCCTCTCCACAGTGCATCAAGGTAGAACAAAGTAAAACAATAACAATGCAGAATAAAGTGTAACAGCTACTGACAAAGTGCATTGCAGGTAAATAATAAGGTACAAGATCACAGTAAGGCAGATTGTGAGGTCAGAAGTCCAATTTAACAGTCTTGATACAAAGATAGGTGGAGAAGCAGGTAGTGTTGAGGAAGCAGGGTGTCTGGAGAATGATTTCGACAGATTAGGAGAATGGGCAAAGAAGAGACAGATTAGATTAGATCATGAGGACATGCAGTCCTCTTTTATTATCATTTAATAATGCATGCATTAAGAAATGATGTAATGTTTCTCCTGAATGATATCACAGAAACACATGACAAACCGACTGAAAAACTGACAAAAACCACATAATTATAACATATAGTTACAACGATGCAAAGCAATACAGTAATTTGATAAAACAAACAGACCATGGCCACGATAAAAAGTCTCAAGGTCTCTCGAAAGTCCCATCATCTCACGCAGACGGTGAACCTCCAGTGCCGCAAACTTGCCGATGCAGCATCCTGGAAGCATCCGACCACAGTCCGACTCCGAGCCTCCGACCAGCTCTCGGACACTGAGCACCGAGCACCGAGCACCATCTTTGCTGAGCGCCTCGACCCTGGCCCCGGCAACAGGCAATAGGCAAAGCCGGAGATTTGGGGACTTCCCGCTCCGGAGATTCTCGATCGCACAGTAGCAGCGGCAGCGAAGCGGGCATTTCAGAAGTTTCTCCAGATGATCCTCCGTGCTTCTCACGCCTGTCTCCATCAAATCAGGATTGTGCACGGCCCCGAGTTACACATACGACATCATTCGAAACGGCCGCACATGCTGCATGCTGATGGAATACAGCAAGGGAAATATATGATCATCCACTTTGGTAAAAGGAATAAAGGTGTAGAATATTTTCTCAGTGGGGAACAAATTCAGAAATTGGAGGTTCAGATGGACTTGGGAGTCCTAGTGCAAGATTCCTTAACAATTAACTTGCAGGCTGAGTCAGTACTAAGAAAGGCAAAAAAAATGATTGATGGCTCTTGGACTGTACTCATTGGAGTTTAGAAGAATGAGGGAGATCTCAT
Organism: Mobula birostris; assembly: GCF_030028105.1. NCBI lineage: Eukaryota > Metazoa > Chordata > Chondrichthyes > Myliobatiformes > Myliobatidae > Mobula > Mobula birostris. The sequence goes on along the minus strand of NC_092380.1, from coordinate 96,653,359 downwards.
TGAAACCTTTTGAATATCGAAAGACCTAGATAGAGAGAATGTGGAGAGAATGTTTCCTATAGTATGGGAGTCTTGGACCAGAGGGCACAGCCTCAGAATATAAAGACATCACTTTAGAATAGAGATGAAGAGGAATTTTTTTACCCAGATGGTGGAGGCCATTGGGTACATTTAAAGTGGAGGCTGATAAATTCTAGATTAGTAAGGGCATCAAAGGTTACAGGGAGAAGACAGGAGAATGGGGTTGAAAGGGAAAGTAAATCAGCCATAATCAAATCATGGAGCAGACTCAGTGGCCGAATGGCATAATTCTGCTCCCATGTCTTATGGACTTATAGTCTTCTAACAGTGGGAGGGTTGCGTCCAAAGTTGATAGACCACGGATACTGCTGGAGAAGATCATAAAGTTAAAAGTTACTTATTGTGGACACATTACGCGGAGAGATAACATCTTGTTGGACTTGCTATATGGAAAGGTGGAGGGAAAGAAAGGAAGAGGAAGGCAAAGAACAGCGTGGCTAGATAACATCAAGGATTGGACCAAGCTGGTGAAGACCAGGGATGCTGTGGACAAGTGTCGGGACAGAGTGGCGTGGAGGGAAATCGTCCGCCAACTGAAAATTCCAGATGCGACCTAACGACAACGACGAACAGTGGGCTAGAAACTATCTTTGAGCCCAATAATGTGTGCTTTCAGGTTTTTGAATATTCCGCTCAATGGAAAAAGGGAAAACAGAGAATGTCCGGGTAGGTGGGGCTTTTGACTATGCTGGCTGATTTACTCTTTCAATATTTTTATTAGTTTCTACATAAAAGAATACAAAGTACAAGAAGATGTATATTATAAATCAAAAAAATGATAAAATGTTACCAAATACATTATATTAAAATCACACTTCCAATCACATTACCCTATATTCATGTAAATTAAATAAAATCCTAATATTGAAACGTAATCATTTTATTATAGAGAAAAAAAAATCTAAACCCACTACCAAGATCAAAGGTAAAGAAAGAAAAAAGGGAAAAAAAAATCCTTATCATAAAGTGAAATATGTTATTAGCCACCATCTGTACTTTAACAGCAAGTCAAAGGTTTTGAAAATATTTCAAAAATGGACCCACAATGTTTGAAAGTCTTGGCTAGATTCAGAAATTGAACAATGGACTTTCTCTAAAATTAAGCATGACATAACATCACGTAACCATTTAGCGTGAGTAGGCGGAACGACATCCTTCCATTTAAACAAGATCGCCCTCCTAGCGAGAGAAGTAAACGTCAAAATGTGCAAATCAGATGTCTCCAGAATAACACAAACACGAGGAAATCTGCAGGTGCTGGAATTTCAAACAACACACACAAAAAATGTTGGTGAACGCAGCAGGCCAGGCAGCGTCTATAGGAAGAGGTACAGTCGACATTTCGAGCCGAGACCCTTCCCCAGGGCTAACTGAAGGAAGAGTGAGTAAGAGATTTGAAAGTGGAAGGGGGAGATCCGAAATGATAGGAGAAGACAGGAGGGGGAGGGATGGAGCCAAGAGCTGGAAAGTTGATTGGCAAAAGGGATATGAGGCTGGAGAAGGGATCATGGGATGGGAGGCCTAGGGAGAAAGAAAGGGGGAGTGGAGAAGCCCAGAGGATGGGCAAGGGTTATATGAGAGGGACAGAGGGAGAAAAAGGAAAGATAGAGAAAAAAATTAATAATAATAAAAAATAAGTAACAGATGGGGTACGACGGGGAGGTGGGGAATTAACGGAAGTTAGAGAAGTCAATGTTCATGCCACCAGGTTGGAGGCTACCCAGATGGAATATAAGGTGTTGTTCCTCCAACCTGAGTGTGGCTTCATCTTGACAGTAGAGGAGGCCATGGATAGACATATCAGAATGGGAATGGGACGTGGAATTAAAATGTGTGGCCACTGGGAGATCCTGCTTTGTCTGGCGGACAGAGCGTAAGTGTTCAGCGAAATGGTCTCCCAGCCTGCGTCGGGTCTCACCAATATATAGAAGGCCGCATCGGGAGCACTGGACACAGTATATCACCCCAGCAAACTCACAGGTGAAGTGTCGCCTCACCTGGAAGGACTGTCTAGGGCCCTGAATGGTGGTAAGGGAGGAAGTGTAAGGGCATGTGTAGCACTTGTTCTGCTTACAAGGATAATTGCCGGGAGGGGGATCGGTGGGAAGAGATGGGGAGGACGAATGGACAAGGGAGTCACGTAAGGAGTGACCCCTGCAGAAAGCAGATAGAGTGGGGGAGGGAAAGATGTGCTTAGTGGTGGGATCCCGTTGGAGGTGGCAGAAGTTACGGAGAATTATATGCTGGACCCGGAGGCTGGTGGGTGGTAGGTGAGGACAAGGGGAACCCTATTCCTAGTGGGGTGGCGGGAGGATGGGGTGAGAGCAGATGTGCGTGAAATGGGAGAGATGCGTTTGAGAGCAGAGTTGATGGTGGAGGTAGGGAAGCCCCTTCTTTAAAAAAGGAGGACATCTCCTTCGTTCTGGAATGAAAAGCCTCATCCTGAGAGTAGATGCGGCGGAGACGGAGGAATTGCAAGAAGGGGATGGCATTTTTGCAAGAGACAGGGTGGGAAGAGGAATAGTCCAGGTAGCTGTGAGAGTCCGTAGGCTTATAGTAGACATCAGTCGATAAGCTGTCTCCAGAGATAGAGACAGAAAGATCAAGAAAGGGGAGGGAGGTGTCGGAAATGGACCAGGTAAACTTGAGGGCAGGGTGAAAGTTGGAGGCAAAGTTAATAAAGTCAACGAGCTCTGCATGCATGCAGGAAGCAGCGCCAATGCAGTCGTCGATGTAGCGAAGGAAAAGTGGGGGACAGATACCAGAATAGGCTTGGAACATGGATTGTTCCACAAAGCCATTAAAAAGGCAGGCATAGCTGTGACCCATACAGGTGCCCATGGCTACACCTTTAGTTTGGACTAAGTGGGAGGAGCCAAAGGAGAAATTATTAAGAGTAAGGACTAATTCTACTAGACGGAACAGAGTGGTGCTCACCACACCTGTTCCCATTCCAATCTCACTCCTTCTGAACGCTCTGCTCTCCACTCCCTTCACACTAATCCTAATCCTACTATAAAACCCATCATGGCAGTAGAGGAGGCCATGAATGGACATATCCAAATGGGAATGGGAAGCAGAGTTGAAGTGTGTGGCAACCGGGAGACCCTGTCTGTTGTGGGGGACAGAGCAGAGTGTTTCTCGCACTTTGGCCCTCACCCCATCCTTCCGCCACCAAAACAGGGACAGAGTTCCCGTTGTCCTCACCTACCACCCCACCAGCCTCCGGATCCAGCACATTATCCTCTGCAATTTCCGCCACCTTCAACAGGACCCCACCACTATGCACATCTTTCCCTCTCCACCCCTCCCCACTTTCCGCAGGGACCGGTCCCTCCACGACTCCCTGATCCACACGTCCCTCCCCACGGATCTCCCACCCGGCACTTATCCCTGTAAGCGTAAGTGCTACACCTGTCTCTACACCTCCTCTCTTGCCACCATTCAGGGCCCCAAACAGTCCTTCCAGGTGAGGCAACACTTCACTTGTGAGTCTGTTGGAGTCATCTATTGCATCCGGTGCTCCCGGTGCGGCCTCCTCTACATCAGTGAAACCCAACGCAGATTGGGGGACCGCTTCGTTGAGCACCTCCGCTCCATATGCCACAACAGACAGGATCTCCCGGTTGCCACCCACTTCAACTCTGCTTCCCATTCCCATTCAGATATGTCCATACATGGCCTCCTCTACTGCCATGATGAGGCTAAACTCAGGTTGGAGGAGCAACACCTCATATACTGTCTAGGTAGTCTCCAGCCCCTTGGTATGAACATAGAATTCTCCAACTTCAGGTAATTTCCTCCCCCTCCCTTCCTCTATCCCTATTTCACTCTACCCCCTCCCCCAGCTGTCTATCACCTCCCTCATGGTTCTGCCTCCTTCTACTACCCATCGTCTTTTCCCCTATTCCTTCTTCACCTTTCCTGCCTATCACCTCCCTGCTTTCCCTCCCCCACCCCTTTATCTTTCCCCTTACTGGTTTTTCACCTGGAACCTATGAGCCTTCTCCTTCCCACCCTCCCCTCACCTTCTTTATGGGGCCTCTGCCCCCTCCCTCTTCGGTCCTGATGAAGGGTTCCAGCCCGAAACGTTGACTGATCGTTTCCACGGATACTGCCCCACCTGCTGAGTTCCTCCAGTGTGTTGTGCGTGTTGCTTTGACCCCAGCATCTGGAGAGTACTTTGTGCTTAGCTTCTAAAGAAACCAATATCGGACAGTCCTCATGGTTAATATAATATGACCAAAACTTAAGATTTCGTATATTAACTGCCCAATAATAAAACCTAAAATTTGGTAAAGCTAAACCTCCATTCTTTTTAGCTTTTTGAAGATGAACTTTATTTAGTCGAGAATATTTAATTTTCCATACATAAGAAGATATAATAGAATGAAGAGTGTCAAAAAAGGATTTAGGAATAAAAATGGGTAAGGCCTGAAAAAGGTATATAAATTTAGGTAAAATATTCATTTTAATAGAGTTAATTCGGCCAATCAATGATAACGAAAGGGGCGACCAGTTTGATAGGGCACTTTTTACATAATTCAGAAGGGTAAGAAAATTTTCTTTAAGAAGGTGTTTATAATTCTTAGTAATTGTTACACCCAAATAGGTAAATTGATTTCTTACAATTTTAAAAGGAAGGTTAGTATTAATTGATACCAAATTATTCAAAGGAAAAAGTTCCATCTTATGTAAATTCAGTTTATATCCTGAAAACTGGCTAAAGCAAGAGAGTAAAGAAAGCGCAGGAGGTAACAAAGTCTCGACATTAGAAATGAAAAGTAATAGGTCATCAGCATAAAGCGAATCTTGATGGATAGTACCTCTCCTTAAAATACCAATAATATCATTAGATTCTCGAAAAGTAATGGCTAAGGGTTCTAAGACCAGATCAAAGAGCAGAAGGCTCAAGAGACAACCTTGTCTGGTTCCACGCTGAAGGTTAAAGTGTTTGGAATTCTGAAAATTAGTAAGAGCCCGAGCAGTGGGAGATAAATAAAGTAATTTAATCCATTAAATAAAATCAGGCCCAAAATTAAATTTTTCTAAGGTTGTAAATAAATAATTCCATTCAACCAGATCGAAAGCCTTCTCAGCGTCTCAAGATATTACACATTCCGGTATCTCCTTAGAAGGAGAATAAATAACATTTAATAAACAACGAATATTAAAGTGGGAATATCGATTTTTAATCAATCCAGTCTGATCATCAGATATGATAGATGGTAAAATATTTTCAATCCTACGGGCCAAAACTTTGTGCTGGCTGATTTTCTGAGGCAGCAAGAAGTATGTTCAAAGCCCGTGGAGGGGAGGCTGGTTTCTGTGATGAGCTGAGCCATGTCCACAGCTCTCTGCAGTTTCTTGCAGTCACATGCAGAGCAGTTGCTATATTAAGTCATTATGTATGCAGATAGAATTCTTTCTTTATCAATAAAATAAAAATCAGTAAGGGCCAACGGAGGTATGCCGAAGTTCTTTATTGTCCTGATGAAGTAAAAGCGATGGTGTTCTTTCTTGGCTGTGACATCAATGTGGTTGGAGCAGCACAGGCTGTTGGTGATGTTCGCTGGATGAACTCAGCAGGTCAGGCAGCATCAGTTAGAAACGATGAGTCGACGTTTCAGGCCGGAACCCTTCGTCAGGACTGAAGAATGAAAGATGGAGAAGGATTTGAAGAATGCTTGTAGCTTCTGTTGAGAGACCAGTAATTTGAAAGACAAAGGGGTGGGGGAGGGGGAGCATTGACGTCATAGCCCTGAAAACAATGGGTAGTAGAAGAAGGAGGCGGGACCATGAGGGAGCTGGGGGAGGGGGTAGAGTGAAATAGGGATAGAGGAAGGGAGGGGGAGGGAATTACCAGAAGTTGGAGAATTCTATGTTCATACCAAGGGGCTGGAGACTACCTAGACGGTATATGAGGTGTTGCTCCTCCAGCCTGAACTTAGCCTCATCATGGTATTCATGGGTTCTCTTCACCCTCACACAATTAGCACTGCACATACACAAGAGATTCTGTAGGCGCCGGAAATCCAGAGTTACACGCACAAAAAGATGGAGGAACTCAGCAGGCCAGGAGAGGAATAAGCAGTCAACATTTCAGGCTGAGACCCCTCATCAGGACCTGCTGCAGGTTGTAGACCCCATCCTGCAGAATGCACAGAACAATGGGCTGATAAATCAGGATCCATGCTGTCAGTACTGTGCATACAGACCACTTGGCAACCAAAATTCCTGTCTCAACTTTCTGCATCTGCCCATCTTTACAACAAAACTAACAAACACAGGAATTATTACTCTGGGAGCTACGTTGGAAGGAAGCAATTACATGTAAAAAGACTTCTCTCTGTTAACTTAAGATCAAAAATGTCAACTGGAATGTCCATTAGAGTGGACGTACCAATTCACATTTGTAAGTTGTGGGTATGCTATGTTGGCGTTGGCAGAGAAATGACACTTGCTGCCTCCAACATAATCCTCAAACATAAATGATTGATTTCACCATATATTAAGATGTACGTGTGACAAATAAAGCTAATCTGTAATCTTTACCTTTAAGAATGGACACAAACTGTCCATTGGACTAAATGGCATTGGGCTTTAAAAATATGATCACAATTGAAATTATATTGTGTAGGTGCCAGGTGGAGATGAACTTTCAAATGAAGTATTGCTTTCCTAAGCTGTTTTGTAGTGATCTATTATAACCACGATCCAAACACTGGTGATGGATATAGAGGTTTCCTTCCTGCATGTGAAACAACCATTCTAAGATTTACAAGCAACTTATCTCGTGTGTAATGTGAAACTAAGAAATAAAATTAATTGGTTTTGTTCTGAACGCTGTTTGATTGTGGAGCCTATTAATTACTGCACAAGTAATAAGATTCCTCCTGTGGGAGTTGCAAACATTACAACCTAAGATTTGTTTTATGAGGCATGTTTAAGCTCTTTTGAAAGAGATCAGAAGCAATTTTATTCTTCACCATTACTGATATGTAAATATAGATAATTAAAAACACCCCCAGATAAAATATGAGTGATGATCCTTTCTCCCTGGAGGAATTTGTTCCTCTTGATTGAGAATCAATGTAAAAAAAAGTACTGCAGTCCTCCACACCCATAAATCTTGCAGTAGAATGTTCGACGTTTGCGCCATTACAGGTATCAACATACCCTCTGTGCAAAGGGCTAGTCTTAATATAGGAGAGGAGCTTTGCCATTCACGGTTGCTCCCCTGCCAAGATATGTCAGCTATGCAGGAAAGGCAGGCAAACTAAATATATTTTCAACAGGAGCACGAAATTAGGAAAAGATTTGGCTCCCTCTGGTGTCCATGGAATAAGGAGAATATGAAATTTGTTTCATGGAACCACTGCGTTCTGAATCAAGAATTTAAAAATTAATTAATTAGCAAAGTATGGGTATGTCACCATTTATAGTACTAGCTTGAGGTTCATTTTCTTGCAGGAATTTACAGAAAAGCAAAGAAATACAATGGAATTTATGACAAACTATAAATAATAAAGACTGACAATGTGCTAAAGAAGACAATTGTGCAAATAAGCTTTAAAAAGCATATAAAAGATTCTGAGTTGCAGAGTCCTTGAAAGTCAGGTATATAACTTTTCAAGTTAGTTCAGCATTCCTTGTAAATGTGGGCTGTATCCACCACATGAATATTACAAAACATTTGCAATACTTAAACTTCAAAGTTCAATGTGAATTTATGATCAAAGTACATAAGTGTCACTATTTTCAACTCTGAGGTTCATTTTTGCATTCATACTGAATAAAACCAAAATCAAATAATAACCATAATAGAACCAACTTGTGCCAGTACAAAATGAAAGAAATAGTAATAATAAATAAGCAATAAAATTTGAGAAAATGAGATGAAGAGTTCTTGAAAGTGAGGCCATAGGTTGTGGGAACATTTCAATGTTGGGGCAATATTCATTTATTCATGCCATCTTAACATAACACATCATTCATGCATAATAGAGTTTGCACATTATTTATGTATCTCTACTGTACTTCCTCTGTAATTGTAACACTAGATTCTGTATTCTACTTTCCTCTTTACTACCTCAGTGTACTTATGTATGAAATGATCAGTCTGGGTGGCACATAAACAAATGCTTTTCATACTCTCTCATTAAATGTGACAATAATAAACTAACTCTAATTCAATTAAATGGTGTTTGTGGATATTCTTTCGTTTTCTCATTGATGTTACTGGAAAACCAAGCTAATCTCAAGTCTCTCTCTCTCTCTCTCTCACACACACACACACACACACACACACACAGGAACTCAGCAGGTCAGACTGCAGCAGATGGCCCTCCATTGGTCAGGGTCGACCATTGGTGATGTGTCACAGTCGCCGAAGTCAATACACAAGCGAGCACTAGTATGATATGGAGGGCAAGCTGTTGCCCATGCAGCAGGCACCATCTCTCCATGCAGCTGATGAATAAAGGTTATGGAGGGGCCACAACACGAGAAAATTTGTAGATGCGCGAAATTCAAAGCAACACGTACAAAATGCTGGAGGAACCCTGCAGCTCAGGTAGCATCAATGGAGAAGAGTAAACAGTTGATGTTTTGGGCTGAGACACTTCATCAGGATTGAAAAAATAGATGAGAAGTCAGAGTAAGAAGCTGGGGGGAGGGGAAGAAGATGTAGAAGGTGGTAGGTGATAGGTAAAACTGGGAAAAGGGGAGGGGGTGAAGTAAAGAACTGGGAAGTTGATTGGTGAAAGAGATAAAGGGCTGGAGGAGGGCGAATCTGATAGAGGGAGAGGGTAGAAGACCATGGAAGAAACGTAAGGAGGAGGAGCACCAGAGGGTGGTAATGAGCAGGTAAGGAGTTAAGGTGAGGGAGGGAAAAAGGAATGGGAAATGGTGAAGGTGGGGCGGTGGAAGCAGGATGGGCAATTACCGGAAGTTCGAGAAATTGATGTTCGTGCCATCAGGTTGGAGGCTACCCAGTGAGAATAGAAGGTGTTTCTTTTCCAACCTGTGTGTGGTCTCATTGCGGCAGTAGATCACTACAGTTCAGCATCAGCAGCATCACAGGGGTTGCCAGTCAGTGTTGAACTCAACGTAGGACTGCCTTAGGGACTCTAGCTCCAGATTTTGCTTAGGGTTTACTCATGAAGCCTTCCCCATAAGTGGATATAGCCACAAGGCAATGGAGGTAGGTGGGCAGGCAACATCTATGGAGGGGAATAGACACTTTTGGCCAATAAACTTCCTCAGGAAGGATCCATAGGTTCTGCCTGACCTGCCTGTAACTCCAGAAATTAATCAAAAGGAAAACATAGGGGAGCTGGGAATAATTCGTGAATAGTTTAGTTTTTAGTATTAGTGAGAAACAGTTATGATGTGGTGCCATAATGACGTATGGCATTCACGTACTTTTACATGCAACCCATAATGAATTATGTAAACAACAAACCACACTTAATCAAATAATATTTAAAATGTCATTCAAATATTACTGATATATTATACACACAGCACTGAGCCCCTCCACCATTTTGCATGCGTCACTCTGGATTTCCCGAAAGGAAGCTTCTGACATGAACACCACCAGAGACGAAGAGCCTTCATTGCTGCCCTAAATGCCAGCGGCATAGTGGGCAGTAACTCACTCTGGATTTCTGGCATTTCAAAATCTCGAGTCTAATCTCAGGTATTTTGTCATAATTATTATACATATGTTAAATAGCCTCAGGATACCAATATTAAACAGCAAGCCTAAACAAAATTCTACCCATCCATTACACCCCCTTAGAGGGAGGAGAGTTTTGTGCCACTAGATTTCATTCTTCATCTTCACTTCCATTCTACTAACAACTTAAAGCAGCTAATGTTAATTTAATCTTATGTAACTTGTGTTTGTCATGTTTGTAATACAGTGTGTTGCTGTTGCAAAAGACAAAAAATTTTCATTGCATTCATGCTCTGGGTGTTTGTATTGGTTTCAACACGTGTCCTTCTGAGTGTTCACAGAGCAAGATGCTTTACATTCCGCAGAAATTCTGCTTGCGTCAGTGCCCAGCAGGGTACAAACCGGGAACAGGCATCTCATGTGCGAAGTGGCAATGCCAGAACAAACTTGAATCACTGAACAATGCTCGTCAGCTGTGGCAAGGCTTGACTGCTATTACAATAGACAATAGACAATAGGTGCAGGAGTAGGCCATTCGGCCCTTCGAGCCAGCACCGCCATTCACCGTGATCATGGCTGATCATCCACAATCAGTATCCAGTTTCTGCCTTATCCCCATAACCTTTGATTCCGCTATCTTTAAGAGTTCTATCCATCTCTTTCTTGAAAGCATCCAGAGACTTGGCCTCCACAGCCTTCTGGGGCAGAACATTCCATACATCCACCACTCTCTGGGTGAAGAAGTTTTTCCTCAACTCCGTTCTAAATGGCCTACCCCTAATTCTTAAACTGTGGCAACACACATCAAAGTTGCAGGTGAACGCAGCAGGCCAGGCAACATCTCTAGGAAGAGGTGCAGTTGTCGTTTCAGGCCGAGACCCTTCGTCAGGACTAACTGCAGGAAGAGCTGGTAAGAGATTTGAAAGGTGGAGGGGGAGGGGGAGATCCAAAATGATAGGAGAAGACAGGAGGGGGGGGGATGGAGCCAAGAGCTGGACAGGTGATAGGCAAAAGGGATACGAGAGGATCATGGGACATGAGGTCCGGGATCTTAAACTGTGGCCTCTGGTTCTGGACTCACCCATCAGCGGGAACATGCTTCCTGCCTCCAGCGTGTCTTACCTCTTACAATATGAAACCAAGTGACATAGGTGACAACCAGGTCTCGCTCCCACATGAGCTCAATACCGTCTTTGCTCGCTTTAACCGTCAAAGCATGGAGGAACCTTTACGAACTCCCACAGCCCCAGATGACCCTGTGATTTCAGTCTCTGAGGCAGACATGAAAATATCCTGTGGGAGGTTGGACCCACAGAAAGCATCCAACCCAGATGGGGTACCTGGCTAAGTAGTAAAGACCTGTGCTGATCACCTGGCTATAGTGTTCAGTGATATCTTTAACCTCTTACTGCAGCAGTCCGAGGTTCCCACCTTTTTCAAGTAGGCTTCAATTATACTTGTGCCTGAGAAGAACATAGTCACTTGTCTTAATGACTATCACCCAGTAGCATTTACATCCACTGTGATGAAATGTTTTGAGAAGTTCGTGATGAAACCTATCAATTCCTGCATGAGAAGCAACTTGGGTTCACTCCAATTTGCCTCCCAGTGCAATAGGTCCACAGCAGAGGCCAATTCATTGGCTCTTCACTTGACCAATGATGCAAAGATGTATACATCAGGATGCTCTTTATTGACTACAGCTCGGCATTCAATACCATTGCCCTCTAAAAATTAATCAACACGCTTCAAGACCTTGTCCTCAATAACTCCTTTTACAATTGGATTCTCGATTTCCTCACTTGCAGACCCCAGTTAGTTCAGGTTGGCAATATCTCCTCTACAATCTCCGTCAGTAGAGATACAGCACACAGCTGTATGCTTAGCCCACTGCTCTACTCACTTTATAGCTATGACTGTCAGGCTAAGCACAGGTCCAATTCCATATTTAAATTTGTTGAAGTTACCACTGACATAAGCAGGATCAAAGGTGGTGATGAATCAACATATAGGAGAGAGGTCTGGCTGATTGGTGCCACGCCAACAACCTCTCACTCTGTCTCAACAAGACTAAGGAGCTGTTTGTTGACTTCATGAGGAGGAAAAGTGAGGTCCAGGAGCTCATCCTCATCGGATCAGAGGTGGAGAGGGTCAGCAACTATAAATTCCTCAGTGTTATAATTTCAGAGGATTTGTGCAATTACGAAGAAATCATGGCAGTGCTTCTACTTCCTCAAATGTTAGCGAAGATTCGGCATGACTTCTAAGTGTTGACAGACTTCTAAAGATGTGTGGTGGAGAGCAAATGACTGGTTGCATCAGGGCCTGGAGTTTGGTGTGGAAACATCAAGGCCCTTGAACAGAATATCCTACAAAAGTAATGGATATGGCCCAGTCCACCATGGGTAAAGCCCTCCCCACCATTGAATGCACCTATACTGAGAACTGTCTCAGGAAAGTAGCATCCATCATCAAGGACCCATCCACTACCCAGGTCATGCTCTTTTTTTGCTACTGCATCAGGAAGAAGGCACAGATCACCAGGTTCAGGAACAGTTATTACCCCTCAACCATCCGACGCCTGAAACAAAGAGGATAACTTCATTCAACTTCACTCGCCCTATCACTGAACTGTTCCCACAATCTATGGACTCACTTTCAAGGATTCTTCATCTCAAGTTCTCGATATATATTGCTGATTCATTGATTATTCATTTTTTTTCTCTTTTGTGCAGTTTGTTGTCTTTTGTACATTGGTTGTTGTACATCCTGTTAGGTGTGGTTTTTCATTGATTCCACTGTGTTTTTTGGACTTATTGTGTATGCCCACAATTAAACAACTCTCACGGTTGTATATAGTGACATATAATCTACATTGATAATAACTTAACTTTGAATTTTGAAATTTGAACTTCAGCACTACTTGATGGTTCCCAATACCAAGCCCAAGTTGCACATTATCCTGCCTTGGGAACATGAAATAATAGTCGGTAAATACTGGAAATACTCATCAGATTTGACCATATTGTGAGAAGAGGAACAGAGTTAATGTTTCAGGTGAAAGGCCGTTTGCCTGTACTGAGAAGGAAGCAAAAGATCTTTGTGAAGCTGTAGGGCGAGTGGTGGAAGGGAATTCCTCTGACAGGATAAAATAGTGGTAACCATGGCGATGAACTGCAAACAAGGTCAACTGGTCAATGAGTGAATGGTTACAGATAGAGAGTGAGACATAGACAAAACAAAGGGAAAAGAAGAATGTAATAGTGGCAAAATGCAGAGGAGGAAGATATGCCTGTCAATTTAGGCTGGGCATAATCTCCACTGCCAGAGGAACAAAAGAGAAATAAGAACACAAACAAGCAAACTAATATCACAGATAGATGACTGTTTAAAGGCAAAGAAATTAGCTTACTTGAAGTTGTAGAGGAATATTGAGTCTAAAGGCCAGTCAGAAGGTTATGTGCTCATGAAAACAGGCCATTCACTTGCAGGAGGAAGAAGTCCCACACCTGCCTCTACACCTCCCTCATTACCATTCAGGGCCCCAAACTGTCCTTCCAGGTGAAGTGACACTGCACCTGTGAATCTGTTGGGGTCACCTACTGTATCTGGTGCTCCTTGTGTGGCCTCCTCTACGTCGGTGAGACCTAACATAGATTGGGAAACCACTTAGCTGAGCACCTACTCTCTGTCCGCCAGAGAAAGAGGTGGCCACTGATTTCAGTTCTACTTCCCTTCTCATTCTGATATGTCAGTACATGGTCTCCTCTACTGCCATGATGAGGCCACACTCGGGTTGGAGGAGCAACACCCTATTTTCCATCTGGGTAGCCTCCAATCTCATGGCATGAGCATCGATTTCTGAAACTTCTGGTAATTGCCCCTCTTTTCACCATTCCCCCATTCCAATTTCTGTCTCTCACCTTATCTCCTTACCAACCCATCACCTCCCTCTGGTGCTCCTCCTCCTTCCCTTTCTTCCATTATCTTCTACTCTCTCCTATCAGATTCCCAATTTTCCATTTCTTTTTCTCTTTCACCAATCAGCTTCCCAGCTCCTTACTTCACCCCATCCATCTCCTGGTTTCACCTATCACCTACCACCTTGTATTTCTTCCTCCCCTCCCCCCACCTTCTTTCTCTGACTTCTCATCTTTTTTTCCAGTCCTGTTGAAGGGTCTTGGCCCGAAACATCAACTATTTACTTGTCATAACCACGGACTCAGTTGCACAGCAGATTCAATAATTGCACTCTTGAATACGCATGTGTCAGCTAAATATTATTTCATTATAATCATATAAACATATAACAATTACAGCATGGAAACAGGCCATCTCAGCCCTTCTAGTCCGTGCCAAACTCTTATGTCAGCATTTAACTCCTTTCTTTCCATTGTAGCATTGCTGAGACTTGATCAAAGCACAGCAACATTACGCTGCCTGCTTGCATTCAGCTTTCCCTGAGAAAGTGGATCATCGAGTTGACTGACGCTGAAGACTAGCAGTATTCATTTTATATTTAGATATTGTTTTCAGCCACGGTGTTGGCATCTAGATTTCCATTTGAGAGTTTTAGTTAACACTTCTGTTTGGCCTAGCATTTATTGTTTTCTTTTTCCGTAAAACCTGTGAACTATCAACTCACTTCAGTGTCTCTCTCTCTCTCTCCGTACTTGGGCCATATCCAAGCAAACTGACAGCACCCCTTTCCATAGATGCTGCCTGGCCTGTAGAGTTTCTCCAGCATTTTGTGCCTGTTGATAAGATTAGCTTTATTTGACACATGTACATAGCAGCACTGGGGCATACAGTGAAGTGTGTTGCTTGTGTCAATAACCAACACAGTCCAGGATGTGCTGGGGACAGCCTGCAAGTGTTACCATGCTTCTGGTGCCAACATAGTATGCCTGCAACTTATAAACCCTTCCTAACACATACATCTTTGAAATGTGGAAGAAAACCAGACCACCCGGAAGAAACCCACGTGGTCACGGGGAGAACGTACAAACTTCAGACAGACAGCAATGGAACTGAACCTGGGTCACTAGCACTGTAAAGCATGATGCTACACCACCATGACACCTGTATTTGACCAATTTGTTTTTATTCTTTAAGACTGTAACAAGTTAAGTTGATAGAAGGGATATAGTATATTTAAATTTCCAAAAGCCATTTGACAAGGTGCCACATAAGACTGCAATACAAATGATAAGCCTATGGTAGAGGAGGAAGTAAGTTAGACTGGTTGTCTCATAGAAAACAAATAGTTGGAATAAATTGGCTGTTTTCACACTACAAGAAGGTAAAACTCGAGTATCACAGGGATCAGTTTTTGGTCCACAATTGATATCAATCTACATTAGAGGCCTAGAGGAAGGAATAGTACAAAATGCTTCCAAAATTGTCAATGATATG
This sequence comes from Mobula birostris, assembly GCF_030028105.1. Taxonomy (NCBI): domain Eukaryota; kingdom Metazoa; phylum Chordata; class Chondrichthyes; order Myliobatiformes; family Myliobatidae; genus Mobula; species Mobula birostris. The sequence goes on along the minus strand of NC_092380.1, from coordinate 96,638,181 downwards.
AAAATCTGTGGAATAGAATTGAATAGAATTCTTTATTGTTATTGCTCAAGACAACAAGATTGCCGAGCTACTCCAGTCCATGCAAAACAGATATGTACAATCAGTAATTTTTTTAAATCCCTTATTTACATGTAACGGGTTTCTTCTTTTATGTTACTGTGTATGGTAATTAAAATGGCTTCTTTGTTATGTTAGAATTAAAATGGCTTCTTTGTTATGTTAAATGCTGAGAAAGTCTCCAGCTAGCACTTTGCTTGGGTTATAACAGATAGCAGAGTACTTTGAACCAATGGGTGTCCATGTTATTCTTTCTTGGGGTGATATGTTGTCTCATATGGCTGGAAACCAGGGGCTTTTGACGGGGAGTTGGAGGAGAGACCGTGAGGACGACGGACATGCAGAAAAGCTCAGGTTGATCACTCCGGATGGTCCCGAGCTGCGAGTCAACGGGATCAGAGTGGTCCCGAAGAGGTCCCCGAGCTCCAACGTGTGCATGAAGAAATTGAACTTTGATAAGTCTGGCGCCTTTTCCATTCCTTTTTTTGTATTGAACTTCTATTAATCTCATAGACCTAGTAATATCTATAAGCATGCAAGTACAGCAGGCAGTGAAGAAAGCTAATGGCATGCTGGCCTTCATAAACAAGGGGAATTGAGTATAAGAGCAAAGAGGTCCTTCTGCAGCTGTACAGGGCCCTGGTGAGACCACACCTGGAGTACTGTGTGCAGTTTTGGTCTCCAAATTTGAGGAAGGACATTCTTGCTATTGAGGGAGTGCAGCGTAGGTTCACAAGGTTAATTTCCGGGATGGCGGGACTATCATATGTCGAAAGATTGGAGCGACTGGGCTTGTATACTCTGGAATTTAGAAGGCTGAGAGGGGATCTTATTGAAACATGTAAGATTATTAAGGGATTGCAGGCAGGAAGCATGTTCCCGCTGATGGATGAGTCCAGAACCAGAGGCCACAGTTTAAGAATTAGGGGTAGGCCATTTAGAACGGAGTTGAGGAAAAACTTTTTCACCCAGAGAGTGGTGGATATATGGAATGCTCTGCCCCAGAAGGCTGTGGAGGCCAAGTCTCTGGATGTTTTCAAAAAAGAGATGGATAGAGCTCTTAAAGATAGTGAAATCAAAGGTTATGGGGATAAGGCAGGAACTGGATACTGATAGTGGATGATCAGCCATGATCACAGTGAATGGCGGTGCTGGCTCGAAGGGCCAAATGGCCTACTCCTGCACCTATTATCTATTGTCTATTGTCTAAAGTGTAGTTGGTAAAACGTACATTGTGTGCTGGCTGATGATTGAAGTTTGAAGCTGAATCAGGTGGCAGTTGTACAGCAACCGACATAACCAGGAGACAAGGTGGGCAGCGGACGGGGTTTCCCCTAGTTAAATACGAGCCAATATAGCTGAGAGTTACATACATACAACAAGTGACTTTGATAGTCCATAATGCACAAAGGCATTGACAAGTAGGGTAGCGGGGTATATTCAACTGTACCACATTTCTCAGGAAGAAGCTGTTTTTCAATCTTATTATCTTGGCTAAGATGTTTCTGTATCTCCTACCAGATGGCAGGAGATTGAATGGATAGTGTCTGAATCAACTTTTTTAATGATATTATAAGCACACTTTAGGTATCAAGGGTTATAGATTGTCTCCAAGTCCTGTAGTTGATGTACTCAGCCATCCAAGTTCAAAGGTTGAAGTGTTTTGTGATCTGTTTTGCTGCAGATGAAGTACACTGTACTACATTGTCATTCTGTATGTCAATATGCTCTCTATCACACGTTGCTAAAGTAGGCCAGCAATTTTTGGGATAGATTAGCTCTCTTTAAGCACCTCAGGTAGTATAGTCACTTTTGTGCCTTCCCTACTACTGAGGTTGTGTTCACCGACAAAGAGAGCTCCTCGGTGATAATCATCCCCGAAAACATGAAAACTGAAGATCCTTTCTACTACTTTGTCATTAATGACTAGTGGGAATTGTTCGAGAACTCTTGCCTTCCTGAAGTCAATTATCATTTCTTCTTGATGTTGAGTGATGGGTTGTGGTTCCTGCACCAAACGACATTTTCAGCACCTCCTCTCTATATGCAGATTCATTATTGTTTCAGAATCAGAATCAGGTTTATTATCACCGACATGTGACTTGAAATTTGTTAACTTAGCAGCAGCAGTTCAAGGCAATACATAATATAGCAGAGAGAGAGAGAAAAAAATAAATAAAATAAAACATAATAATGAATAAACAAGTGAATCAATGTATATTGAATAGATTTTAAAAATGTGCAAAAACAGAAATACTGTATATATCGCTGAGTGTGTGCCTTCAGGCTTTTGTATCTCCTACCTGATGGTAATAGTGAGAAAAGGGCATGCCCTGGGTGCTGGAGGTCCTTAATAATAGATGCTGCTTTTCTGAGACACTCTCCCTAAAAATGTCCTGGGTACTTTTAGGCTAGTGCCCAAGATGGAGCTGACTAGATTTACAACCTTCTGCAGCTTCTTTCGGTCCTGTGCAGTAGCCCCTCCATACCAGACAGTGATGCAGCCTGTCAGAATGCTCTCCACAGGACAACTATAGAAGTTTTTGAGTGTATTTGTTGACATGCCAAATCTTTTCAAACTCCTAATAAAGTATAGCCACTGTCTTGCCTTTTTTATAACTACATCAATATGTCGGGACCAGGTTAGAACCTCAGAGATCTTGACACCCAGGAAGTTGAAGCTGCTCACTCTCTCCAATTCTGATCTCTGTATGAGGATTGGTATATGTTCCTTCATCTTACCCTTCCTGAAGTCCACAATCAGCTCTTTCATCTTACTGACATTGAGTGCCAGGTTGTTGCTGTGGCACCATTCCACTAGTTGGCATATCTCACTCCTGTACACCATCTTGTCACTACTTGAGATTCTACTGTTACGTAACCGGCAACAATGAATATCAATCGAGACAGGTTATATAAAAACAACCTAACATTTATTAAACACGGATAAATGATAAGGAAAAAAAAACGAAAACTTTAACTGGAAGTTAACAGATATGCAGCCGTTCACCAACTCACCACTCGGCTCTGGTTCTTAAAGCGTTAAATACGAAAACAGTTCTTAAAGCAATAAAGTCAAATATAGTTCTAAAGCGATAATTTCGAAGGTCCAAACAACAGGAATTCTGCAGATGCTGGAAATTCAAGCAACACACATCAAAGTTACTGGTGAATGCAGCAGGCCAAGCAGCATCTCTAGGAAGAGGTGCAGTCGACGTTTCAGTCCGAGACCCTTCGTCAGGCGTCAGTTAGTCCTGAGTCGACCCTTATATAGTCATGGGTCACATGTCATCACATGACCTCACATCGGCAGGAAAATCACATCAGGTGACCTCCAAAAGACCATTACATCATTCTCACAAAAAAAACACAAATCTCCTTGAGCATGTAACACCCCAACAATGCTTGTATCATCAGCAAATTTGTAGATGGTATTTGAGCTATGCCTAGCCACACTATCATGTGTATATAGAGAGTAGATCAGTGGGCTAATCACACACCCCTGAGGTGCACCAGTGTTGTTCGTCAGCAAAGAGGATATGTTATCACCAGTCCGCACAGACTGTGGTCTTCCGGTTAGGAAGTCAAGGATCCAATTGCAGAGGGAGGTACAGAGGCCCAGGTTCCGCAACTTCTCAATCAGGATTGTGAGAATGATGGTATTAAATGCTGAGCTATAGTCGATGAACAACATCACAGTTGTGTCATCTGCAGATCTGATGACAGAATTTGTAGCAAGAGCAGGTGTGTGGTCATGTGGAAGGACATGTTGTGACATGGATACTGTAATTTTGCAATGAGATATTGATAGATTCAGCGTTTGGGCAAAAGACTGGTAAACGGAGTTTAATGCAGGGAGGTGTTAGATGATGCACTTCCAATAGAGAGGTCTAAATAATTGGACTCTGTATGGACTCTGCCATAGTTGGATGCATCAGCAAGTGAGATGAAGCTGAGTACAGGGCTATGGTAGGAAACCTTGTCACATGGTGTGAGCAGAATTATCTGCAGCTTAATGTGAAAAAGACTAAGGAGCTGGTGGTAGACCTGAGGAGAGCTAAGGTACCGGTGACCCCTGTTTCCATCCAGGGGGTCAGTGTGGACATGGTGGAGGATTACAAATACCTGGGGATACGAATTGACAATAAACTGGACTGGTCAAAGAACACTGAGGCTGTCTGCAAGAAGGGTCAGAGCCGTCTCTATTTCCTGAGGAGACTGAGGTCCTTTAACATCTGTCGGACGACGCTGAGGATGTTCTATGAGTCTGTGGTGGCCAGTGTGATCATGTTTGCTGTTGTGTGCTGGGGCAGCAGGCTGAGGGTAGCAGACACCAACAGAATCAACAAACTCATTCGTAAGGCCAGTGATGTTGTGGGGATGGAACTGGACTCTCTGACGGAGGTGTCTGAAAAGAGGATGCTGTCCAAGTTGCATGCCATCTTGGACGATGTCTCCCATCCACTACATAATGTGTTGGTTGGGCACAGGAGTACATTCAGCCAGAGACTCATTCCACCGAGATGCAACACAGAGCGTCCTAGGAAGTCATTCCTGCCTGTTGCCATCAAACTTTACAACTCTTCCCTTGGAGGGTCAGATACTCTGAGCCAATAGGCTGGTCCTGGACTTATTTCCTGACATAATTTACATATTACTATTTAACTATTTATGGTTTTATTACTATTTAATTATTTATGGTGCAACCGTAACGAAAACCAATTTCCCCCGGGATCAATAAAATGTGACTATGACTATGACTATAAATGGAGATTATCATCTAATGGATAGAGACTGCAAATATGTTGAAGTACTGAGCACTCTGGCTGTCCTAGTGCATGAATCAAATAAGCTAGCCCACTGGTCCAACAAGTAGTTATAAAGGGAAAAGGCATTTTGGCTTTTATTGTGAAGGGGTTGTATTTTAAAAATAGAGAATAATTGTTGCAATTGTTGGTGAGTTCTTCCTTGGAATACTGAGTTTTGGTTTCTTTACACCCTTGGGGGATGGGGCTTAAATTTCAGTGATACAGTTCAAGAAGGTTCAAGGAAAGAAAATGACCCCTTTAGAGGTAATGGCTAAAGGTGACTTGTACTAATTGCCAACTATAGACTATTAAATGGAGCTATCTGATCTGAACTTCTTGTCTCTCCTTTTCAGCTTGGAAGCTTGTGGTCTTTGTCAATCGACTAAAGTACTCTGCACTATGTCATATGAAAATATTGCAGCTGTATCCCATTCTCCTAAGTCTAGAACAATTCTCGTATGTAAGACAAATGCCACAAAACAACAAATGTCATGTCATATATGATAAATCTGATTCTAATTCTGGAAAAATAACAGGGGAGGAACAAACCACTCGCTTCCCCAAAATCTGAAAAATAACATTACACCACAACTTTTTGTCCTTTTTGGTCCTTTTAAATCTCAGAGGAGTTAGTTTTCCCTATAGTACTACAAGATGTTACTTTATGGAATATGTTCAGTTTCCACTTGGTTAGGTACACCTATACACCTGCTCATTAATGCAAATATCTAACCAGCCAATCATGTGGCAGCAGCTCAATACATAAAAGCATGTAGACATGGTCTAGAGGTTCAGTTGTTGTTCAAACCAAATACCAGAATGGAGAAGAAATGCGATCTAAGTGGCTTTGACCGTGGAATGATTGTGGTGTCAGATGGGGTGGTTTGAGAATCTGAAAAACTGTTTATCTCCTGAGATTTTCACACACAATAGTCTCTAGAGTTTTCAGAGAATGATGCGAAAACAAAAAGCATGAAATGTGCATCAGTTCTATGGGCAAAAAAATCCTTGTTAATGAGAGAGGTCAGAGGAGAATGGCCAGACTGGTTCAAGCTGACTGTAAGGCAACAGTAACTCAAATAACCACATGTTACAACAGTGATGTGCAGAAGAGCTCTCTGAACACACAACACATCAAACCTTGAATTGAATGGGCTACAGCAGCAGAAGACCACGAACATACATTCGGTGGCTATTTTATTAGGTACAGGAGGTACCAAATAAAGTGACCATTGAATGTATATTGTAAAAGGTCACATATATAACTTCATCCTCTCTAAGATTTAAAGTGTTCATTCTCACTTGCGTTTGTTATCTTGTATTTCCTTTTTCATTTTGTCTGCCCACATCGTCCTATTAGTTTAGCTGAGATAAAGGTATATATTATTGCAAATACTCAGTAGGTCAGGCGGCATTTGTTAATAGAGAAACAGAGCTAATGTTTCAGGTCAAAGAATCATCATCAAAGCTGGTAAAGACAGATAAAAATGAATCTTCAAGTTGCAATAAGGTAGTGGGTGGGATGGATAGGACAAAAGACACACCTGTGAAAGACCAAAACTTGTGTTACTGTATAGATGAGTAATAATGATGGTTCACTCAAGGATAAAGGGGGAAACATTTGCTTGGATGCGGAGAACATGGGTGAGGTAACTTAATGAGTATTTTGTTTTAGTATTTACCAAGGGAAAGGAAATGGAGGACCAGGAGATTAGTGCTGTGTGTATAAATACACTAGGGCATTTAGAGGTCAAGGAGGAGGACGTGTAGGGTCTCCTAATGAGTGTAAAGGTGGATAAGTCCCCAGCATCTGATGGGATTTACCCCAGGTTACTGAAGGAGACAAAGAATGAAATTGCTGGGCCTTAACCTGTATCTTCATGTCTATTCTAGCCACAGGTGAGGTCCCAGAGGAATGGTACATGCCTAATGTTGAACCTCTATTTAAGAAGCGAACAAGGGAAAATCCTGGGAACTATAGACTGTTAAGTCTCCTGCCAATTGTTGGGAAATTGCTGGAGAAAACTCTTAGGGTTAGGATATATGAGCATTTGGAAACCCATGACCTATTTAGGGAGACTTTGTGCAGGGCAGGTCATGTCTTGCAACCATGATTGAGTTTTTACAAGGTGACGAGAGAAATTGATGAGGGTAGGTCAGTGGATGTTGTCTACATGGATTTTAGTAAGGTGTTTGATAAAGTCCCACATGAGAGGCTAATGCGGAAGATTAAGATGCATGGGGTACGCAGCAAGTTGGCTGTTTGGATTCCGAACTGACCTGTGCACACAAGACAGAGGGTAGTGGTTGAAGGGACTTATTTAAGCTGGATATCTTATACAGCTCAATTTTTATTTGATAATGTCCTTCCAAAGCTCCTCAGAATATTTTGATGATGTATTCTACCTTTTACACTGGATAGATGTCATGTAAAATGATTCCATAGGTGAAAATTGGCCAATGTTTCTTATTTTTATGAACGTCATGCTTAATTCAGTTTTTATTTATCCTAAAACCATGAACAGTATCTTTGTAATTTAAATCTCTGTAGTCCAGGTTATTTCCTTGTGTCAGTCCTGTTCAAACAAAGTCCACCTGCCATTCCCTTAATACTTTAAATCCTACACTACCTGGCAGGCATCAGGTTTATTGTGAAGCTGTTTTTTTTTCTCTCTCTCATGGCCTCTGATCACTGATTGATCACAGCCACTCTAGTTTCCAGTTTTTAGATTATCCATGCTTTGTGAAATACCAGCAGGTGACTCAATAGATTTGCAAGGGAATAAATCTCATCTATATGTCGAGATTTGCATTAGCAGATACATTTGTTTGCTATTTAAATACGGAAATGATACCACAGTGGCTGTTCCTCAGTTTCTGGCAGCACTTCAGTCCCACGTTCCACATGGAAGAAGTGAGGACAAGTCAGAGGAGCCTCATGTCAGGCATGGGGACACTTTCCAAACGGCTGCCTCCCATTGTGCAGTGTGAGTGGCATTGCAAGAGGCAAGTGGAAAAGTCTGGCAGGATACTGCTGACTTTTTAACAAGCTGTGGATACCGTTGGATTGGGCGCTAGAATTGTTATTTTCTTGTAGTTTAATTTTGTAGTTTGTACTTTCATATAACCACCTATCATCATCATTATTATGTGCCGTGTCATATTGCATGGCCAATCATGGTCTTCCAACTGTCTTTAATTTGATAGTTGATAATCTGATAATGTTCACGGTTGTTTCTTCTTATTCTTTTCTCCATCCATGGCCATGATTGTTCTTGGCAATTTTTTCTACAGAAGTGGTTTGCCTTTGCCTTCTTCTGGGCACTCATCTTTACAAAACGGGTGACCCTGGCCATTATAAATAGTCCTCAGAGACAGTCTGCCTAGCATCAGTGGTCGCATAACCAGGAATTTGTGATATGCACCAACTGCTCATACGACCATCCACTACCTGCTCCCATGGTTTCACATGAACCTGATTGGGGGTGGGGGGGAAAAGCTGGTGCTACATCTTGCAGACTAGCAGAGAGAAGGAGCGGCTTACACCTCCTTTGGTAGAGACCTAAGTCCGCCCCGCCATCATATATAGGGGATTGTTCAGTGAGCTTTTTCAGTGGTTCCAGTTGCATCTGTATTTTTCTGGAAACATCTTGGTTCCAGAGGCAGGTGTCACATCACTCGAACCAGGCTATTTCATTGGTTAATGTTAGCAATGGAATTTACTCTTGTTAGTAGTCTGGTATAAGAAGGCCGGACCTCCTTTGTTTTTATCTTTCTTTGTCCTCTCTTCCTCTGTTTCTTCTCTCTTTGTCTTCTTTGCTCTTTTAACACTTAATTAAACGATCGTACACAACTAATTTTATGCCTCATTTCTTAACTTCTGAAGAACTTTTGGATCACAAAAGCATCAGAATCCAAAAATACCAACAGAACTGGGCTGTATCATTGACAATAGTAAAGTGTCCTTCTAAACTAAATAATTTTCCTTTTGTTTTGCTTTGCATGTTTATCAGATCCCAAAATCGGCCTATTCTTTTGTTAAGCTTGAAGATTCTCTGGCTAACAAAAGTTTCCTTGTGAGGAATTTATAAATGGAGTAATGAAAAGATTTTGTAACCTAATATTTAACAAAATGGCTTCATCAGACAGCAATTATTCAGGTAGTATTTTCTTTGGGAAGATGTGATTAGTCACATTACAGAAGTCTGGCTTCTGCATGTGAACCACATCTGCTCAGTTGAGGTCTCAGCTTCACCTTTGATTGGCTGATGTAATATGCACCAGTGTATAATTCCTCTCAGCAGAGTGACTGCATTATAGGCTCTCTCATGTCTGAAGGGCAACTTTTGCTTATGTTATCTTCTGAATCTTTGGATGGAGAGAAGTCAACATTTGCAGAAAACCAAATCAAATGTGGCAAACCCAGATGGCATAAAAAGACCAGACTAGGCATGTTGTAAATTTGTTTATGTTACTGTGTGGATATCACTCAACAGCTGAAAGTAAACATGTTCCCTAAAACACCTGCACAAGTCACAGTAACTTGGAAATGACTGCTGTTCAACTTGCATGTGACTCACACGAACTCTTCCATCATCAGAGTTTACATTAGGTTTAACAGCCAGTAGAAATAAATGTGATATGACAGTCTCAGTAACACTTACATAACTACCTCTTACATCTACTGCTCTTCCCAACACCCTGCCATTCCTGACTTTCCATTCCCTTCACCAACACTGCATGCTGAAGGGAGAATTGTTTTGATTAAGTATTTTCACAGTAATCACAGGAGCCAGGGTTTATGACCAGCACTTGTGTCTAACAATTCATCACAGTGTCACAACTGACTTAATCCTTGTGTTAATTCAATTCCTGGTGGGTTCTTGTAAAATGTTTTGGGTGGATACACTTTCTGCTCATTTCATTATTTGCTGATTGTAAAGATTCATAAATGTAAGCACAGGCCTGGCCAGCAGTGGAAGACATTAAGTGATTGTCTCCTAGGTCATGAAGAAGTTTAATCCAGAAGAAAAACTGGGGAATTTTAGGAGACTATGGTGAATCATGACATGTCCTCTTCCCACCGCCAGCCAAACGCAATTTGTTGATTCAGCCTGTTATTGTCGGAACTGCCAGCAGAGGGAGCACTAGACGTGATCTTGCACTTTGAAATCAAATTTAAAGGGGATGAAACCTTTATTTCAAACGGGTGACGCACGTAGAGAACTTGCTCTCCGTGCCCCGTAACGTTAAACTCACGTGGAGTGTAAAATGGCTTGATGCGGTATTATCAATGACTAATTTCATCTCCAACGTTTTGGGCTATGTCATAAAGGATCCCACCCACTCTGCAAGTGGACTGTTAGTCCCACTCCTGTCGGGGAAAAGGCTATGTAGCATTCATGCTAGGACTGCTAGACTCAAAACAGCTACTTTTGCAAGCCGTCAGGCTACTTAACACCTCCACCCTCTTTTTTACCCCATCTCTACTACATACACCCCTCTCCAGAGCCCCTCAGCACCTTTCATCTTCCATGCTGTCACTTTACAGTTCTTGTACATTTTTTTTGTGTTTATATTTGTTTTTATTGTGCTTTCTATGCTTATTGTGTGTTTTATGGGGTGTTGCTCTTGAAAGAACACCCATTTCCTTCTCCTTTAAACCCCTATACTGAAGAACGATCATACGCAATCTTGAATCTTGATCTTGAGCCTTGAATTCACAATCAACAAGTTTCGAGCTAGCAGCCAAGCTTTTGGGTTCACTAAAAGTTCAAGATCTGAGCTGGTAAACTGCGTCACTCCCACAAAAGGTTTCATGACTTTTCTCGAAAATTCTCAAGGGGAATGGTGAACAGCCAGCTTGATACAGACAACATAGGTTCAACAAAGGATGAGTTTAGGATATTCTGCAGAATGAATAAAGGAGATTAAGTAATGAGTAGGCACTGGAGGGTAATGGTCTCAGTTGCCACATGCTGGCAAGAACAAAAACAGAAAGGCCAAGTGCCTTCATGGCTAAGGAACTGGTTTCTGGGGGCAAGGATTCAGGTTCTTTAACCACTGAGAGTGGAGATGGCCTGTACGAGAGGAGAAAGTTGCACTTGAACCAGAGAGAAACCAATAAGTATCCTTACAGAAAAATTGCCAGTGGATGTTTTAAGCTAAATCAATGGAATTCTAGGCAGCAGCAAGTCATGGGATAAAGCAACAGCCAATTGATGTAAATTTAGTAATCAGGATAGCCAGGGTCACAGCACAGGCAGGGAAAGGAATACTTGGTGAAACTGTATTTATTTCAATGTATAACATTTCATCGGTAAGGCAAATATATTCAGAGTGTGGATTGGCTCTGAGGACTGGGACGTTATGGACATAACAGTTACATGACTGTTAGAAGTGTGGGACAGGCAGCTCAATATCCCAGAAATACTGCTGTTACAGATGTGACGGCCGCGCAGGTAAGTGTTATTTTTTGATGTAATGGCATAGCAGCAGTACTTGGAAATGATATTCTTGGGGAATTGTCCAGTGAGACCATATGAGTAGAACTAGAAATGAGAATATGTATGCCAATGATTTGGACTATGAGATTAATGGATTTCAGAATGAGAATCAGAATGAGAATCAGAATGAGGTTTAATATCACCGGCATATGACGTGAAATTTGTCAACTTAGCAGCAGCAATTCAATGCAATACATAATCTAGCAGAGAGAAAGAAAAAAATAAATAAAATAAAACATAATAATAATAAATAAACAAGTAAATCAATTACATATATTGAACAGATTTAAAAAACATGCAAAAACAGAAATACTGAATATATTAAAAAAGTGAGGTAGTGTCCAAAGCTTCAATGTCCATTTAGGAATCAGATGGCAGAGGGGAAGAAGCTGTTCCTGAATCGCTGATAGTGTGTGCCTTCAGGCTTCTGTATCTCCTACCTGATGGTAACAGTGAGAAAAGGGCATGTCCTGGGACTCTGCTTTTCTGAGACACCGCTCCCTAAAGATGTCCTGGGTACTTTGTAGGCTAGTGTCCAAGATGGAGCTGACTGGATTTACAACCTTCTGCAGCTTGATACAAAGATAGGTGGAGGAGCGGGTAGTGTTGAGAAAACAGAGAGCCTGCAGTGTGACTTAGATAGTTTAGGGGAATGGGCAAAGAAGTGGCAAATGAAATACAATGTTGGAAAGTGTATGGTCATGCACTTTGGTGGAAGAAATAAACGGGCTGACCAGTATTCAGATGGGGAGAGAATTCAAAATGTAGAGATGCAAAGGGACTTGGGAGTCCTTGTGCAGGATGCCCCAAAGGTTACCCTCCAGGTTGAGTCGGTGGTGAAGAAGGTGAATGCAATGTTAGCATTCATTTCTAGAGGTATAGAATATAAGAGCAGGGATGTGATGTCAAGGCTCTATAAGACACTCGTGAGACCACACTTGGGGTATTGTGTGCAGTTTTGTGCTCCTTGTTTTAGAAAGGATATACTGACATTGGAGAAGGTTCAGAGAAGATTCACAAGAATGATTCCAGGAATGAAAGGGTCACCATATTAGGAATGTCTGGCAGCTCTTGGGCTATATTCCCTGGAGTTCAGGAGAATGAGGGGGGGATCTCATAGGAATATTCTAAATGTTAAAAGGCCTTAACAGATTAGATATGGCAAAGTTATTTCCCATAGTGGGGGATTCTAGGACAAGAGGGCATGACTTCAGGATTGAAGGATGTCTATTTAGAATAGAGATGCAGAAAAATTACTTTAGTCAGAGGGTGGTAAATTTGGAATTTGTTGCCGCAAGCAGCTGTGGAGGCCAAGACATTGGGTGTATTTAAGGTTCTTGATTAGCCTGGGCATCAAAGGGTATGGGGAGAAGGCAGGGGAGTGGGGATGACTGGAAGAATTGGATCAGCCCATGGTTGAATGGCAGAGCAGACATGATGGGCCGGATGGCCTAATTCTGCTCCTATATGTTATGGTCTTATAGCCTTAAGAAAGGGAAGGCTACTCCAGTGGTTTGTATTATTGATCCCCAAAAGTTATTTTGGAGCAGATGTGTGGAGAAATTTTTCATAGTTTTAAAAATAATAGGGCTGTATTAGAGGGAGATTTTAACTAGACTAGACTACCCAAAGTGTTAAGACCCTAGATGGGGTGAAATTTGTGGACAACTGAATCCATTGATGTATATAGGAAAATCCCAAGAATTTCTATAACCATATCGAAAGTAAAGAGGTGGCTGGGGAGGGAGTAGGCCCCATTAGACATCAATAGGCCTGCCAATGTCTTGAGTTGTAGGAGATGGATGGAATTTTTACCAAATATTTCTCTCAGTGTTTACTCAAGAGATAAATGAAACGTGGTACTTTGGAGGATGTTTGCATTACCTGAGAGAAAGTATTTGCAGCCTAACAACACATGAAGGTGGATTCATCCAGGGCATGTTTGAATGCATCCTTGAACTTTTGTAGGAGGCTGGAGGAGAAATGATGGAGGTGCTTGCGCAGATATTTTCTTTATCATTACCATCTGGAAAAGTTCCTGAAGACCAGAAGATGGCTACCGGTGTTTTGTTGTTTAAACAAGAACAAGCCAGGGAATTGCAGGTTAGTCAGTAGTGGGGAAGTTACTGAAGGGAATTCAGAGGGACAGGATCTACCAGAATTGAATAGATACTCCCCGTGCTGTTGGGAGCATCAGGCAGTAACCTTGCGTTTGTCTGCTTTATGAGGCCGAGTTGCTAGCTCGTTGCTCAACTCAGCATGGGTGGAACTTGTGCAAGGAAACAGCTGGATTCAAACCAGGGACCTCCCACTCTGAAGTTCAGGTTTTGATGCCAGTACACTGACAGTGAAAGAAACCAGACTCTTTAGCCCTTTTCATTTATGCTACTGGCCTGCTGAATTCCTCCAGAATTTTGTGTATGTTACTCTGGATTTCCAGCATCAGCAGAACCTCTTTTGTTTAAAAAGATCCTCCTATTCCCCCAATGTTTGCCATTTCTAGTCAGTGCATTCTTCAGCTTGATTTTCCTATTTCCTTTCATGTCCTTTCTAAGCTAGTTTTATCCCTAAGAATAAAACTGTTCCCTGATCTGTACTGTTTCATGAACTCATACTTTGTGATCCTATTTCAGTGGATCCAGAATTATATTGACTTTCCTGATGCCTTTCAAAATTAATGCCATTCCTTTGGTCCCCAAAGTTCACTTTGACACTTCTTTTAATGCAAATTATCCCCATCATACTCTTAAGGTTCATTAAGATTTTCTCCCAAATCTAAGCTTTCGCAGAACTTCTCCTTTCAAATGTCCACCCTGCCACAACACTGTAATAGTTCTGATTATATCCTCTTTCACTCTGATGTCCTCATTCCCATGTAGCCAGAATTAGTGAAGTTAATTCACTGCTCACCACTCTCTGGATGTTATCCATTTTCAGGATTTGGTTAACAAAGGAAAGGCCACCCTTTATCGCCCATCCCCAATTACTCTTGAACGGATTATCTTGCTAGGTCATTGGACAGGAGACATATAGAGGCCAAATTGGTTCATATCAGCATTGGAGAACAAGTTGGCTTTAAATAAACTTCCCACGTTCGACTTTACTCATGATTGGGGCTTACGTATTGGTGGCACAGTAGCTTTACAGTGCCAACAACCCGGGTTCAATTCATACTGTTGTCTGTAAAGAGTTTGTAAGTTCTCCCTGCGATCACGTGGGTTTCCTCCAGGTACTCCAGTTTCCTCCCACATTCCAGAGACATATGAGTAAAGGGTTAATAAGTCGTCGACATGCTATTTTGGCATCAGAAGCATGGTGACACTTGTGAGCTGCTCCCAGCACATCCCCGGACTTGTTTTGGTCATTGATGCAAAAAAGAAAGCATTTCACTGAATGTCTCAATGCACATGAGACAAATAAGGCTAATCATTAAAAAAATCCACGTTATTAACTGAATTTAACTTATCAGTAGCTGTTGTGGGATTTGAACTCATGGTTTTGTATTAACAACTAGATAACATCTTCTGCATCAGCACTCTACCATGAGGAAGGGCTTATTGTTATACTGTAGTTTACAGCTTCAAGAAATAAAGTTGTATTGGTAAAAATATCTGAAGCTGAGGTAAATGTCTGTTGTTTCAGTCTGCAAAATCTAAATAGAATGAATGAAAGAGGAGTACATTATGAATGAGGTTTGAGAAACTTTGACAGCTTATTGCATTCTTTACTGACATCTGTCATCAGCGTGCTGCAAGGAATCATGAAGATTTCTTTGCATCACCAGTTATAGTCGTCCAGAGGTGTAGTTATGGTGTCGCAGAAATAAGATGTTTGGCCCAGTACGTCCACATCAACCACCAAGTACTCATCTGTACTGACCAATTTACCAGCACTTGGCCTTTTATATCTTGATGAGTTAGGTGTTCAACTGAATGCTTTGTGAAAGTTGTGACAATATCTGTTTCCACCACCAACTGAGGCAGCGTCTTCCAGATCCATTCCAAAGGGTCTCTATGAAACTGGACAAGCAGAATAACTCTGTGGAGTGCAGAATAAAGAACTGAAAGGTGGGATGCGAGGTCTCTTTCTGTGTTGTGATAATCCTTGATTCTGTGATAATAGATAGACATACTTTATTGATTCCGAGGGAAATTGAGGGAAATAAGACACCAACGCAGGGTTCAGCCATTTGACTATTCAAACCTGCTTTGTCACTCAGTACAATTACAGTTGGTTCTGCCCCGCAAGGTTTCCTGTTCACCCATGACATGGGATGGATGCTGCAAGGGTGAGTAACTTTAATAAACCAGGAAAGGGCTGCGTTGAAGAGGGAATGGAATATTGAGGATGTAGCTTTCGCTGGCATTTTTTTTCTAGTTACTCTAATTAAACTTTAAAAGTCTATTGCTTTTAGAAGAGCATACAAAAATGAAATAAGGAATGATCTGCTCTAAATTGTATACTGTACACAATTATCATTTAGCGATCTGGACTAGAATTCAAAGTGTTTTACAAACTGCCAAAATGTGTCCCAGAAATGGTCTGAAAGTGTTGAGTTGCTGGTAATAGTTCCACAGAATAAACAGCCTCAGCTTGAAAACTCATCATATTGGGATGTTACCCACTGCAGCATAACTCTGCCGACTTAAAAAAAAGAAGGCGGGTCCTTCCCTTTAAGGCACACGTCAAGTAAAGCTGGATGTGAAGTGATTCTAGGCTGGAGGGTGGAAGGCAGTCGGTACAGTAATCATTCTAATTTGTTTGGGGAAAAATGATGCCGTACAACCACAAACGCCAGGACACCCTCATTGAGATGTCTTCTTCTGCCGGGGAGGAGACGGGAGGTCAGTACGTTTGGTGTATTTGTTTTATAAGCCGTTATCAGCTGTTGAGTTTCTCTTCTTGTATGTACAGTGTAACCCTGTTGAAGTGTAGCTGCTCTGACGCGAGGGCTGTTCTGTTCACTGCTGCGCCGGACGGGAGCGGATTAGAGGGAGAGGAGGGAAAGAAATGGGGGTTGAAGCTGTACACGGTTCATCGGGATGGGAGCTGAGGGGTTAACGAGTCCAGTATTGATATCTTGATAGTTTTTCTATTAAGATGTGGGCATTGATAAGCGGCAAGTGTGAATTTCCCTCTTAATGCATCCTGTTTAATCATCTTACAGCCCTTTGTCCCGTCGGTTAGTTTCCGTGTTGTTTTTTCTGTCCCCACCTTGTTTAGATAGGGTTTATCCCCCTGGGGGTTGGACCACTGTAGTCAACCCGGGCAATGAATGAATGAATATATGATGGGAGGCAGCCGTTGTGGGGGCAGGTTGGAATCCCGTTTGATCTAATCGGTCCGACTTTGTGATGGCGGAGACAAGGGTGTTAGTAACTCTGTTCTCCCATGTAGTTAACTTCTCAATCCAGTGCCTCTACAACCGGCCATCTCATTCTTAATTAAAATGCATTTAGCCATTCACACCTCGTGGAAAGGTCATCCAATAGAGTCACGGAACACTACAGCGCAGAAACAGGCCCAGTTAATCCATGCCGATTTCCAATACATAATGTATTTGCAGATATCTCGTGTGTGTATTAATCTACCTAGTTCCATCGACGTGCACCTGTACAATCGCCCTCTAGACTCCTCCCATCCATGTACCCGTCCAAGTTTCTCTGGAACCCGCGTCCACCGTTCTGTAGCATTGCCCTAATGGCAGAAATTCTAATGCAGCAGTTCTGTCTATACATCCATGCAACAGATTGAAGGGAAGAGAAGACAATAGTTAATACAGCTGGAGGCATTCTGGAGTTCAATTCCTGTGCTGCCTGTAAGGAGTTTGTACTTTTGCCCCATCACCCCGTGAGTATCCTCTGGGTGCTCCATTTTCCTCCCACAGTCCAAAGACACACTGGTTAGCTGGTTAATCGGTTATTGTAAATTGTCCTGTGATTAGGCTAGTGTTAAAGAAGTTGGTTGCTGGGCGGTGAGGCCCGTTTGGCCTGAAGGCCCTTTTGGCATTGTATCTCTCAACAAAAATATAATTTTGTGTAGTAAAAATGACTTAGCAACTTAAAAAAGGAAATTCCTTGCTACGTCTACATTGTCATAGAACATACAGTGCAGAAACCGGCCCATCTAGTCCATGCCAAACTAACACTTTGCCTAGTTGCAATGATCTGCACCCAGAACATAGACCGCTATACTTCATCCATGTAGCTATCCAAATATCTGTGAAATGTTGAAATTGTACACACATCCACCACTTCTGGCAGCTCGTTCCACACTCACCACCCTCATGAAGAAGTTCCCTCTTGTGTTCCCCTTAAACATTTCATGTTTCACCCTTTACACATGACCTTTAGTTCTCGTCTCACCCAACCTCAGTGGAGAAAGCCTGCTTGGATTTACCCTATCTGTACCGCTGATAATTGTGTATACCTCTATCAAATCTCTCCTCGTTCTTAACCTAGTCAATCTTTCTCTGTAACTCAGGTCCTTGAGTTCTGGCAACATCCCTGTAAGTTTTCTCTTTCAATCTTAGTGATATCTGTAGGTAGATATCAATTGTGTTTCAGGTGATTGTGATGCACTCTGTTGTTCTAATCTAGACAGATTGCTGTGGCTTACTTTTTGATGGAAAGGGAAAAGTTGTTTGAGGGTCTGGCAGGGTGGAAGCCTGCCATACCCTGACTCATTGTTTAGTGTGTGTGTGTGTGTGTGTGTCTCATGTAACTGCAGATGTTGCTCATTTCTGGAGAACGTGTGTTCGGTAGACCTGCTTCTTTGGAGGAAACAACTAGCTTGTTTGTATTTTGCCTGTGCCAGGCTGAACAGTTGGAACTTTTGTAAATGTTGTTAGTAACCTGACCAGTTAATAAAGTGAGATCCTCAAACTGTAAAATTTTCATGGGCCTCAGTAAAAAGCAACGTAAATGAACCAAAAAGGGAATCATTACCCTTTTAAATTTGTGGAGAGGGCAGATGTATTGGGCAGAAATGTGGTTTTCTTCACTGTTGTGGTGGGATAATTTACTTTCAAAATGCCATCATTCAGGAAGTGAGACGTAATGTGTTTGCATTTGGCTGTGCCTTACCCTGTTTAGGAGTTCCAAAAGCATAAATCTTTAAATGCCTCTGAGTTTATACAAATGGTGAAACACATTCTCTATCCCAGAAACAAAAGGGTGGAAGTTTGCTTCATATCCTAAAGTTTCCACAAGGTTGAAGCACTAATGGCCATCAACAAAGTGGTCAAAACTTGCTTAATTTCTCCATGTTTTGAGAGTGTGTGGGACAGGACAGTAATTCTTCAGATTAGACATCCTCTTCTTTTACCTCATGGTCGAGCCATAATGGGATAAATTTCTATTGTAGTCTGATGTACCCTGGTATCATAACTTTCTGTGATTAACTTAGCCAAACTTGTAGATCATCATGGTGTACAAGTCTCTATCATGAAATGAGATGATTTATTTTCACCACGTGAAGCTATTTTTGTATTATTTGGGGCTAGTGTGTCTGGTAGTGGGAACCTGGAATCATTCATTCAACACCACTGACTAAAAATTGATACAAATGATGTCATAAGAGAGATGTCTCTTCATGCAATTTCTAATGCAGTAAAATCTTTCCAAGGTTCTCTGCAGACATGAGCAATATCAAACTAAAACTTGATATTAAACCAAGAAGAGCAATATTGGATCAGATGCCATCTAAGAATTGTACTAAAAGAGTAATTCTAGATTTTGGGCTACTGAGAGTTTAGCTACCAGTGATGAAGTGCCTTTTAAATTTAGTAGTGAGAAAGGAGCTAACCTTGGGGAGACTGAGGGTAACTATGCATTGATTTGCAAACCAGGGTGAGAATTTTCTAAGTAAATGAAAACTGGAAAAACTACAGTTGCCAGAAGTTTGAAAATGTTCAGCAGGCATCTGTGTAAAGTAAGTTAATGTTCTGATGAAGATTCTTCTTAATATAAACAGAAGAAAATCTGCACATGCTGGAAATCCAAGTAACACACGCAAACTGCTGGAGGAACTCAGCAGGCCAGGCTGCATCTGTGGAAAAGAGTACAGTCGATATTTCAGACCGAGACCATTCTTAACTCAGTTTCTCCTTCTCTGGATTCTGCCAACCCTGCTAAATGTTTCCTGCATTTTCTGTTTTATATTTGAGAATTTTATAACCAGGTATAGCTCAGGTGAGAGCCAATGTGTGCTGTCAAGTGTAGAGGCGAATAGGATTTACGACTTCGCATTTGGGTGGGTGGGGGGTAGTCAGAAATGGAGCGGAGATGCTCAACAAAGCGGTCCCCCAATCTACGTTGGGTCTCACCAATGTAGAGGTGGCCACATCGGGAGCACTGGATACAGTCGACGACCCCAATGGGTTTGTAGGTGAAGTGTTGTCTCACCTGGAAGGGCTGTTTGGGGCCCTGAATAGAGGTGAGGGAGGTGGTGAATGGGCAGATTTAACACTTGGTCACTTTCAGGGGTAAATTCCAGGGTGGAGATTAGTGGTGAGCGATGAATGAACAAGGGAATCATGGAGAGAGTGGTCCCTGCAGAAAGTGGAGACTGTTGTGGGGATTAGTTAAAGAGGTATTTGGTTGCAGGTCTTGTTAAAGACGGTGGAAGTTGCAATGAATGATGTGTTGGATGCAGAAGCTCATGGGGTGATAGAGGACAAAAGGAACTCTATCCTTGTTAAGGTGGTGTGAAGATGTGAGCTTTGATGTCTGGGAAATGCAAGAGATGTGGGTGAGGGCGGCATCTATGGTGGAAGAAGGGAAATCCCATTCTTTAAAGAAAGAGGACAGCTTTGTTGTCCTGGAAAGGGAAGCCTCATCCTAGGAACAGATGCAGAGGAGGCTAAGGAACTGAGAAAAGGGAATGGCATACTTACAGGAGACAGGGTGGGAAGAGGTATAATCAAGATAGAGTTGGGGATTTGTAAGTTTATAAAATGTATTGCTAGACAGTTTGTCTCCAGAGGTGGAGACAGAGAGAGTAAAAAGGGGTGAGCAGGGTGAGAAATGGACCAAGTGAAATTAAGAGCAAGATGAAAGATGGAGGCAAAGCTGATTAAATTGACGAGCTCAGATGAGTGCATGAAGAGGTGCAAATGCAGTCATCAGTGAGCACAGGAAGAGTTACCATGCAAAGCTTGGAACACGGACTGTTCCATGTAGCCAATGAAAAGACAGGCGTAGCCGGGGCCCATGGCTCCACCTTGAGTTTGGAGAAAGTGGGAGGAGCTAGATAAATTGTTGAGGGTGAGGACCAGTTTTTCCAGACAGAAGAGTGTGGTGGTGGAGAGGAATTTGTTGCGAAAAAAAGAAGTAGATAGCTTTAATGCCTTCTTGATGGGGGGGAATAGAAGTGAACTGGGTCTCTGAGGTGTATAGTGACTGGATATCGAGAGCATGTGAAGTGTCATGGATGTGGGAAGGGACTGAACCAAGGGGGTTAAAATGGAGTCAAGCTATGCAGTCATGAGTTCATTGGGGTAGGAGTGGGCTGAAATAATAGGCCTGTGATTCTGCAGTTGCTGCAAATCTTGAGCAGCGTTAGCTATGCTAATGAACAAATGACACCTGTTAAACTCACCTCAACATGTCTTTTACAGTCTTAACCCACCATGGGCAATAGAAAAGTCACTGTTGCAAACAGTGCAGCGAGCAACACTGTCATTATTTTTGACCCCTATTAGGCAGGGGTACACTTTAGGGTAGTCTGGGGTGACGTACGTTTTATATTTTCTTTTTTTGGAACACTCTGCAACTCTGACTTTTTTTGGAGCTCTCTTGTTCTTGCTCTCGCTCTCTCTCGCGCATGCTCTCTCGCTCTCTCACACGCGTGCTGTCTCCCTCTCGCGCTCTCTCGTCACGCTCGCTTTCTCGCTCTCACTCTAGCTCTTGCTCTCGTGCTGGCTTTCTCGCTCTTGCTCTCTTGCGCTTGCTTTCTCGCTCTCGCACGCGCTGTCTCCCTCGCGTTCTCTCGTCGCGCTCGCTTTCTCGCTCTCTCACTCTATCTCTTGCTCTCGCTCTCTCGCACTTGTTTTCTTGCTCTCGCTCTCTCGCACTTGCTTTCTCGCTCTCTCGTGCTTGCTTTCTCTCGCGGGCGCTGTCTCGCTCTCGCGCTCTCTCGACACGCTCACTCGTGCTCGCTTTCTCGCTCTTTCACTCTCTCGCTCTTGCTCTCGCTCTTTCTCGCTCGCGCTGACTCTCTCGAGCTTGTTTTCTTGCTCTTGCGCTCGCTGTCTCTCGCGCGCTCTCTCATGCTCGCTCTCAAAAAAATCAATTTCCAGGACTTTTCTATAATTTGTGGGCATCAGAGAGCCACTATTAATTTGCGGGAGACTCCCGGAACTTCCGGGAGAGGTGGGATGTCTGGTAATATAATGGAAGATTTTAAGATCCTGAGGGTGAAGAGACGGACAGAATAGATGTTTTCTGTCTTGGACAGTCTAAAACGTGGGGCAAACCTTTAGGATAAGGGGTTGTCCACTTAATAATGAGATTAAAATGAATTTATAAGGTTTCTGAATCTTTGGAATTCTCTCCTCCAGAGTGCTATGAATCTGGGACATTGAATATGTTCAAGGCTGAGAGAAGTTTAGGCCTATAAGTATATAAAGATGTTAACTGAACATCAACAGCTTGCTCCAAATGATGTTTGATTTCACTGGGTTTAGCAAGGAAGGGATGTTAACTTGTAAAAAGATGTATGGAGTTATCGATGGAATAGTAGTGAAACTGTAAAAAGTACAAGAGAACAAAATGGAAAGGAACTGAAATATTTTGCAGAGTGATGGAACTGTACAGGAGACATCCGAGTGGGGAGGTATTGGAGGAATTTGTTACTAATGCTTTCTAATGTTATTGAAATATTGCCCATATATTAATACATTGAAGAAGGGCTTTGAAATTTGACAGGCTTCTATTAAATAAAAGGTGTTACGATTTGTTTTCAGCAGAGGTCTGGGAAAGGAAAAATAATTATAAAACAAAATTGAATCTTTGTGATAATGATATGTTTCAGCTTTTATGCCCACTTTGTTTAATTATTGAGATTTGGGATGATTTGTGGTTTTGGTTTGAGTATTATTAAAGTTTACCACAGAATTGCAGAGTAGGCCGACCACATGTGATGCGAAAACAGATGATCGTTGCTGTCAAAAAAGGACTTCAGATATCATCGTGTTTGTGAAAGGGAGTGGGGGTAACCCTGACAACTATAGACCACTGAGACTCGCTTCAGTGGGCGGGGGGGATTTATCACAGACAATTCTTAGAGACAGAATTTATGAGCAGTTGAAGAAGCTTACTCTCATTAGTGACAGTTATCGTGTGCTTGTGAGGGGTAGCTTATGCTTCCCAAGCCTGAATGAATGTTATGCATGGCTCATGAATTTATGTTTGGGTCCGTTTTATGATCCTCTCATAGTGTACTCTATGCTATATAAAGTATCTATACCAAACCATTGACTGGCTTGAAGGCACTCTAGGCTTATTTCACTGATGGGTTCAGTATACTACATCAGGATGTGCCCAGATTGTATGCTGCTTTTGTACATTTATTCTTGCAACTTGAGCTGTCAACGAAAAATATGTTAAGGAGTCCTGAAGTTACATAGCATGGAAGCAGACCCATCTGTGCAACCAAGTTATCTACCTGAGCTGGTCCCATTTGCCTGTGTTTGATCCTTATTCATCTAAACCTTACCTATCCATGCACCAATGTCTCTTAAATGTACCCGCTGAAGCTTAGAAGAATGAGGGAGGATCACATTGAAACCTGTTGAATGTCAAAAGGCCTAGACAGAGTGAACGTAGCGAGGATGTTTCCAGTAGTGGGTGAGTCTAGGACCAGAGGGCATCCGTTAGTCTTGTGAGACCATGGATCTGCGCCTGGAAAGTCTTCACTCGCCAGGGCACAGGCCTGGGCAAGGTTGTATGGAAGACCGGCAGTTGCCCATGCTGCAAGTCTCCCCTCTCCACGACACCGATGTTGTCCAAGGGAAGGGCATTAGGACCCATACAGCTTGGCACCAGTGTCATCGCAGAGCACTGTGTGATTAAGTGCCTTGCTTAAAGACACAACACACTGCCTCGGCTGGGGCTCGAATTCACGACCTTCAGATCGCTAGTTGAATGCCTTAACCACTTAGCCATGTGCCCACAACTAGAGGGCACAGCCTCAGAATAGAGGGACGCCAGCTGTAGCAGAGATGAGGAGGAATTTCTTTCGCCAGAGGGTGGTGAATCTGTGGAATTCATTGCCACGAACGGTTTAAAGCAAAAGTTGATAGGCTCTTGATTAACCAGGGTGTCAAAGATTATGAGGAGAAGGCCGAAGAATGGAGCTGAGAAGGATAATAAATCAGCCATGATGAAATGGTGGAGCAGACTTGATGAGCTGAATGACCAAATTCTGCTTCTATGTCTTAAAGTCTTATAGAATTATTTGAGAATGTGACAAAGCACATTGAAGAAGGTAGGTTAGGAAACATCATGGGCCCAAAGGGCCTGTAATGTTCTATGTTCTAGTCTGTTGATACCTTGCACTAAACCCAGAGAAAGACTTGTATTGATTGACATCAGATCCATTTTCCTTATTTTTGAAATTAAGTTTTCTAGTGTAATGGATGTGGGGGATGGGATCAGAGTCATGCTTTCATTTTCTATCCAAAGATCATTGGAACTTGATTCTGTATGCTTTCCCCTGCACGAGTTGCTTCAACCCTGTACCACTGCCTAAGCCTGTGGCATTTTCCATAAGAAATAGTAAACATTAGTGTATGCCAGGCAAATTTTGGCCTTGCAGCTGCATTAAAAGATGCTCTGTTTGTGCATTAATATTGGAAAAGCAGAGATTTGTTTCTGGCACTCTAGCTCATCATTTGAGTAAAAATATGAACGATGCTGATGTTGAGTAACCTTGGTTTACTGGGAGGATAAGGGAACCAGTGTCAGTGGCCTCTTCCAGGCTTCAAGCTGCATCGTTAGGCATTGGATTGCATTAAATCATTTACATTAATTAGTTTTTATACATTTGCAAGCATCCTGAATAAAGTACTCTATTCTGGACTTTGTCATGGGAGGCCAAATAGGAGAAAAGATTCAAGGGTGTGCTTAATAGAGTACTTTTTGAAGAAATGCAATATTCAGACTGCCTCCTGGGAATCTCAAGCTCATGACTCAGCAAAGTAGAGAAGAAAAAATTGGGATGGTATTGAGCACCTAAGTTCATACATCAGAAACAACATGGGTCCATGCGAGTGGCAGAATCTGATTTAATTTCATTGCTGTATCATGGAATTTGTTGTTTTGTGGCAACAGTATAGTGCAATACATTAAAAACTATAAATTGCAATAAGAAATATATACAGTAAATGTATGTGTGTATACATGTGTATAAAAAGAGAGCAAAAGTAGTGAAGAAATGTACCTGGGTTGGTTCATTGTCCTTTCAGAAAACTGATGGCAGAGGACGGAACCTGTTCCTAAAATGTTGAGTGTTTTCAGGCTCCTGTACCTCCTCCCTGATGGTAGCAATGAGGTGAGCGCATGTTCTGGGTGATGGGGATCCTTAATGATGGATCTGGTCTTTTTGAGGCAAAGCCTTTTGAAATATCCACCCATCTCTGAGAAGTTCTGCAGTTTCCACGTTGGCCCCTCTACCCAACCCAGAACTCTCAAAGCCGGAGTGGAAGCACATACCCTCAATTGTGAAGGACTTTCTTTGGAGTAGAAGAAAGTGATCATATACCAATTCATAATTAACTTTGAGATTCCTCATGTTTCAGATGCACCAAAGTGTTACCCAGGATCTAAAGAGGCTCTGTTTGCTTTATCTCCTATTCCAGCAAAGCAATTTGGCGTAACATCATCTCTGTCACATTTTGTATGTGTCCAGTAGATAGAAAGCCAGTGTTGAATTAAACTTGAGCCTGTTTCTCAATGTGCCAGATATGTTTCCATTACTATTTTGTTTAGATTAGATTAGATTAGATTCAACTTTATTGTCATTGTGCCGAGTACAGATACAAAGCCAATGAAATGCAGTTAGCATCTAACCAGAAATGCAAAAAATAATAGTGTTATTTACAAAATAACTGCGAATAAAAAGTAAGTGCTACAGCACACAAATATAAAAGTACTGAGATAGTACAATATAGGTGCAATACTGCTAAAAGGAAAGTGAACTTTTAGAAAATTATCACTGGTTACTAATTAAAGGGGCATAGATCTAACATTGTACTGGTACTGCTTATTATGTAGGGAGAGTTTCCATTAGTGTCAATTAGTGGAGACCAGCAATTCCTTGGTCAGCAAACCTGGAGCTAGAGGTAAATAGAGACAAGAGTGACCACCCCCTGCCCAGGTCATCAGGGTTAGAGGTCCACAGCAATCTCATGGTCAGGTGAGCACGCTCTGAGGAAGCCAGTTATCCCCAGGTCAGCGAGTCCCAAGCTGGAAGCCCATATAAGCAGGAGTCTTGAGCACCTGAGACAGCCCCCTCCCCACCACTGGATCACTGGAGTTGGAGATCCATCCGAACCTTGGAAGCCAAAGCCCAAAAGTCAAACCCTTGATTGACGCATCCTGAGGTTGAGGCCCGAAGGTCAAATCCACGATCAGCGAATCCTGTGGTCGAAGCCCGAAGGTCAAATCCATGATCAGCGAATTCTGTGGTTGAAGCCCGAAGGTCAAATCCATGATCAGCGAGTCCTGTGGTCGATACCCAGAGGTCAGCAAAGTCCAGTAGGGCAAATCCAGAACTCAGAGAGTCCGGAGATAGAGAGCCAGAAGGTGGAGGATTGAAGTTGGCGAGTCAGGAGGTAAAGGACCAAAGGCTGAGTCAAACAGGGACTTGAGGTTGGTGACCCAATGTCTGAGAGTTCGGAGCCAAGAACTGGAAGCCTGCCTTGGGGTTTACAGCCTTGCCTGTGTGTGTGAGGGGGTGGGTAGGAGGGTGGGAAAGGGCATGTTTTGCTGTTATCTTACTTTGTTCTGTTTTTAACTGTAAGTTTTGATGAACATGTGATGAATGAATGTGAATTAACCAGTTGTTAGCATTAAACAACAGGAATTCTGCAGATGCTGGAAATTCAAGCAACACACATAAAAGTTGCTGGTGAACGCAGCAGGCCAGGCAGCATCTCTAGGAAGACGTTAGTCCTGACGAAGGGTCTCGGCCTGAAACGTCGACTGCACCTCTTCCTAGAGATGCTGCCTGGCCTGCTGCGTTCACCAGCAACTTTTATGTGTGTTGTTGTTAGTTGTTAGCATTTCCTGCTTTCAATGTTTTCTAACTTTATAATATACGTAATGACTTTGCTATAGCTAGCAAACTGGGAAAGATTCTGTATCCTGAAGAATATCCCCACCTTCCAGCTCTGGTCTTCATTGCCTCTGTCAAAATGCCAGTTGGCTCTGCTTGTTGATAACGTAATTTGTACAGCAGCAAGTTAATCTGCCCACTGATGAAGGGTTCCAACAGATGTTTGTTTCACTTGGTCCTGTACTGTGAGCTGGTTTGAAGGCTTCATCGTTAAGTGATAGGAGCTATGACTGACAGCAGTTGATAGGAATAGAAATTCCAAAATAGTTACTGAAATGAAGCTGTTGTAGATGACCAAGTACTCTAATGTCGTTAAATATATACACGCAACTGCTTCAGCTTGCTTTGACCCTCTTAAGTTATTGAGCCAAATGTACTATGTTTATTCAAAGTATCTTTCTGCGACAGAAACATATTCCATATGTTCGGCATAGTAGTTGTACACCTCACAAGCTGCCTCCCTATCCTTTCTTTCCCGTATCCTCATCTCTTCCCATTATTTTGGAGCTTTTTTCCAACATGGGCAGATTTGTCTTCCATCCCTCACGGAGGTGGGTTATAACCTTGGTTCCTGAGCTATTAGTCAGTGTGGTGATGAGTTACATTTTCTGGGTAAAGGGAAAATTACTGAAATCCCTGTTGCATTTATTATTGACTCTCTGCATTTATGAGTTATTGTTTTAGGCTGTATTACAAAATTATGTCAATATTTCTCTTCCTTTTGTTAAAGAACAGACTCTAATCTGTTCAGGGTTTTGCTGTTAATTATTTCACCCTTTGTTCTTCTCTTAGTGTTGAATCAAAGAAAGAACTGAGAATTTTGAAAATTCAAATATCACTAATAAATATTTCATTTCTCAGTCCCAAGTCAACTACCTGGAAGGCAATGTTTTGGAGTACAATTACTGAATATATTGTTGATAAAAGAGGCGGGAGGAGAGAGAAGCAGCGCGCCGCGCGTGCGCAGCCCTCCAATGAAAAATGATTTCGTATCTATTAAATAGGGGCCATGGACAATTCTGATTTGATGGAGATGGATGTGAAAGCACAGAGGAACATCTGGAAAAATTTCTGAAGCGCTCATTCGCTGCTGTTGTTACTGTGCGGTCGGGTAACTTTCGGAGGGAAGGCCTCAAAATCCCCGGCTCTGCCTGCTGTTGGTGACCGAGAAGGAGGTCGAATCGCTCGGACAGAGATGGCGCTCAGTACTCGGTGTCGGAGAGCTGATCAGAGCTCGAAGTTTTTGGATGACTCGGAGTCGGATCATGGTCGGGTATGGCAGGGAGAGTTTTTCATCCTTCTCTCCGTCTGCGTGAGATGTGGGACATTTGAGAGACTTTGAACTTTTACTGTGCTCATGGACTTCTTCATCAAGTTATGGTATTGTTGCACTGTTGTAACTATATGTTATAATTATGTGGTTTTGTTAGTTTTTTTCAGTCTTGGTCTGTCCTGTGTTTTGTGATATCACACCGAAGGAAATATTGTATCATTTCTTAATGCATGCATTACTAAATGACAATAAAAGAAGACTACGTGTCTTCATAATCATAATCATATTGTTAGGTTGCAATCACACTGCTGAATACAGCAGTGTAAATTTCCATTGTTGACACAGCCACTAAAACAAGCAATCTGTCAAAGATACGCTCAGAAGAGATAATCAAGTGTATGGTCAGAAAATTTGTTTTAAGTACTTTTAAGATGAGATGAGAGGATGGGCAAAGAATATCAGAGTCCAGATTGCAGGAGTCTGTTGAGGCTTGTGTTATTCAGAGAGAGAAGGAAAAGAATACAAAAGAGAGAAGGGGCTTGATGGAAATGAGCCCTTCAGACCATAAAGTCCATGCTAACAATCATGAAACCATTTACATTAATCCCTTTTTAATTTTCAACACAACTCCCAGATTCCACCTGAACAATCAGGACAGCTTACAGTGGATCAGATGTCAGAGGATGTCCATGTCTGAAAGATGTTGCCTGTATAGGGCAACACGTAAAATTGCTGGAGGAGCACGGCAGGCCAGGCAGCATCTATGGAGGGAAATAACCCGTCGGCATTTTGGCCTGAGACCCTTTTATCAGGATCTGCTGAGTTTCTCCAACATTTGGTGTGTTGCTCAAGACTTCCAGCATCTGCAGAATCTCTTTTGCAGCCTTTATAAGGTTGGGTGAAGTCATGGAAACTTGAAAGCAATGCGGAAGATTTTAAATCTAATACATGAGGTGCCGTTGTAATTCCACAACAGTTCTGGTAAAAGCCGGACAGGGAGTCAGTCACTTTAAAGTTTTCACTCGAGAGGATTGTGTACAAGAGACTTGCCCGGGTTGGGGGTGGTGGGGGAGGGGGAGGGAAAGAAACATAGAAGTAAGCAGTAACCACAAGAGAGTCTCAAGTGTAGTACACACAAAATGCTAAGGGAGCTCAGCATCTATGGAATGGAATAATGAGTTGATGCTTCAGAGAGAGACCCTTCATCAAGACTTCATTGGACTTCAAAAGTAGTGGATACAGTCCAGTCCATCATGGGCAAAGCCCTCCCAACAATTGAGCACATCAACATGAAGCACTGCTCTAGGAAAGCAGCGTCCATCATCAGAACATGCTGTCGTCTTGCTGCTCCCATCAGGAAGAAGGTACAAGAGCCTCAGGACTCGCACCAGCAGGTTTAAGAAAAGTTATTGCCCCTCAACCATCAGCCTCTTGAGCCAAAGGGAATAACTTTGCTCTACTTCACTTGCCCTATCATTGAAATATTTCCTGAACTAATGGATCCACTTTCAAGGACTCTTTGTTTCACATTCTTTATTTATCGCTTATTTATTGATTATTATTCTTTCTTCTTTTCGTACTTGCACAGTTTGTTGTCTCCTGCGTTCTGGTTGAACCCCCAGTTGGGTGGTCTTTCATTGATTCTGTTATGGTTATTATTCTATAGATTTTGTGAGTATGCCTGCAAGAAAATGAATCAGTTGTATATCGTGAAATGTATGTATTTTGATAGTAAAATTTACTTAGAACTTTATTCCATTCCATAGATGCTGCCTGACCTGCTGAGTTCCTGCATCATTTGTATGCCAGTAAATACTATAGGCATTGAATAAATGTTGCATTTGATAAGTTCAGCTCTGCATTTAACAAGTTGTTAAATCTACTTCAGTCCACGTAAAAGCAAAAAGAACTTGGGTTTTCAAACATTTTTTTAGTTGGAGTAAATGATAACTTGCCTGCAGAGTGATGCTGGAAGGGTAGCCTGACAAAGAAGTTGACAGCAAACTTCAAAACCTGGTCTTTGTACCTTCCTCTGCAATTGATCCTTGATTTTCTCATTGGGTGATGAGTAATCAGTAACAACATGTCTTTCTTGCAGTCAGTTGTCACAAGCACACCCCAAGGATGTGTGCTTAGCCCATTGCCCTACTCTATCTGCAGTCATGACTGTGTGGCTAGACACAGCTCAATCGACATCCATAAATTCGCGGATAACACCACTGTTGTTGGCAGAATCTCAGATGGTGATATAGAGGTGCACTGGAGTGAGACAGATTGAATATTTGAGTGGTGTCGCAACAACAACCTTGCACTCATTGTCAGCAAGATCAAAGAATTGATCGTGGACTTCACGGGAATGGCAGGAGAGTCCTTTTTGAGAGGTCGGAGGTCAGCAGTGGAAAGGGTGAGTAGCTTCAAATTTCTGGGTGTAAACATCTCAGAGAATCTATTTTGGGCCCAACATCAGAATCAGAATCAGGTTTATTATCACTGGCATGTGACGTGACATTTGTTAACTTAGCAGCGGCATTTCAATGCAATACATAATCTAGCAGAGAGAAAGAAAAAAATAAAATGAAACAATAGTAAATAAACAAGTAAATCAATTATGTCTACAGAATAGATGCAAATGCAAAGAAAGCTTTACTTCATTAGGAGTTTGAAGAAATTTGGAATGGCACCAAAGACTCAAGAAAATTTCTGTAGCTGTACCATAGAGTGCATTCTGGTATGGAGGCTTCAATGCAGAGGATCACAAGTGGCTTCAATGGGTTGTACACTCAGCTAGTTTCATTCCAAGAGTGGTCTTCAGCTAGCCACAAAAAGACTGCATCCATCATTGAGGACTCTCACCATCTACGACATGCCCTCTTCTCAGTACCACCATCAGGGAGGAGGTACAGGAGGCTGAAGATGCATATTCAATGGTTTAGGAACAGTTTCTTCCCCTCTGCCATCTAATTTCTGAATGGTCCATGAACACTACTTCACTATTCCTCTTTGGCACTCTTCATTTATTTGTTATTGTAACTTAGTCATTTTGATGTCTTGTACTGTACAGCTGCCACACAAATTTCACAACATATATCAGTGATAACAAACCTGTTTCTGATTCTGATCATCTATACACTTGCATCCATATAGCCCCACCAAGGGGCAAGGGCTAAAGTTGAGGCAGGGTGGATCCATGCCAGTTCCAAATAAGAGCTCATGTAAATCCAAGGAATAAGTGTAGCTTGGTTCACCAATTTTTCCATCATAGTGGCAGTAAGTAAAACACATTGTGGCCAATCATTGTGGAAGTCCTTCATTACAAAGTCAGGGAGAAACAGGACAGGATGAATTCAGACCCTAAGTTTTGCAACAATAGTCATTCATGTATCTTGTTTTACTGAGAACATTGATAGCACTGTATAATTTCAGCCTTTGGTAGTCATATAAATTTCCAGTCTTCTCTTTGAGAATTTCAAAGCCAAAATTTTGCAATTTAAAAGTAAAGTGAAAAATATGGTGTTGCAAATTTCTGATAGCATTCTACCAGCTGACATTGGAATACCTCAGAGGGGATGCTTTAAAAGCAAATACACTCAAACACATCTGTTTACTGTTTATATCAAATTTCAGAGATGGGTATCAACTCAGTGTGTAACTGAGATTCAGCATCTACTGGTTTGGTTGAGATTTGGTTTATTGTCCAATAATGGCCAGTCAAACATTTAAGGTGAATTTATTGTCAAAGTACATCTATGTCACCTGTAGTACTTTGACATTCATTTTCTTGCAGGCATTTACAGCAAAAATAAAGAAATATACTAGAACTTATGAAAAAATATGCATAAACAAACTCTGACAAATAATCAGAGTGGAAAAGGAGGCAAATTGTTCACTAAATAAATAAATAATACTAAGAACAGGAGTTATAAAGTGCTTGAAGGTGAGGTTATGAGATCAGTTAACACACATCAAAGTTGCTGCCTGGTCTGCTGCGTTCACCAGCAACTTAGATGTGCGTTGCTTGAATTACCAGCATCTGCAGATTTTCTCGTATTATGAGATCAGTTCACTAGTTGGGTGAGCTCAACAGGAGCTCATCCCCACATCCTTCACATTTTGTTCTCTGAATCAGGTGGCCAAATCTGGTGGAGCAAAATAGCAAAATATGATGAAATGGAAGATTAAGACAAGTCCCACAAAATTCCACACCAATACCCACAGGTAGCCTAGCCAAGCTTCTTCGCAGTTTTGCAGCCTGTAAAGACGATCAAGGCTGGGTGCTATAGTAGTGTAGCAGTTAGCACAATGCCATTACAGCTTGCCAGAGTTCAGAGTTCAAATCCGATGCCACATGTAAGGAGTCTGTTCATCCTCCCTGTGGACGATGGGTTTTCTCCGGGTGCTCCAGTTTTTTCCCACAGTTCCAAAGACATACAGGTTAGTAGGTTAACTGGTCATTGTAAATTTTCCTGTGATTAGGCTACGGTTAAATTGGGGGTTGCTGTGCGAAGGGGCTTATTTTGTGTTCCATCTAAGTAAATAAATACATTTTTCAGTCTTCAAAAACCAATAAAAATAAACTTCAACATGTATTTATTTTAAGGACTTATATTTAAATCATTAGACCAAGCAGAAACACAAATAATTTTAAAACCTAAACTTGCTTCTGGCTTTCCTTCACCTCATAATTAGGAATTGCCTGTTCAAAGCAAGGTGACTGGTGTAGGATCCAAGAGCAATATTCCTGTGTAAATCCTGGGGAAATCAATACATTCTTGCTCATCCATTGAATTTCATGGTGAGAAATGTGGTGGAGCACAGCCAGGAAATGCTCTTCCTTCCCTGGGAAGTGGGGATGTATGTTTGTGTAATATTCGGCTCCACTCCCACATACTTAGAAAATGAAGCAGTCTATGTCTGCATGCAACAAGGTCAATACAATATTCAGATAGGGACTGAAAAGTCACAAACACCTTTCTTATCATGAAAATGCCAGGCCAAATAAGACATGGGAGCAGAATTTGGCCATTCAGCTCCATCAGGTCTGTTCCGCCATTCCATCCTGGCTGATTTTATTATCACCCTCAATCCCATTCTCCTGCCTTCTCTCCATAACCTTTGATGCCTTGACTAATCAAGAGCCTATCAAACTCTGCTTTAAATGTACCCAGTGACTTGGCCTATACAGCCATTTGTGGGCAGGAATTCCATAGGTTTGAAAGGGATGTCAGAATCAGGTTTAATATCACTGGCGTATGTTGTGAAATTTGTTGTTTTGCGGCAGTAGTACATTGCAATACATAAAAAACTATAAATATGAATAACATTTAATAAGTTGTGCAAAAAGAAGGTGGTACTAAGGTAGTGTTCATGGATTCATTGTCCACTTAGAAATCTGATAGCAGTGAGAAAGAAGCTGCCTCTAAAACATTGAGTGTGTGTCTTCAGGCTCCTGTACCACCACCTTGATGGTAGCAATGAGAAGAAAGCATGTCCTGGGTGGGGATGGGGGGAATCCTTGATGAAGGATGCTATTTTCTTGAGTCATCGCCTTTTGAAGATAGCATCGGTACTGGGGAGGCTAATGCCGCTGATGGAGCTGGATGAGTTTGGCACTTTCTGCGGTTTTCCGATCCTGCAACTGTGGTCCCTCCATATCAGGTGGGAATGCCACCTGTTGGAATGCTCTCTGTGGTATATCTGCAGAAACTTACGAGATTCTTTGGTGACATACCAAGTCTCTTCAAACCGCTAATGAAATATAGCTTCTGTTATGCCTTTAACAAACAAGAGAAAATCTGCAGATGCTGGAAACCCAGGCAACACAGACAAAATGCTGGAGGAACTCAGCAGGCCAGTCAGCATCTATGGAAAAGAGTACAGTCGACATTTCGGGCCTAGGCCTGAAACATTGACTGTACTCTTTTCCATAGATGTTGCCTGGCCTGCTGAGTTCCTCCAGCATTTTGTGTGTGTTGTTCAGTATTGCCGCCTCTATAATTGCATCAATATGTTGGGCCCAGAAAAGATTGAAGATGTTGTCACCCAGAAACTTGAAACTGCTCACCCTTTTCACTGCTGATCCCTCGGTGAGGATTAGTCTGTGTTCCCTTGACTTCTCCTTTCTGAAGTCCATAATAAATTCATTGGTTTTACTGACGTTAATGCAAAGTTGATGTTTCGCTACCATTTGACCAATTAATTTATCTTACTCCTGTATGCCTCCTTGTCACTGTCTGAAATTCTGCCAACAATAGTTGTGTCATTGGCAGATTTATAGATGGCATTTGAGCTGAACCTAGCCAAACAGTCAGGGATGTAGAAAGATTAGGGCAGTGGGCTCACCATGTATCCTTGAGGTGCGTCCGTGTTGATTGTCATTGAGGAGGAGATGTTATTTCTGATCTACACTAACTTTGGTCTCCTATTGTGGAAGTCAAAGATCCAATTGCAGAGGGAGGTACCAAGGGCCAGATCTTGGAGCTTGTTGATTAGTACTCAGAGTATGATTGTGTTGAATGCTGAGCTATAATCAATAAACAGCAGTCTGACGTAGGTATTACTGCTATTGTTCAGGTGATCCATGGCCAAGTAGAGAGCCACTGAGATAGCGTCTGCTGTAGACCTATTGTAGCAATAGGCAATTTGCAATGGGTCCAGGTACTTGCTTGGACAGGAGTGATTCTGGCAATGACCAACCTCCCTAAGCTCTTCATCACAGTAAATGTGAGTGCAACTGGTTTATGGTCATTGAGGCAGCTCATCCTGTTTTTAGCATTGGTATGATTGTTGCCCTTTTGAAGCAGGTGGAACTTCCAACTGCAGCAGTGAGCGATTGAAGTTCTTATGTTCTGAGGCTGTGTCCTCCGGTCCTAGACTCTCCCACTATGGGAAATATCCTCTCCATTTCCACTGTATCTAGGCCTTTCAATATGCAATATATTTCAATGAGATCTTCCCTTAAGCCTTATAAACTCCAGCAAGTACTGGACCAGAGCCATCAAATGCTTCTCATACATTAGCGCATGACTTGCCCTTGACATTCAATGTCATTAACATCTCTGAATCTTTCACCATCAATATCCTGAGGGTCACCATTGTTCAAAAGCTGAAGTGGATCAGATACATATATGCTGTGGCTAGAAGAGCAGGTCAAATACTGGTCATCCTGTGATGAAAGCCTTTCTACCAATTCCATACCATAAATAGGGTGATGAAGTAATCTCTCACTAGATGAGTACAGCCCCAAGATAACATTAAAGAGTTCCTTTAAAGATAAGTAGTGTACTTAATTGGTATCCCATTCCGTCGCTCTACCACTGGCATACAATACCTACCTTGTGGAACATCCACAAAATGTTGTTTACTTGGGCAGGTGCATGGGAGCAGCATCTATCAATTTCTCTTTGGGTCATACACCATTGGTAACCTATCAATGTTCCTTCATTGTACTTGGGTCTAAGTCATAGATCTTCCTGTCTGCTTTATAATTCTTGTGGTCACTACCACCTTCTCAAGCAACCAGAGATCAGCAATGCCTGCATCCTGAAAACTGAAGATATTTGGTTGCTATGTTTGGGATGTAAAACACTTGTGGAAGGTCTGAAATTTGCTTTCATGTCTAAAAATTTCTAAGCAAGTGTCGGGATATTGTCACTTGTATCCCAACTAGTGTTATTTCCTAGCTGTCTTACTTCTTCCAAATTCATTTTAATGATCAGATGATCTGCTTTAATGTGGCTGCTTGTGGAAGCCTGATAAGTACAAATTCATGTGTTTTTTCATCGTTGTAATATGCATTTGGAACTTCAGAAAGGGGTAGGAGAGATTCAAGATTCTCTCCAGTCTTTCTTTCACATTTTGGTTAGTGGAAAAGCTTGGTCTTCACAGAAATATATGATTATAAGAAATAAAAGCAAGAATAGATTGTTTACTCTTTGTGTGACTCCAGCATTTACCTTTGCTGTACTCCTCTGTCTCATGTAGAGTTGGGATAGCGAGACTGGCCAACGAGCTCATGTTCCCCATTTACACCCATGTGACTAACGAACACACTAACCCATTTATCGTTCAAATATGGGAGGAAGGCTGGTATGTCAGAATGGGAATGGGATGTGGAATTAAAATATGTGGCATGTCTATCCACGGCCTCCTCTACTGTAAAGATGAAGCCACACTCAGGTTGGAGGAACAACACCTTATATTCCGTCTGGGTAGCCTCCAACCTGATGGCATGAACATCGACTTCTCTAACTTCTGCTAATGCCCCACCTCTCCCTCGTACCCCATCCGTTATTTATTTATATACACACATTCTTTCTCTCATTCTCCTTTTTCTCCCTCTGTCCCTCTGACTATACCCCTTGCTCATCCTCTGTTCCTGCCCCCCACTGTCTTTCTCCCCGGACCTCCTGTCCCATGATCCTCTCATATCCCCTTTGCCAATCACCTGTCCAGCTCTTTGCTCCATCCCTCCCCCTCCTGTCTTCTCCTATCATTTTGGATCTCCCCCTCCCCCTCCCACTTTCAAATCTCTTACTAACTCTTCCTTCAGTTAGTCCTGACGAAGGGTCTCGGCCTAAAACGTCGACTGTACCTCTTCCTAGAGCAGCTTTGATGTGTGTTGCTCTTCCTAGAGATGCTGCCTGGCCAGCAACTTTAATGTGTGTTGCCTGTGTTTTAATTGCTGGCTTGTTTCTCATTCTAAAGGCATTTTGATGCCTAACATTATGTTGCTGATTATTCTGTGTAAACCTGGACTCTTTTTGTATGCTTAAATTGGTGTCCACCATCTTTTGGCCCTAGGCTGATAATAAACATAAATATAACAAATATTTCAAGATGAAAGCCACTATTTTAAACACTTCCTATCAACCCCATCCTCTTAAACACTGATTTCAGTCATTCCTAGCAGCAGCTCTGACTAATTTGCAGAAAATATGAAATCTTGGTGTCTTTTACAGTTCTGTAGAAGTAAATTTCAACCTTCATGTTGCCTGCTTTACCAAGGCTATTTAGTACAGTGTTGACATTTACACTCCATCCTCTTGCACACTACTTTTGAAGGCTTTTTCCAGTTTTTCATTATCTTTAAGTAAATCCCTATCTTCTGTCACCATCTATTTTCCAACTTCCTCAGAATAATCCCAGAGTTGAATACATTGATGTTAAATATATAAACGAACTTTGAATCTTTGTTGACCTGCAATGGCTTGTTCTCATGCCACAATATTATATTTTAAATACCTTACTTAAATTCTTTCCTCTGTAATACTCTCCTACTATTTCTCTAGATATCCTCGCTACCGACCTTTACTCCCCTGCCTCTCATCTTTTTACCCTCCTGACACCATAGTAACTCATTGCACTTCCATCGTAATGTCTTGGGCTCTCCCGCAGACGACTGCGTCTTAATTATGTCAACACGATTTTCCACCAGGTTTTTGGTCACCTCTCCTAGCTCCAGCAGTTTGGGAAAAAAAAACAATATTTTTACAAGTCAGTGTGGATTTAAATCAGAAAAGTCCTATTTACTTTTTTTCCCTTAATTCTCCAACCCTCCTCATTTATTTAGCGCTGTGGCACAGATATGTAGCTCAATAAAGTTAGCTTCTTGTGTTTTTTTAAATGAAGATGTATTTCTTCTATTATTGCAGTATGTTTATAATTTATATAAAACCATAAAATATAGGAACAGAGTTGGGCCATTTGGCCCGTCAGGTCTGTTCTACCATTCCATCATGGCTAATTTTCTCTCTCAACTGCACTCTCCTTGTAACCTTCTCCCTGTAACCTTTAACACCATTACTAATCAATAGCCTGCCATCCTCCACTTCAAAAGTACCCAATCACTTGGCCTCCACAGCTGCCTGTGGACACAATTCAGCATCCTTTGGCTAAAGGCTTCCACCTTATTTCTGTTCTAAAGAGATGTTGAAGGATGTAATGGATAAAGGTTGCAGTACTTATTCTCAGCCAGAAGTCATCATGTGTTTCAGGAGTAGGATGGTGGATATTTGTGCCTATTGATTTCACATCCTTTGCCTAGGAGGGAAGGCAGTCTTGTATAATTTGCTGATTTGTTGGCACCGCACTGTACATTGATGTAATGGATGGAATGTGTTACTCTGTTTTGTAGAAACTCGCAGTCAGAAAGAAAATTTATCTATCAAGGCAGTGGTTGTCTTGCCTGTGTAAGTAAGAGAGATGTTGGAAAGCATACTTGAGCATATTGGCTGTTTTAATGGCTACAGAAGTGCTCGCTGAGTTGAGACGCGGACTGCTGGCTAACTGTTGCACAAAATGTCTAATCGTGCAAAAATGTTCCAACTCTTATAAAGGCAGAGAAGGAATGCAAAACAAAAAAAATAGGTACAGCTGCAGCATCTTGTTTCTTAATTCCAGTCAGTGGCCATTTTATTAGGTACAGGAGTGTAGCTAATAAAGGGGCCACAAAAATGGAACCGGGTGTAGTCTTCTGCTGCTGTAGCTCATCTACTTCAAGATTTGATGTGTTTTGCTTTCAGAGATGCTCTTCTGCACACTGCTGTTATAACATGTGGTTATTTGAGTTACTGTTGCCTTCCTATCAGTTTGAACCAGTCTGACCTCTCTCATTAACAAGGCGTTTTCACCCATGGAACTGCCACTCACTTTTTGTCTTTCGCACCATGGTGCTATTATGGGTTGTTTTCAGATTAGACACCTGGGATAGTCGTGTGTCACAGATTTCATTGTTGTTTGTCTTCCATATTCTTGTTTTGGTTAAGAGTATAGATCTCATGAACATTAAGTTTGTAGAAGACACCAAAGCTAGTAGTGTGGAGGGCAGTGAAGAAGGTTATTGAAGATTACAAAAGGATCTAAGGACAACCCTTTTCATGCCATGGACCCCTATCATTAACCGAGGGATCTGTGGACCCCAGGTTGACAACCCCTGATCTAAGTCAACTGTGAAAGTGACCAAAGGAATGCAGGTGAAACTTAATTTAGGTAAGTGTACATGGATGCTTTCTGATTTCAGATTCATTTATTATCACATGTACATCAAAACATAGGGCGAAATGTGTTGTTTGTGTTAACGATCAACACACCCTAACGATGTGCTGACAGCCGCCCATAAATATCGCCTCTCATTCTGGTGCCAGCATGGAATGCCTAGCGTGTTCAGCAGAACTGAGCGCCGTGGTGATGCAGTGGTTAGCACAGCGCTTTACAGTCAAACGACCAGGGTTCAATTCCTGCCACTGCCTGTAAAGAGTTTGTACTTTCCCCCCCGTGATCGCACCGGTTTCCTCTGGGTGCTCTGATTTTCTTCCATAGTCCAACGACTTACTGGGCAGAAGGTTAATTGGTCATTGCAACTTGTCCCTTGTTTAGGCTAGGATTAAATTGGGGGTTGTTGAGTGGTGCGGCTCAAAGGTCTGGAAGGGTCTACTCTGCACTGTATGTCATTAAATTTAAAAAGAACAACACAAGCAACAATAGTAACAGCACCACAGCAACAACAAAACGAAGTAACAGTAGCAAAGCAAACCCCTTTCCTCCCTCCCACTTACACATAGGCTGCCTCGGAGCCTCCAATGGACTTGCAGATGTTGGGCCTCAGAATTACAGACACACTGACCCAGGGCTTTGACCATTGGGTCTCGTGCTCACCAATTCTGATCTTCAACTTTTTGGGCTTCAATCTTCAGTATCAACCCCAGGACTTAATGAGCATGAACCCTGAACTCCAGGCCACGGATCTGAGATTCACATGGATCTCTGACTCTGGGACTTACTGGGGGTGGGGGCAGGTACTTTCTGCCTGCACAGACCTCCCATCCCAGAACCCGCCGACCTGGGGAGGGCAGAGTCGCCAGCCCTCGTCCATGGGGCCCATGGGTCAACTTCCACAGTGCCTGCCAACCCGACTTCCATTCATGGGGGTCGCTGGCATTCAAGCTCAGAGCACTCCAACTGGACTCTGGCCTGGCCTCTAATTCCCCCTTATCCCTCTCCCTGAACCCGAACTCCTGGCACTGTCCCCAAAATCATGCCTAAAAACCTTTAAAACAACCCTGTCTGGGCCACGATCTCAATGGACATCACAGCTTGACGCCATCTTGACTGGAAGTTTAACTTCTGGGAAGTTAAAATGGGGAAGGACTTGCTTTGTAAATGAATTAGCCTTAGGGAGTGTTATAGGACAGGAAAACACTGGGGCTTCAGGTACTTTGCCTACCCGTACAGCCACTCTCAGGAGACGAAGGAGGCATATGGCAAGCATGCCTTCAATGGAAAAGCACTGAATACAAAAGATGTAGTGTCAAGTTATCACTGTATGGGATATTGTTGAGACCTCAACGGGGGTGATGTGTGCTGGTCGCGTTGCTTTTTGTAGGAAGGATGTGAATAAGCTGGAGAAAAGCAGAAGGAATTCACAGAAATGTTGCTTAGACTGGAGGGTTTGAGTTATAAGCAGAGATTGGGCATGCATTGTCTGTTTTCTGTAGAGCAGGGGTTCCCAACCTGGGGTCCGTGGACCCCTAGGTTAATGAAAGGGGCCCGTGGCACATAAGCAAGGGAGGTTGAGGGGTGACTTTAGAGTTTGAATAGGCACAGGATATAGTTTTAAGATGAGGGAGAAAGATTTAGAGGTGCAGGCTTCTCCACATAGAGAGTCATGGTGAATCTATAGAATAAGATGGCAGAAGGGATGGGTGAGGCAGATACAATTTACAACTACGAAAGACATTTGTGCAGATACGTGTATAGGAAAGGTTTAGGCAAAGTGGGCTGATGGGCCTATTTGCTGTATAACCATGGACCGCTCAAAGTACAGAGTTAAAATCTGAGGTCTAAATTTGTGCATATTGCTCTCTGGTTTTAAGACTATAAGGCATAGGAGCAGAATAAAGCCATTCAGCCTATTGAATCTGCACTGCCATTTGATCTTGGCTGAGTTATTATCCCTCTCAATCCCATTCTCCTGTCTTCTCCCCGTAACCTTTGATACGCTTACTAATCAACAACCTATCAGCCTCCACAGTTGTCTGTGGCAGTGAATTGCACAGATTTACCACCCTCTGACTAAAGAAATTCTTCATCATCTCTGTTCCAAAGGAAATCCTGTTGACAGTGTCATAATGTTTTGGAACAGCATGTTAATACTAGTTTGCCTCAAAATTCGTTACCTCTGATTATGGTGTGTCCTTGCTGTGAAAACCACTAAATAAAAAAGTTAACAGTGACTTTCCGTTTTGAAAATAGTAGTTTTTGCTCACAGATTTAACCACTTGTTCACAAAATATAATTTCTATGCATGTTTAAATATTTTAAATCTTGCCATGTTCATCTCTAATGTTGTTTACATTTCTGATTTGTACGCTTTTGCTCTTGTACAAAAGGCCTCTTTTCTTTTGATTTCTGATCACTTCAGAATTTCTTGTCATGATTTTAAGTTTGGCTTCATCATTAGGGATTCATGGCATTTACACTGCTTTGGAAACCCATGAGCTGGAGCAGAGAAATGTTGTAGATGGTTATTAATAACTCTGTGTAATGTGATCCTGTTAGGGAGAAATTCCAGCTGATGAAACAGATTCAAAATGGAGGAGAGGTCAGGGAGATTGTCCCAGATCATTGTTGCACTGAAG
Source organism: Mobula birostris (assembly GCF_030028105.1). NCBI lineage: Eukaryota > Metazoa > Chordata > Chondrichthyes > Myliobatiformes > Myliobatidae > Mobula > Mobula birostris. The sequence continues at coordinate 96,596,564 of NC_092380.1, read as the reverse complement.
TAGGTATTGATTGTAGAACTGATAAAGCTTATTTGCCAAAAGTGCTGTGGAGCATTAGTTCAACTCTTGATTATGCACTATAAATATATTGACCGAGAAATGTCATAATCTAGTGATAACACATGCAAAATTCAAGATTGTTTACCCTTGTGTACTGGAAGTTACATTAAAGGAAAATGAAATTTGTTACCTTGGATCCAATGCAGCACAAAAAAAAAGTAAGGTAAGGGAGCCAATACAGCCATAAAATAATGCTAGGCTCTGGAATGTCTGTACATTAGGTGACTCTGACAGGACATAATAAAGTAGTGTTGATGGGAGGGTGGTTGGGTGGGGCTGATCATCCTTACTACTTGAGGAAATGTAACTTTTTGAGTCTAGAGATCCTAGTGTGGATACCAGTAGCCTTCTTCCTGATGTGAATGGGACAGAGTGTCCACGTGCAGAGTGGGTAGGATCCTTCATGATATTACCAGCCTTTTGCTGGCACTCTTCTGTATATGTCCTTGATGGTAGGTAAGATGTTGCAGGTGATGCATTAGGCACTTTTGGCTACCCATTGTAGAGTCTTCCTGTCCGCCACAGTGCATTTTACTTCTCCAACTTCTGCTAAAGCCCCACCTCCCCCTCGTACCCCATCTTTTTATGCACACATTCTTTCTCTCACTCTCCTTTTTCTCCCTCTGTCCCTCTGAATATACCTCTTGCCCATCCTCTGGGTCCCCCCCCCCCTTGTCTTTCTTCCCGGACCTCCTGTCCTATGATCCTCTCGTATCCCCTTTTGCCTATCACCTGTCCAGCTCTTGGCTCTATCCCTCCCCCTCCTGTCTTCTCCTATCATTTTGGATCTCCCCCTCCCCTCCAACTTTCAAATCCCTTACTCACTCTTCCTTCAGTTAGTCCTGACGAAGGGTCTTGGCCTGAAACGTCGACTGCACCTCTTCCTACAGATGCTGCTTGGCCTGCTGCGTTCACCAGCAACTTTGATGTGTGTTGCTTGAACTTCCAGCATCTGCAGAATTCCTGTTGTTTGCATTTTACATGCTGCAGAAGGACATAAGTATTGATGTACAGAGTCCAGCTCTCTTCTGCCTCCTCAGAAAGTAAAGGTGTTGATGAGCTTCCTTGATTTTGTAGGACGTGTTCTGAGACTGTGAGAGGTCGTGTGAGATGTTCACTCCAATAAGTTTGAAACTGCTGGCGGTTTTCACTGCTGTACCACCGACGTAAATGGGGGTGTGAGTGGTGCAAGTTCTCCTGAAGTTGAAAGCCTGCATTCTGACATAAATTTCGTCGCATTCTAATTCTGTCAGGGCTAGGTGCATGACATCTATAATAGAGCAGTTCTGTCGGTAAGCGTATTTGTGAGTATGGAGTGTGGCAGGACTGGAGTTTTTGATGTGTGCCATTACCAGCCTTTCAGAGCACTCCATAATAATTGGCATCGGTGTCAATGGGCAGCATTCGTTTAGTTCTGAAAGTGTAGAGTTCTTTCGTACAGACATGTTGGTGGCCAATTTTTTGTAGCATGTGGCGGCAGCAGCCTGGACGAGTGAAGTGTTGAAGATATCCATGAAGACGTCAGAGAGCTGGTCCTGGGATGTTGTCCGGCCCGGCAGCCTTATTGGGGTTGACTCTCTGCAGAGTTTTCCTCACGTCTGCTGCTATCACAGACAGTGCTGCTCACCTGGGGGGAGGGGTGGCTTTCGTGGCTGGTGTTGTACCGAATGCCTCGAAACATACCTAAAAGTTGTTTAAACGATCGGTGAGGAGGCGTCCCTGGTACAGTTGACACTGTTTTTCCTCGTGTAGCCAGTAGTGCTCTTGATGCATAACCACATATGATGGGGATTGTTGTCACACAGGTATTCCTGATCTTTTTTTGTGTGTGTAGGTGGTCTTTTCCCTTTTGATACTTAAGGTGAATTTTCTCCTGGCTGCTCTGAGAGTTATTCTGTCTCTGGACTTTGAAAGCATTATCCCAGGTTTTGAGTAGGGGCCTCACATCTGCATTCAGCCAGGGATTCTGATGTGAAATGTTCCTTGAGGTCTGTGTCTTCTCCATTTGTGCTGGCCTCTTTCTACATCTGCTAGTTGGTCTGTTCAAACAGTCTTGAAGCATAGAGATTGCCTCTAAGCCATACAGTAATGAGACTCTTGATTGGACCATCAAATACTGGAGGGTCTCAATAGGTTAGGCAGCATCTTTGGAGGGGGGGTATAAACTATTGATGTTTTGGGCTGATACCCTTCCTCAGGACTGGAAGGGAAAGTTATTCATTATTTAGTGATTTTTTTTTAATGCTACTTGATTGGAAATGGACTCATTTTCACAGGGTGAAACTATTTAAGAGCTGTTTTACACTTCAATGGTATTTTGCCTGTGCACTTCCTGGAGTGAATTAACCATGTGAATCTGACACCTTTCTAAGGCTACGTCCACACTAGACCGGATAAAATCCGTAACTGAAGCTTTTTCTCTTCGTTTTGACCCTCCGTCCACACCGAATCGGTGTTTTCCTCCCCCGAAAACAGAGCTTTTCAAAAACGCTCTCCAGAGAGAATAAATCTGCAAACGCCTAATGGCCGGTGTAGTGTGTACGGGGTAAGTGGCTCTTTTTAAAAACGCTGTCATGACGTGCCGGAACAGATGGTGGTGGCAGCGCAGCATTTCATTGTTTTCTTAAATGCAACCTCCAACACCACAACAACAATGGCGGATGGCTTCATGCGTGTGTTTATTGTCTACATTAATTTCAACCCCCCCCCCACACAACCTAACAATTTCAGAACAGACGGCAACGAGACTGAAGCCAGAAGAGTTAGAAATGTACTCACCAAATACTTTGACCCAAACCTACTGAATACTGAATAAATAAATATACTCACTTTGCCCTATTTTCTGTCCTTGCTTGTATGGAGGTGGTTTACCTATTTATGCAAGTACTTCTCTGACAATAGATGTGTAACAGCCTAATGTAACATTGTATGGGAATACAAGACAACACTGATGCAGGCATGTTTTATACATTTAACAAGGTGTTTTATTTATGTATTGCTTGTGCAAACATTCAATAGATGTAATTGTCACTACTTCCAAAATGTCATTTTTAAGTAGTAGCTTACGTTTGACATAGACGTGAAAATGTTAAGGCCAAAAAAGGAAAATTATAAGTTTGACTTTTACTCAGGTAAAAATAAAATCACTTTTGCCCAGTAACTCATTTTATTGCACATGTTAAATACAGCAAAATAATACAGAAAGACATAGCAAGAGTAAAGGCAAACAAATGAGGTAACAGCAAATTTCACTTTTGCCCAGTAACAAGCCTTATTGCATTTGGTTGTAGCTGTCGTCCCTTTCATTGGTGAAGGGACTATCGGTGTAGGAAATGTTTCCAGGGTGACCCCTCTGTGGGAGTGGGGAAGATGTTGGCGGGGCCACCTGGGGGTCTGTGTGTCCGTATGTGTAGCTATTGTAGTGGCTGTGAGGCTGGTATTGTGGTGGTGAAAAGTACTGGGGGGAGCCATCATATTCCTCATCATTGCAAATCCCTCTGCAACAGAGTTAGTCAGTTTTTCAATGTTCATTGTCAGCTGGGTCATACTGTCTGTGAATTCCCTGTTGGTTGCCTCCATATGCTCCAGTATTTGTTTTTTTAGTTTTAAGTCCTCCTGCGCGAGAGCCAACAGCTGTCAGTCGTTTGGCAATTTCCTTTTTTAAGTTTTCCAGACGGTAACTGGACAATGTGCACCAAGTCTTTCACGGCGAGATTCCCCACCAAACATGTCGCAGCCATCATCTGTTGCTTGGTCCAAACTGTCGGAGTCGGGCGTACTCGTTGAAGTGTGTGAGTTCTGTAGCTGTGTCCTGCGCATACCCAGTAGGAGGAGATTCACCCAAATACCCATCTTAATGTGGAACGGAGGTATTTTCAAAAACGCTTGGTGTGGACGCCTATCGTTTTTACGCGAAACCGGCGTTTTCAAAATTATCCTGTCTAGTGTGGACGTAGCCTAAGTGTGTACATTAGATTTTGTTCTTTAGGGCATTGCTGAGGGAAATAAGTCCATGTATCCTGGGAGTAGCAGTCATGGACACTCCTAGGTATTAACTGGCTTCAGTAACACTATTCTTGTGTGAGATTCCATTAAGATAAATTGCATTGCTTAACCCTCTGTCTTTCAAGCCACTGACCTACCTACCCCCTCTCTGGGCCTCTGAAAGAGCCAGTTTTCAAATCCCTTCCTGCTCCATCCCCTAATTAAATCTATCTCAGTTCTGGACTTATCATGTATGGTTTATGATATGGATAATCTTCCAAGATCTTTTCATATCTGAATGTGATTTGCTAAATTTGGCTAAGTATTCCAGATTTTAAAAATCCCTGCTTGAAAGGGTAATGGAGCAGATTCAGCTGTGGCTTTTGAACGGGGAAAAGGGAAAATACTTGAGGCATTTAAAAACAAATTGAGCTACAAGAGAAAAACGAGAGAATGATTTAGCCAAATAACCCATAATATTCCTTAATTTCTTTTTGTCTCTCTCTGCACACACATAGATATTGATTGTAAAAGAATTGACCTGTTCTCAGTTAGGTAAGTGGGACTCGAGAGGAAAGTCAGTGAGAAAACAGGAATACATATAACAACCAAAGAGTGCAAGCTTCACAATCAGGACTGCCATGATAACAGTAAGAAGGCAGATAGGACCACAGCTTTAAACTGCATCTCTTTCAATGTATTAGGTTGGTAGGTAAGGTGGGCAAACTGAGGGTGTGGATTGCCTCGGGGGACTGGGTTATTGTGGCAATACCAAACGTGGCCGAGAGAAGGACAGGTCAGAAAGGCCAGGGAAGAAATCATGGAGGTTTAAAATTCCAGATGACAGGAGGGCAACTTTTAGACAATCTCTCACATGGCAGGCTGATCTGGAGGACTAAATCATATGAGATTCAGGGGGTGGGTTCAGAATTGACTGAATGATAAGAAGCAGAGATTAATGACTGAAGGTTGATTCTCTGACTGGAGGCCTATGACTAGTAGGGCACCCTAAAGGTCAGTGTTGGGACCTCTGTTAGTCATTCTTGGATATGAATATATCCAAAAATGACTTGGATATGAATATACATGGCTTGATTACGAAAGGTTCAAAAAACTAGGTAATGATAGAGATCTAGAAGATTATAAGGCTAGCAGGAAGGAGTTTAAGAATGAAATTAGGAGAGCCAGAAGGGGCCATGAGAAGGCCTTGGCAGATAGAATTAAGGAATATCCCAAGGCATTTTACAAGTATGTGAAGAGCACGAGGATAAGACGTGAGGGAATAGGACTAATCAAGTGTGACAATGGAAAAGTGTCTATGGAACTAGAGGAGATAGCAGAGGTACTTAATGAATATTTTGCTTCAATATTCACTACGGAAAAGGATCTTGACGATTATAGGAATGACTTTCAGCAGCCTGAAAAGCTTGAGCATGTAGATATTAAGAAAGAGGATGTGCTGGAGCTTTTCAAAAGCATCAAGTTGGATAAATCACTGGGACCAGACGAGACGTACCCCAGGCTATCCTGGGAGGCGAGGGAGGAGATTGCTGAGCCTCTGGTGATGATCTTTGCATCATCAATGGGGACGGGAGAGGTTCCGGAGGATTGGAGGGTTGCAGATGTTGTTCCCTTATTCAAGAAAGGGAGTAGAGATAGCCGCCCAGGAAATTATAGACCAGTGAGTCTTACTTCAGTGGTTGGTAAGTTGATGGAGAAAATCCTGAGAGGCAGGATTTATGAATATTTGGAGAGGCATAATGTAATTAGGAATAATCAGCATTGCTTTGTGAAAGGCAGATCGTGCCTTACGATCCTGATTGAATTCTTTGAGGATGTGACTAAACACATTGATGAAGGTAGAGCAGGAGATGTATATGGATTTCAGCAAGATAAGGTATCCCATGCAAGGCTTATTGAGAAAGTAAGGAGGCAAGGGATCCAAGGGGATATTGCTTTGTGGATCCAGAACTGGTTTGCTCACAGAAGACAGAGTGGTTATAGACAGGTCTTATTCTGCATGGAGGTCGGTGATCGGTGGTGTGCCTCAGGGATCTGTTCTGGGACCCCTACTGTTCATGATTTTTATAAATGACCTGGATGAGGAAGTGGAGGGCTGGGTTAGTAAAGTTGCTGATGACACAAAGGTTGGGGGTGTTGTGGATAGTGTGGAGTGCTGTCAGAGGTTACAGTGGGACATCGATAGGATGCAAAACTGGGCTGAGCAATGGCAGGTGGAGTTCAACCCAGATAAGTGTGAGGTGGTTCATTTTGGTAGGTCAAATATGATGGCAGAATATAGTATTAATGGTAAGACTCTTGGCAGTGTGGAGGATCAGAGAGATCTTGGGATTCGTATCCATACGACACTCAAAGCTGCTGCACAGGTTGACTCTGTGGTTAAGAAGGCATACAGTGCATTGGCCTTCATCAACCATGGGATTGAATTTAGTACTCAGTTCTGGTCATCTCACTACAGGAAGGATGTGGAAATGATAGAAAGGGTGCAGAGGAGATTTACAAGGATGTTGCCTGGATTGGGGAGCATGCCTTATGAGAATAGGTTGAGTGAGCTCTGCCTTTTCGCCTTGGAGAGACGGAGGATGAGAGGTGACCTGATAGAGGTGTATAAGATGATGAGAGGCATTTATTGTGTGGATAGTCAGAGGCTTTTTCCAGGGTTGAAGTGGTTAGCACAAGAGGGACAGTTTTAAGGTGCTTGGAAGTAGGTACAGAGGAGGTGTCGGGGTAAGTTTTTTTACATAGTGAATGTGTGGAATGGGCTGCTGGCGACAGTGGTGGAGGTTGATATGATCGGGTGTTTTAAGAGACTCCTGGATAGGTACATGTATCTTAGAAAAATAGAGGGCTATGGGTAACCCTAGGTAATTTCCAAGGTAAGGACATGTTCGGCACAGCTTTGGGGGCGCGAAGGGCCTATATTGTGCTATAGGTTTTCTATATTTCTATGATTAGCAAATTGCTCCTGATATTAAATTCGAGGTATCTTGATGGTAGTGAAGCAGGTTACAACTCATTTCAAAGAAATCTTGGTCAGTTTAAGGAGATGGGCTGAGGAATGACAAATGGATTCCAACTTAAATAGGTGTGAGCTGATGCATTTTGGAAGATCAAACTGGGGTAAGACATGTACAGTGAACGACAGGGCCCTGACGAGTGTTGTGGAACAGAGGGACCTGGTATACAAGTGCACAATTCACTGAAAGTGGCTGTGTAAGTAGACAGTAGTGTAGAAGGTGTTTGGCATATGGCCTTCATCAGTCAGGGCACTGAGTTTACAACATTATGTTGTGGCTAAACAAGTGGCTGATGAAGTGGTTGCCTGGACCAGAGGGCTTGAGTTATAGGAGGAGGTTGTCTATGCTGTATTCTTTATTCCCTGGAGCGCACAGGAATGAGGGTTGCCCTCAAAGAAGTTTATAAGATCGCTGGAACTAGGGGACATGGCCTCAAGATTTGGGGGAGTAAATTTAGGATGGAAATGAGGAGGAACTGCTTTTCCCAGAGAGTGGTGAATTTGTGGAATTCTCTCCCTTTGAAGCAGTGGAGGCAACCTCAGTAAATATATTTAAGATAAGGTTGGTTAGATTTTTGCTTAGTAGCGGAATTAAGGGTTATGGGAAAAAGGCAGGTGGGTGGAGATGAGTCCATGGCCAGATCAGCCATGATCTTTTTGAATGGTGGAGGAGGCTCGATGCCCTATTTCTTATGTTCTTATGGGTAAGGTGGGGAGTCCAAAATGAGAGGGCACAGGTACAAGTTAAGAGGGAAGAGATCTAAATGAAACCTGAGAGGTAATGTCTTTACACAGAGGGCAGTGAGTACCTGGAATGAGCTGCCAGAAAAAGTGATGGAGGCAGGTACAATTACCACGTTTAAGAAGCATTTGGATACATGGAGCCTCGGGGCTTGGAGCGTTATAGGCCGAATGCATGCAACTAGCACTAGCAGGGTGGATACTTATTTTAACCAAAGTAAACTTTATTTATAACAAAAAACTTACATTCATAGACCATGTATTAAGTCTTGTTCTATTACATTTCTGTTGCCATTCATGCGGCCCCTGGGTGGTACAGTACTACAGTGATGCTGTGGTTGGCTTTGACCGTTTGGGAAAAGGATGTGTTTCCATGTGTATGACTCTTAAGTTTCTTGCTGCTGTTTCTGTTTGTCTTGCCTACTGGCCTATGCTTTATATTGCAAAAAGTAGCTTTGAGTTAAGATTTTAAAAACACCGGATTCAAGGTCATCTCTAAGTCCATGTTTACTGATCTGCTGTTTTTAGAAGTTTGAGCCAGTATGTTATGTCATCACGGGCTGCGAAAATGTTAATCACACCCTCAGCTGTTCCTTGAACTTGTCATCTGTCATTCGTTGAGAGTGACGCCCTACGGTTTTGGGTTGAATGTTTTTTGGCGTGTGTGACTTTCTTGATGCTTTTTAAATCTCCCCTGCAAATAGTGGTGAAATAGTGGCAAGTCTTTGGTTGATGCCCTTTTAGGGGAGGGGATAATTGTGCACAGGAAACAGAAACTGGTGTTTTCTTTGCCAGGGTTATTTGAAGGCTGCCTTTTGTTTTGTAAATTGATACGGCTTTGCGTAGTCCATGATTTCAAAGCTATTCTACCGATAAAAAGATTCTGGTGATTAAAGGGAATTACATTGACTGAGCTTTGAAAAAAGACGTAGTATTAAGGGTTCACAGCTGTCTGCTTGAAGCAAATGAAATAACTTTATAGAGAATTAGAATCTGTTTCTGGCACCAGAAAGGAATACAATACAAAAGACAGCACATGCTGGAATGGGGAGCAACACACTAAATGCTGGAGGAACCTTGTGAGTCGAGCAGCATCTGTGGAGGGAACCGGGCAGTTGAAGGGAATTTAAACGCAAACAACAGGAATTCTGCAGATGCTGGAAATTCAAGCAATACACATAAAAGTTGCTGGTGAACGCAGCAGCGTTCCTGACGAAGGTTCTCGGCCTGAAACGTCGACTGCACCTCTTCCTAGGGATGCTGCCTGGCCTGCTGCATTCACCAGCAACTTTTATGTGTGTTAGTTGAAGGGAATTGACTGTTTTGAGTCAAGTCCCTCCTATTTGAACACCCTAACCCACTGAGGTCCTCTAGTATCCTGTGTTCAGATTATGAACCCTGGTTTACAAGCAACCAATATTCACCTTTTCTTTTGGAGTGGGGAGGCACAGCTGTTAACTTTCCAAGGTGGTGCATAGAAAAATCCAGAGATGAGGTGTGAGTTCTTCAGCCAGAGGTTGGGGAATCTGTGGAATTCATTACTAGAAATGGCTGTGGAGGCAAGACATTGGATATATTTAAAGCAGAGGTTGATGGGTTCTTCGATTAGTAAGGGTATCAAAGGTTAAAGGGAGAAGACAGGAGAATGGGGTTGAGTAGGAAAATAAATCGGCCATGATTGAATGGTGAAGCAGACTCAGTGGGTGGAAATGCCTGATTCTGCTCCTAAGTGTTATGGTTTTGTGGTTTACCCTTTCATCCCCCTGCTCACTGTTGGCACCTTTCCCAGATTGTAAACTATGTATTTACATACTGTTTACTGGATGACACTCCTGTGTTTCTGTCTAGTTACTCACCAGAGTGAGACTAGACAGAGCTGGAGTAGAAGACTGTGAAATTATGGAGTACCAGGCAACTAATCCAGGGCTGACGTATGCATATTTTATTTACACTAGTTGTAGTTTGTAATGCAAACGTGCCGCCTTCAATCTGGGACTGGAGGAAGTTCCTCCAGTTCTGTAAAAGAATGCGGACTGATAGGATCTCTCAGTGCCACAAATCCTTAATGCAAAGTTGTAAAGATATCGCCATGGTAACAGGTATGGCAGCAGTTTCAGAAGGAATATCTGGCACCAAAGCAGAAATGGAGAATGTGCTTTAGCCAATATTCCTCTCATTTTGAGGACCCGTTGGGAAGGTGTATGACTCCTGATTAAAATGACACAGTTTCCACATGACGATCTGCTACTGTATTTGATTTCTCGAGCTCGTAGTTGCTTCATGATGTTTATCAGAAAGGTACTTGGAAAAATTTCTGACAATACAATCACAGCGTTGTATAGCACAGAAGCAGAACCTTCAGCCCAACTCGCCATGCAAATCCCACTTGCCTGCATTAGGCCCAAATCACTCTCATCCCTTCCTACCATATTCCTGTTGAAATGTCCTGTAAATGGTCCACTTACCCAGAGATTTCTCCACCATGATCCTGACCACATAATGCCAAAGGTAGATGTCAAACAAGCCCTCAATATGTTGATTGCCATGATTAAGAAACCCTGACTCCTTTTCACATTCTCGCCAGGGATTTCAGTCAGGCTAGCTTGAAGAAATCACTGCCCAACTATCAATAGCACATCACCTGCAGGACCAGAGGACCCAACACACTTGACCACTGCTACACTATCATCAAGAATGCCTACTGTTCCATCCCTAGACTGAATTTTGGAATATCTGATCGTCTGGCCATTGAGCACATCTACGAGGAGCTATGCGGCATGAAAGCTGCATCCCTCAACAAGGACAGACATCAGCCAGAACACGAGAAAATCTGCAGGTGCCTGGAAATCCAAAACAAGACACACACACACACAATGCTGGAGGAACTCAGCAGGTCAGGCATCATCTATGGAAAAGAGTAAATCGTCGACATTTTATGCTGAGAACCCTCATCAGGTCTTGACCCAGAACATCAACTATTTACACATCATCCAGACCATGTTTGTTCTCCTTGCTGTCATCAGGCCTTATGTCCCACACCACCAGGTTTAGGAACAGTTAATACCCTCCAAACTTCAGGCTTCTGAGCTAGCATGGATACCTTCACTCACCTCAACCCTGAAATGATTCCATAACCTATGGGCTCATTTTTGAAGGTCTCTACAACTCATGTTGTATATATGTGGTATATAAATTTGCACAGTTTGTCTTTTGCACTTTTTTATGGTCTTTTTGCGTAGTTTTTTTTCATTGATCCTATTGTATTTGTTTGTTTTCCTGTGAATGCCTGCAAGAAAATGAATCCCGAGGTAGCATATGGTGACATAAATACTCGATAATAAATTTACTTTGAACTTAAAGTGTTGTAAATGTACCTGCCTCTACCACTTCCTCTGGCATGACAATTGCCAGTACCCACCATCTTCTGAGTTTAAAAGCTTGCCCCTGTCAGATCTTTTTTAAATTTCTCCCCTCTCACCTGAAACCTATGCCGTCTAGTTTGAAACTTCCCCCATCCAAGCCAAAAAGATTCTGACTGTCTATGCCCCTCATAATTGTAAGCACTACAGTCTTTTTAGTGAAAGCATTCCACTTCGTTGTGTCAGGAGTTCTGGGGCTCTGATCGAGTGACGATGAAGGAACAGTGGTGGAATTTTGAGTCAGAGCAATTTGCAACTGTGAAGAGGAATCTTCAAGAGATGGTACTCCCGCGTGCTGGTGCCCTTCAATTTGTTGGTGGTAAAGGTAGTGAAGGTGCTGTCAGGGTTGCCTGGGCAAGTAACTCCAGTGCAATTGTCTACCATAACCACTGCAGCCACTGTGTGCCAAGAATGGACATTAAGGGTCGTGGGTGCCAATCAAGTGGAATATTTTGCCCTGGAGAGTTGTGATTCTTGTGTGCATGGAGCTGGACAAGTGGAGAGTATTCCGTTATGTTCCTAAATTGCACCTTTTTTAAAATGATAGGAAAACAATTGGGATGTAGTCAAGTACATCACTTGCCATAGGCATGCAGGCTAGCTGTCTTCACTCTGTCTGCAACAAGCTGGATTTTCCAGCGGCCAACTATTTTAATTCCAATCCCTAATCCCATTCCGGCAAGTCAGCCCATACTCTCCTCTATGGCCTGGATGAGGCCACTCTCAGATTGGAGAAGCAACATCTTGCATTTCCATTTGGGTAGCCTCCAACTTGACAGCATGAACGTCAATTTCTGTAACTTGTTGTAATTTCTCTCCCCTGCCCCTTCTCTCTTCTTCCATTCCCCATTCTGACCCTCATCTCACCTGCCTATCACTTTTTTAATATATATTCTCTTTTTTTGAAATACAGTGTTGAATCAGCCCTTTGAGACATGCCACCCAGCAATTTGATCCTAGCTTAATCACGGGACAATTTACAATGACCAATTAACCTACTAACCGTTTCATCTTTGGACTGTGGACAGAAACCAGAGCACCAAGAGGAAACCCACGGGGTCACTGGTAGAACGTGCAAACTCCTTACTTGCAGCGGTGGGAATTGAACCCAGGCCGCTGGTACTGTAAAGCGTTGTGCTAACCACTATGCTATCATGCTGCTGTTTCACGCTGGTGCTCCCCCTCCTTCCCTTTCCCACATGGTCCACTCTCCCCTCCTTTCAGATTCCTTCATCTTCAGCCCTTTACCTTTTCCACATCAACTCCCACCCCCTCCTCATCCACCCACCTTCTCCCTCAATTGGCTTCACCTATCTTCTTCTCTCCTTCTAGCTTGTACTCCTTCTCCTCATCCCACCTTCCTTTCCAGTCCTGATGAATGGTCTCAGCCCGAAACATTGGCTCTTTATTCCTTTCCGTAGATCTTGCCCGACCTGCTGAGTTCCTCCAGTATCTTAGTTAATCTAACTGGATGTTGCAGAAAAACATTCTGTTTGCCAGTTAGTTTGTTCTAAACTAAACTTGGATACAAATAAAATCAAGCATAATAGAAGTAAGCCCTCTAAGTACTGGGGCTACTTACATCACCAATTTGCCATAGCTGGTCGAGTCGTTACCTCATAGTGCAAACAGCTTATGTCCGATCCTGACCTCCGGTTCTGTCTGTGTGGAGATGACACATTTTTCATGTAACCACATGAGTTTCACCCAAGTGCTCTGGTTCCCTCCCACTTGCCAAAGATGTGTGGGTTGGTAGGTTAATTGGTTACTATGAATTGCCCTTAGTTTGTACGTGAATAGTAGAATCGGGGAGTAAGGTTGAAGATTTTTCACGTATATCATTTCCAGTACACAAGTGTCAAGGAGAATGAAATAATTTTTACTCCGGATCTGATGCAGCACAAAAATAAACACAACAAGGTAAGGAGCACTATAATTAAAAAAAAACACACACAGTGTATATATAAATACACAAGACAGCTTATAAACAATCAATGTATATGCATAAAGTGACGTTAAGGCACGGGGAGTTTCTATACATAAGGTTGCTGACAGAAAATGATAAAGCAGTGGTGCTGGAGGGTGTGGAGGGTTGGGTTTGTGGTTGTAGTTGTTGATCATCCTACTGCTTGGAGAAAGTAACTGTTTTTGGTCCTGGTGTGGATGCTATTAGCTTCCTCCCTGATGGGAGTGGGATCCTTCATAATGTTGCTGGACCTTTTCGGGCACCTTTCTGTATGTATGTCCTTGATGGTGGGTAGGATGGTTCTGGCGATGCGTTGGGCAGTTTTGACAACCTGTTGTAGAGCCTTCCTGTCTGCCACAGGACAGTTTCTGTACAATGCAGTGATGCATCTTGTTGGGATGCTCTCTGCTGCACATCTGTGGAATGGCAGGTGTATAGCTGTGCATAGTCCAGCTTTCTCAAGCCTTCTCAGAAAGCAGGGGAATTGGTGAGTTCTCCTGATTGAGGTGAATGTGTTTTGGGACCATGAGAGGTTGTAGGAGATGTGTATTCCCAGGAGTTTCCACTGCTGTACTGCAGATGTAAAGAGAGGTGTGAATGGTCTGAGTTTTCCTGCAGTCTATAACTATATAACTTGTCTTGTTGGCATTGAGGAAGAGGTTATTTGCCTGGCACCAGGCCTTGCTCTTCTACCCGAAAATGTGGAGAGAGATTTTCAACGTGGTTAGTGCGGCTTCAGTAGACTAAAGCTTCTGTTTCCCTGTGGTATGTTTCCATGACTTGAATTTTTGGAGAAATTATACGCCAGTTGAATTTCCTTTGTGACATAGTTTTATTTACTGTACATGGAGGCTCACAAAAAAATAATAGCAAGAGTAGATCACCAGTCTCTCAACCCTACCTTGCCATTCAGTACAAGGTATGCAGTAAATTTATTATCGAAGTGTGTACATCTTAACATATACTACCTTGAGATTTATTTTCTTGCAAGCGTCTACAGGAAAAATAAAGAAGTACAATAGAACGGAAAACTATACATAAACAGACTAACAAACAACCAGTGTGCAAAAGAAGACAAATTGTGAAAACAGAAAAGTAATACTGTGAACACATTGTAAAGAGCCCTTGGAAGTTTGCTGTAGGTTGTGCAATCAGTTCTGAGTTGTGGTGAGTTACATTGTCCATATCAGTTTAGGAGTCTTATGATATAGGAACAGAATTAGGACATTTAGCCTATTGCATCTGCTCCTCCATTTCATCCTGGCTGAGCCATTTATCTTCTCAGCCCCAATCTCTTGCCTTCTCCACGTATCCTTCATGCCCTGGCAATCAAGAATCTATCAACCTCTGCCTTAAATATACCCAATGACTTGGCCTCCACAATTGCCTGTGGCAATGAATTCCACAGATTCACCACTCTCTGGCTAAAGAAATTTCTTCTCATCTCTGTTCTAAAAGGAAGCCCTCTAATCTAAACATCCTAAAAGGATACCCATCTAGTCTAAACATCCTCTCCAAATCTACAAAAATTAAACTGTACATAAGCAGACAGACCGACGAAGCAACCAAAGTACAAAAGGAGACAATCTGTGCAAAATAGCTTGATGATGGTAGATCGCTGCTGGTCTCAACTTCTTGTCTGTACTGGTTCCTGTGAAACTAATTCCTCAGTCTTTATGTAACTGTCTACATCCTAGCTTGAATATTTCTATTGAACTGGCCTCCACCATCCTTTGGTTCAGAGTCTTCTGAGGGAAGCAGTTTTGATATGCCTCTGTTGTAGATGACTGACCCCTTCTCTTGTATTGATGTTCCTTCGTTCCTCACACTCTCACTAGTGCAAACTTCGCCCCTGTTGAGGCCCCTTGTGTTTGTTTAAGGTCACTTGTTATTCTTCTAAACACCAAGGAATGCAGACACTAACTATACAGAGCAACACACACAAAATGCTGGAGGAACTCATCAGGTCTGGCAGCATCTATGGACAGGAATCAGCAGTTGACATTCCAGGCTGTGGCCTACACTGTATCATCTCAGGAATTAGCCTGTTCAGTCTCTCTTCTGCCCCTAATGCTATTGTATGCTTCTGAGCAAGGCAACCAAAACTACAACCTCAATGTCTTGCACAATGGTGACAAAAACCTCCCTGTTTTTGTACTCTAGTCTCTCTCCACTTTTTGATTCCTCACATCAAAGTGCATGATCTCCCATTTCCCTACATTAAACTCTATTTAAATAGATTTTAAGAATAAACTAAAACCTATCTATATCCATTGCAGAAATGCAATCTCCTCATTGCAGCACACCTTTGTACTTGTTTAAATTCCTGCTGAAAAAAGACTTGCTTATTTGCAATTTAATACTTAACATTCATGCATCGTGATGCTAATGTAAATACTAATTAAGGCAATTGTACAAATATAATTTTTGACTGTATGTCTCTAGTAAATAGGTGGCAGGATGGAGATACATTTCTACCAAAGATGGTGTAAGGTGCTCCTTCCCTCCACTATCCTGCAGGTCATACTTGAGCAAGATGTAGCACTTGCTTAGCAGACCCCCACCCCGCCCCCTGATCAGGATCATACCATGGGAGCAGGTGGTGGATGGTTGTATGAGCAGCTGATGCCTGTCATAAGTCCTGGTTATGTGACCACTGATGCCAGTCAGACACTTTCTGAAGATTGTTAATAATGTTGGAGGTCACCTACCTTGTAAGGACACTGTCCAGAAGAAGGCAGTGGCAAGCCACTTTGGAGAAGAATTTGTGAAGAACAATTATGGTCATGGAAAGACCATGACTACCCACGTCATACAACGTGAAACATAATGAATGAATGTCTTCAGTAATTTTCAAAGCACTCTCATTGTATCATTGCATAGGATTTTGATACAACCTGTCATTAAATAAATCAAGAGATTAAAGGTGTTTTTTTCATTACACAAGCCAATTCTCAGTAAATGGTTTGAGTTGAAGCACAGGTGTAGAAACTGATTCAGTGACAAAGCAGGATATTGTGTTGCATGGTAAATGCTTCCCAAAGAGGAATTGTTTATGGATGCTGTCAGTTCTCAGAAAGCAAATTATATTCCTTCTATTAACATAAATTAGCAAATGTAGCACAAATGTAATCAATTTAAATAGCATTTGGTTTAATTTGCTTACCTTCCCTAAACCTAATGTTTTTTTTTTCTCCCTTGAAGATATTGCAGTGATTTCTGGCATTGCACCGGCGTCGCCAGGTACAATCAATCTCTTGAGCAAATGGTTTGTCCATCCTGTGCTTCATTTCCAAGTGTCAAAGTGTCGTGAAAATTATTAGTTGTGGTGCCTTTGATAGTGTTACTGTGGCTTTTCACGTTGTCATGTTGCATTTTGTGGACTTTCTCAATTATTAAGCCGAAAATAATGTGCTAAAGTGTTTTCTGGCAAGTGCATTGTCTGAAATGGTATGTTTATCATAAGAAAGCAATATGGGTTGGACCTTGGTCTCCCTCGTTTCAACTTATTCCCAAACTGTGGTCCATCGATCTCCTGGGGATGCCAAAATATTTCTGGGAGGATGTACAGGTAAAATAGGGGAAGGTTTGTAAGGACATGAGTGTTTATCATTTGTGGAAGGGCTTGGGAAAGACGTGCTAACATGTGGAGTTGTCACTTACAACCAGATAAATCAGCTATTGCAATGTAATGATTGCAAAGATGACCAGCAAATCTTATACTTTAGAATAATCCAGTAAAAATGTTCACCATTTAAAATCTAAAATTATAAAGCAAATGATTTTCCTGATCTCCAGCATGGATGATAAATCTGGACATGGATATAACTAAAGACATTTAAGAACTTTTCCTTCACCTAGCCATTCAGATGAATGCATTTCTTATTCTGTTGAACAGTGTGTTTGGTTTCTGCTTGCCTGTTCGTCTCAACTGTCTTCATCCATTTCACTAAATATTCCCTGATTGATTACTCTGTTCCTCCTCAAATGTGGAACTGTTCTTTGCAAGATCCAATTAAAAGAATCGAAGTGGCTTCATAATGTTTCAAGGCCTAGCCAGTAGCTTTCACTTTAATGATTTGTGGAGGATGGGCTAATTGGCTTTTAGACCGTTTAACAGAGCAAAGCAAAAAGCCTCCTTCACAGCACGGTGCAGGGAAACAGTAAGGGAGCTGTTCAAGCTGTGAAGAGGAAACTTTAAAAGGTATTTTGAATTTTTTCACCATCCTTTGGTTTAAATACCTCTTATGTTAGCGAAGCAGTGATTTTTTGCATTCAAGTCTCTGCGTAACTGCTTGTTAATATTGGAGCTGATTGGAATGAAGGGTGATTCTGATAGTGTCTGCTGCCCTTTTTTTTTACTTCACATGAGATGTATGTATAATGTATAGAAGTCAAAGCATTTCCTTTACATATTTTAGTGAATTTTGCTCCCTCCCATTCTAACGTCCTACAGCTGACCGCTGCTTCAAGTGGAAGATGGAGAATATTCGGCTAACTGTACTGATGTCATTCTCTAGTGAAAACACCACTGCTAAATTTAAGGAATCAGTAAATCCTCTTGATATACTAATTCTGCTTTGATAGGCAAAGACAGCCTCTCCTTCACTTGGGTATGGGAAGTCCACTCCCTTCAAACCCATACTGCTCCAAACGTTCTCCTTTGCGAGTCATCACAAGGACAAACTGCATACACTCCAGTTCTACAGCTTTTTTTTAATTTAGAGATGCAGTGTGGAATCGGTCCTTCTGGCCCAACTTCCATGAACCATCTAGAAGCCCACCTATTTAACCCTAGCCTAACCACAGTACAATTTACAGTGACCAATTAACACACTAACTGGTACGTATTTAGGAGGAGACAGGAGCACCTAGAGAAAACCCACAAGGTTCACGGGGAGAATGTACAAACTCCTTAGAGATGGTTTCAGAATTGAACTCCAGACTTTGGAACACACCAAGCTGTAATAGCGCAGTGTTTACCACTACATTACCATGGTGCCCATTATTCATCTTGGACCCCAGAATAGGATGAGTACTCTGCCCTTGTTGGGGCAAGAGAACTTTGACTGTGAGTTTGGGAGGTGGCATGGTCCTTCTGCTCATCCTCTCAGCTTCTGCATACTCCCAGCAAAGGTTCTCATTCTCAATTTTGAGTGGTCTGGGCGTGACATTCACAAAAATTAATGAGGGTGTTACCTCAATTATTGTTTAAGCCTAGCCTCCCAGTCAGCAGACCAACTTAGTTGTGTTCTTAGCCTCAATTTTGTTCTTTTTTTTTACCAAGTTTTTGAGATGCATATGCTGATTTTTGTTTTTCGTCTGTGAGAAATTGCTTTGCCAGGTGCCTGGCACTGTTTTGTTCTTACTGCATTTGATTATATTGGCTGAAGGTTCTGAAAGAAATGTTGAAAGAGGCTGGTTTGGAAAAATATTTTATTTTATGAAACATTCTAATTGTCGATGTCAGAGTACCCATATTTTGTATTCATATTCCCTCTGTATCTTAGGTGAAGATAATGGGCCTTACTATGATCCGTCCAATGGTACGCGAGAAGGAGAAATTCCTGGCAATTCTGAGGTAATATTGCTGTTTCCTGACTTCTATCTCCACAAGGAACAAACTCTGTAAACTGGAAGTATTGAAAAATTGCTTTCAGTTGAAGTGACAACTTGCAACACTGAAAATGTACTTGGTTTGTCCTATAGATCCGACCCTGAATCTGCTGAGTGATCAGGGAGTGCACACATCCATAATATCAATCCTAGATGTCCACCTGCACTAACAGGGATAGATTCTTTTTCAATATTATTTCTTGTAATTTCAGTGTTTAGCCTTTGAGTATTTTAACCCTTTTATTCTTTTTGCCAAACATTATGGTAAATGTACAATTTGGTTAATATTCAGAGCCATATTTGAGTTTTAAAAGTGTCGTTCATTTCCCTGCAACAGAATGCTAAGGATTTGTGCTCCGTTTGGATGGAAAAAATAGCATTGCTTAAAAGTGACATGTTTTCACCCTATTGAAATGTTTATCTATTGATTTGTTTAAATATCAACTAACAAATACAAACTGTCATGGTTTCTTAGATTCATTCAATTTACAGATTACACTACTCAAGACACTTTAGGGAAGGAATGCTGAGCAATGAGATTGAGTGCCAACAAGAAACGGTGATCAGGACCTGCCTAAAACATGCTATTAAAATGCGCAAAAGTAAATCAAATATGATTGGGTGTACAGAGGGTGAGAGTACGTCGTCTTATTTCAAGGGAGGAGGTGCTTAAAGATAGAAAGGCATGTGTTTAAACACAAGAGATCCTGCAGATGCTGGAAATCCAGAGCAACACACACATAATGCTGGCAGAACCCAGCAGGTTAGGCAGCATCTATGGAAATGAATACACATTGACGTTTGGGCCAAGATCCTTCATCCGGACAGGAAAGGAAGGTGGAAGAAGCCGGAACAAGAAGGTTGGAGGAGGGGGAGGAGTACAAGCTAGAAGGTGATAGGTTGGGGGAGATGAAGTAAGAAGCTGGGAAGTGATGGGAGGAGAATTTAAAGAGCTGGAGAAGAAGGAATCTGATAGAAGAGGAGAGTGGATCTTGGGAGAAAAGGAAAGAGGAAGATCACCAGGAGGAAGTGATAAGCAGGAGAAGAGAAGAAGTTGGAGGCCAGAGTGTGGAAGAGAAGTGGGAAGGGGGAGGGGGAAAATTACTAGAAGTTGGAGAAATTGATATTCATGCCATCAGATTGGAGACGACCGGGATAGAATACAAGGTGTTGCTCTTCCAACCTGAGAGCGGCCTCATGGACTGATGTGTCTGAAACGAGTGGCAATAGGAATTGAACTGTTTAGCCACTGAGAAAGTTTGCTTTTTGCATATGGAATTGAGGTGCTCAACAAAGCGGTCCCCCGATCAACATCGAGTCTCACCAATGTAGGGGAGGCCACTTTGGGAGCACCGGATACAACAGATGATCCCAACAGATTCCATGTGCAATGTTGCCTTACCTAGAAGGACTGTTTGGGGTCCTGATTGGAGGGACGGGAGGAGGTGAATGGGCAGGTGTGGTACTTCTGCCACTTGTGGGGTTAAGTGCCAGGAAGAAGATTATTGGGGATAGCCGAATGGACAAGGAAATCACGGAGTACGCAATCCCTGCTGAAGGTGGAGAGTTTGGGTAGGCAGGAAAAGATCTGTTTCGTGGTAGGATTCCATTGAAGAATGGTAGAAGTTGTGGAAAATGATGTGTCGGATGCTGAGGCTCATGCAGTGCTAGGTAAGGACAAGACAAACTCTGTCACTGTTAAGGCAGCTGAAAGAAGGAGTGAGCACTCATGTCTGGAAAATAGAAGAATTTCAGGCGAGGGGAGCATCAGTGGTTGAGGAAGGGAAACTCTGTTCTGTGGAGGAGATGAAGGACATCTCTGATGTCCTGCAAAGGGAAGCCTCATCCTGGGAACATGTGCACTGGAGAGTAAGGAACTAAGACAAGGCAATGGCATTTTTTACAGAAGACAGGATGGGAAGAGATATAGTCAAGGTAGTTATGGGAATTGGTAGGCTTATGAAAGATATTTATCTCCAGTTATGGAGACAAAGAGATTGAAAGAGAGAGAGAGCTGCCGGAAATGGACCAACTGAATTTAAGGGCAGAGTGGAAGTTGTAGGCTAAGTTGATGAAATTGACAAACTCAGCATAACTTTAAGATCAGGAATGAGAGATTAAAATGGGACTTTGGGGCAGCTTCTTCATGCTGCTGGTGTTGCAAATTTGGGATGAGATGCCAGAAATATTGTTTGAAGTGGGCATATTAGCAAAGCATAAAAGACATCTAGATAAATACGTGGATATGAGAGCTTTAGAGAGCTATGGGCCAAATGTGAACAGATGGGACTAACTCACTGGGCAACACATTTGACATGAATGAGTTGGACTAAAGTGCCAATTTCAATGCTGTATGACTCTATGATTACCATTCCTGAGTAGTCTTTTAGCATCCAGAAACCCAATTTTTTTTTAAACTTCACCCAGACACATTCACATGTAGTACTGGCCAGATATGTACGGGAAATAGTTGTGACCTTAAATACATTGATGTACAGAGGGACCTAAGGGCTCCTTTTAAGTTCACAGCTGTCTGAAAATTGTGATACAGGTGGACAGAGTAAAGAAGAAGGCATTTAACATGCTTGCCTTCATATACAGAGGTAGTATATATAAGAGCAGGAGCGACATTTTGCAGCCATACAAGGCGTAAGTTAGGCGACGCTCAGAATATTGTTCGTAATTATGGTCACCACACTATAAATGTGGCAGTGTTGGAGACTGACTGAGGTTTAGCCTGAAATGAAGGCTTTAATAATAAGTGATTGGACAAGCTGAGATTGTTCTCACTGGAGCGCAGGAGCTGTGAGGTGACGTTATGAAAGTTTGTAAAATTGAGGGGCATCAATCAGGTAGATGGAGTCAGACTTTTTCCAAGGCTAGGGAAACAAATTGAGAAGGCATATGTTGAGGGTGAGGTGCGAAGTATTGAAAGGAGATTGGAGGGCACATTTTTTCACATGGAAGATAGTGCGTATATGGAATGATCTGCTAGAGAAGATGCTACGGGGAGGTGCAGTCAGGGTACTTTAAGAAGGATTTGGACAAGTACATGGTAGGAAAAGAAGAGAGCTATGAGACAAATGCAAGAAAATAGAATGAGATAAGATGGGTATCTCAATCAGACTAGACAACTTGACTAAATGTTTCCGTGCTACATAACTCTGACTATAGTCAATTCAACAGTGTGCTAACCTCAAAGCAGCAAACCTCAAAGGAAATGAAAGCAAGTTCCTCTGTACTGAATGGAGAGCTGATGGAATGTATTTTCATTTATCTGAAGGTACATTAATGTGCTTTTGCATCGTTCATGAAATAAGGTCTTTTTTAAAATGCCTCCCAATATTGTTTTTTCTCTTGAGTGTCTAGATGATTAAGTTTTAGGACAGTCTGACATTGGCTACAAGGGTGCTGAAGAAAATACAAGACAGGAGAAGGAGCCACTTGAACCTGATTCCATTTTTAAAAAGAGAATGTAGTCACTCTTCAGAGTCTTGATGGTCATGGCAGAGTTAATAATATAAGCTCCATTTCGCCGTTGTCTGGATGCTTTCAACATGCCAGTGAGATTACTTAACAAAAGAAATTACTTTTTTCTCCCAGCAAAGTGAATCATTCTGGAGAGTTTCAACTCTGTTGTCCTTCATTACAGAATTTATTAGTTCCCAGTTGATGAGACATAGGGTTAATATTTGCCACTTTGCTATTTTCATGCTGGATTTTGCAATTGTATGTATTCTTGACCATTCGGTTGGTGGGGTGGAAATTCCCAGAAATTCTGCTCTGTGTTATACCAGCTCTAACCCACTCATTTTTATTCTTAAACTAAGGGCGGCATTTGTATGTTGTGCTTTGCAGACCAGAATCTCAAACCCACAAATGTTTAATCAAGTGGCCATTTTTGAAATTGATGCTGGTATGGGTGGGAAAAGTGAGACAAGGCTGCAGCCTTGCTTTTACTACGTGCAATGTTCCTACAGCAGATTCTTCTCAGTCTGTCTTCATCAGCTGATTTTCCCTGCGGGCTAGTAGTTGAATCAAGAGAAATTCCATTCTTTAGTCTGTAAGTTTATCTACACTAGGTCTGAATTATTACTGGTGACTGTGACTGGCCATATATTCCCAGAGGTCTCATCTGCCCCTGTGCTTTCCTTACCCTCCCCCAACCCCTTAAAGGTTGTTCATTATGTCCCTTTTGCCTTCGCTAAACCTCTTGGAAAATGGACTGATTCTATTCCTCAATTCATAATTTGAAAATTGGGCCTACAGTAGGCCCTTTGAGATGTTGACATCCATTAAAAACTTATGAGATGTTTTTGGCAGTAGATTGGTATTACAACAGTTATCTCATGAGTGATGTATCATGTCAGATTATTGATAGAGTTACAGTATATGAATGAGATCAGCTAGATTGCGAATCTTCTTGATACAGAGAATAGATGTTAAGCATGATAATAGAGTATTTCTGTATTTATATCTTTCAAATTAAGCCTTGGCTAGTTGGTATAACTTCTGCCTCCAAAGCCAAAGGCTGTTGATGATAAGCAGAGAAGCAGCCTGTTCAGCCCTTTAATTTTGCTTTATCATTCAACACTAATTGGTTGTTCTACCTCAATACCATTTTCTGGTTAACTTCCATATTTTTTATGCCTTTTGTTTCTGGAAATCGGTTTATCTTGAGTATATTCAGCGACTTGACCCTTGCTGTGTTCTGTGGTATAAAATTTCACCTATATACCACTCTTGGAACGAAAAAATGTTCAGATCCGGAATGTCTAACCCCGTACCCAGAGATTTTCATCCCTGCTTCTAGACCCCCGCCTCGCAGCCAAGAGAAATAGCTTGTCAGAATGTTGAGATTCAATTAAGTCATCTCTCGTTCAAAGCTCTGGAATACAGGCCTACTAAACCTAGCCACTCCCCAAACAACACTCCTGTCATCTCCAGCAATCCTTCTAATGAATTTACAGTGTGCTAAATATGTCCTTGGAGAAGGAGACCAAACCTTGCACTGCTCAGAATGCGGTCTTGCCAAGGCCATGTATAGTGCAGTGAGGCATCCTTGCTCCTCCAGTGGAGGTCAACTGCAATTGGTTGATTTAACTGCCCACTGCAGTTGCACAGTTGCTTTCAGAAACAGGTGCACAGGACATCTAAGTCTCTTTCTACATTCAATGTTTTCTAATCTCTCATTTAAATAATACTGATCCTTTCTGAAATTCCTTTTCCCCAACACATAACCTCACATTCATCCACGTTATACTACAAGTTACATTCCTTGCATTTGAACACAATTCAATGCTTACAGTTCACTGCAGTATTGAGAGAGTGTTGGAGCGTCAGATGTGTCATATTTTGCCTGAGCTAGCAAAATAAGCCATAATCATAGGCACAAGAGATTCTGCAGATGCTGGAAATCCAGAGCAACATACACACAAAATGCTGGAGGAACTCAGCAAGTCAGGCAGCATCTATGGAAATGAATAAACAGCTGACATTTCAGGCCGAGACCCTTCATCAGGACCAGAAGAGGAGGAGGAGGTCAGAGTAGAAATGTGGGATGAGGGGAAGGAGAACAAGCTAGAAGGTGATAGTGTGAAGTCTGGTGGATGGGGGAGGGAGGATGAAGTAAGAAGCTGGGAGGTGATAGGTGGAAAAGGCAAAGGGCTGGAGAAGAAGAACTGATAGAAGAGACTGAACCATAGGAGAAAAGTAAGGAAGAGGGACACCAAGTGGAGGTGTTAAAGGCAGGTTAAGGAGTAGAGACTAGAGTGGGGAATAGAAGCTGAGTGAAGGAAGAAATTACTTGAAAGAGAAATCAATGTTTCTGCCATCTGGTTGGAAGCTATCTGGATGGAATGCAAGGTGTGCTCTTCCATCCTGAGAGCGGCCTCCTCATGACAGAAGAGGAGGCCACGGACCGACATGTCAGAACAGGAATGGGGATAGGAATTAAGATGGTTGGCCATCGGGAAATTCCATTTTTTGCTGATGGAGTGGAGGTGCTTGACAAAGCAGTCCCCCAATTTACACTGGGTCTCATTAACGTAGAGGAGGCAGCTGTGGAAGCACCACATATGGTAGACGACCTCAATAAATTTGCAGGTGAATTGTTGCCTCACCTGGAAGGACTGTTTGGGACCCTGACTGGAGGTGAGGGAGGAGGTGAATGGGCAGGTATACCATTTCTGTCCTAATAGATGATATGCAGAATCCTGTACAGAATTTTAACACAAAAGATTCTGCAGATGCTAGAAATCCAGCATAACACACACAAAATGCTGGAGGAACTCAGCAAATCAAGCAGCATCTATGGAGAGGAATGAACAGTTGACGTCTTAGGCCAAGACTCTTCATCAGGACCTGTGACATTTATTTCAAGAATGAGAAGGTGTCTTCAGTGGCATATTTAGTAATTAACTTCAGTTTCAAAAAGAAAAGATCTGTTGTGCGATGATCAGCGTATTGCTGTTTGTAGGAGCCTGGTGTAGTTAAATTACTGTCAGATTTACTTAGCTCTGAAATGCTGTGTGACACAGCAAAAGAGACATGAGAAGCCAGATGTAAATACTGGTTTATTTTCAGCTATCCAGCCATCAGCTGTCATTGCAGAATTATAGCAGCTAGATAATAATATCCCCAGTTTCTGTTGCTACTCCAGAATAATATTTACCTCTCCCTTCCAGTTTTGCTTTTTGTGGAACACGTTAATCCTGAGAGCAAAAACAGATAAGTACATCAGGACACCTCTTTTGCAGTGAGTTTGTCCACTTCTCCCTCCAGAAATATTGCCCTTTTACACCGTGCAACTGAAACTGCATTTTACACGTACATAATTTCTTATAAAGGTGCCCAGAAAACAGGCAATTCTTTGTCCAGTGAGTAGCACCATTTCAAATCACTGTTCTGAGGGCCTGAATGAGGTGTGGAAACAGTGTTTATGCTCAATGGCTTCGTGCTCTGGCATATTCTGGGAAATTTAGACTTTCAGTAGAATTAAGTAATCCCAAAATAATACTATCATTCTAATGCTTTTATTCTGTCTTGGGTTCATTCGTAAAATAAGACCATAAAATATAGTAGTAGATTTAGGCCACTTAGCCTGTCAAATCTTCTCTGCCATTTCATCACTCCTAATTTATTATCCCTCTCTAACCCATTCTCCTGCCATCTTCCCATAATCTTTGAGGCCCTGATTAATCAAGAACCTATCAACCTCAGCCTTAATTATATATACTTCAATGACTTGGCCTGCACAGCTGTCTGTGTCAATGAATTCCACAGATTCAGTACCCTCTGGCTAAAGACAATTTTCCTCATCTATTCTAAATGGATGTCCCTCTATTTTGAGGCTGTGTCCTCTGGTCCCAGACTCTCCCACTTTAGGAAGCATCCTCTCCACATCCACTCTATCTTGGCCGTTCAATATTTGACAGGTTTCATTGAAATCTCCCCTTCTAAACTCCAGCGAGTACAGACCCAGAGCTATAAAGCGCTCCTCATATGTTAACTTTTTCATTCCTTGGATCATTCTTGTGAACCTCCTATAGACCCTTTCCAATTTAGCACACCTTTTCTTAGGTAAGGGACCCAAAGCTGCTCACAATACTCCCAAGTGCGTTCAGACCAATGCCTTATAAAGCTTCAGCATTATATCCTTGCTTTTATATTCTAGTCCTCTCAAAATGAATCCTAACGTTGCATTTGCCTTCCTTACCATCGATTCAACCTGAAAGTTAACCTTTAGGGTTAGCATGAAAACTTCCAAACATCTCTACTGTCTAGGTGTTCCAGGGTTGAGTGAAGAGCCAATGAAATGGTGTCTACTGTTCAGCTGTGATAGCAGGCAAATTCAAGTGGATCTAAGAGACTCTACAGGCAAGAGTTGATGTGTTTCTTTGCCATCTTCTCAAAGCAGTTCATTCCAGTGGATGTAAGTGTTACTGGATGATTATCATTGAGGTAGGTTATGACATTCTTCTGAAGGAAATAGATCTGGGAACTGGGCAGAAAGATGGATTACAGGTAGAAAATACGACCATGAGACAGAGGAGCAGAGTTAGGTCATTCGGCCCATTGAGTTTGCTCTGCCATTCAGTCATGGCTTATTCATTTTCCTTCTCAACCCCCATTCTCCTGCCTTCTCCCTGTAACTTTTGACAGCCTTACTAATTAAGAACCTATCAACCTCCACTTTAAATATACCCAGTGACTTGTCCTCCACAGCTGTCTGTGGCAGCGAATTCCACAGATTCACCATCCTCTGACTAAAGAAATTCCTCCTCATCTCTGTTCTAAAAGGACATCCTTGTATTCAGAGGCTGTGCTTCCTGGTGCTACACTCCCCCACTAGTAGAAACATCCTCTCCGCGTCCACTCCTATTTAGTCCTTCCAATGCAGGCTGGAAAGTTTATGAGATCTATTCATGGTATTTCGTAAGTTGGGCTGAATATACAGTTGATCCTGTCATAATTACTGGGTATGTAGACATCTTTCAAGAATGAAGGTTACAATATGGGATGATCTCTGATACACATTTGCATCAGCCATCGCTATTAGCTAGCTGTTATTAACAATAAAGAATATTTGTTTGGTTAGAAACAGTTTCCTATTTACTTGTCCTACCAAGTAACACTGAAGAGAAGCACACACAAAATTCTGGAGGAACTCAGCAGGGCAGGTAGTATCTATGTGGAAAAAAGTACATTCAACATTTCGGTGTGGGGGGGGTAATCTATGGATGATATTGCAGTCCCAATTGAAAGCCCTTATTTCTGAAAACAACGTATCACAAATTATAAATGATAGTGCAGACATAACCATTAAATGTTCAAAACATAAAACGGAAACAAAGAGCATGTTCTAACACATTGAATGCTGGAAGTAGAAGCAGTAGTACACCCTTTGAGCATCAATGCCTACTCCACTAGGTGCTGATCTCTTGCTTCAGTGCAACTCTCTACACTGACCACCAACCCTTGATTCCTTTAGCGTCCAAAAATCAACTCCTCTGATTTGACCGAACTCTGCATATGATTCTTCAAAGCTGCCACCGTTGGCGGATTCCAAAGATTCACTCCTATCAGGGTGAAGAAATTTCTTCTCATCCATGTCCTGAGTGGCTGACCCCTCAATTAGAGGCTGAGGACAACTGATCTGGACACCACAGCCACGAGAAACAAGCAGCTCTCCACCCATGGAAAAGAGTAAGCAGTAAACGTTCCAGGCCGAGACCCTTCATCAGGACGGGAAAGGAAGGAGAGAAGTCAGAATAAGAAGGTGGGGGGAGGGGAGGAAAAAGTGCAAAGGTGGCAGGTGATAGGTGAAACTGAGGGGGGGTTGAGGTAAAGAGCTGGAAAGTTCATTGGTGAAAGAGATAAAAGGCTGGGAGAGGGGGGTGGAATCAGATAGTAGAGGACAGAAGTCCATGGAAGAAAGTGAAGGGGGAGGAACACCAGAGGGAGTTGATGGGCAGGTAAGAAGAGAAGCTGTAAGAGGGTCTGGTCCACTGAGTTCCTCCATCATTTTGTGTTTGTTGCTTTGGATTTTCAGCATCTGTAGATTTTTCCCTCCATCTGCTAGTTATGCCTCACAGTAATTCTTTTTCCATGAGATCACCCCTTGCTTTTATAAATGCTGCAGAGTACATACCCAGTCAACTTCATCTCTCCTCTTACAGCAGCCTCCCCTTCCCCCCCCTGCCCCCATCCCGGGAATCCAGCAGGCTCCTCTCTCCCATCCCGCGAATCCAGCAGATGAACCTTTGCTCTGCTCGCCGCAGTGCATTTTTATTTAGGAAAAGGGGAGAAAAATAGATTTAACCTAAAGCTGCACTTGTGGAATTTCTTGTCACAAATTTTTGAAGAACCCTTGGCTTGCAGTGAGGGTATGTTTCTAGTAAACTTGGCGGTTGGAACTGAGCAGACAGAAGTGCTTCACAATGCCCTATTTTCAGATGACTGTGTGTGTGTGTGTGTGTGTGTGTGTGTAGAGAGAGGGAGAGAGAGGTATGCGCCGACGTCTGCTGACTAACTGCCAGTGGCTCTATTTTCATACACAGCGCAGACGTGCTGCAGCTGTGTAGGTTAGAATGAAGCATGAAAGACACTGAGGCAGCCGCATTGCTGAGCAATTGCAGTGCTCGCCTTTAAACTGGAGGTTGGGCATTCCTGAACAAAGACACTGATCAAGTGCTCATCAGCAAATTCCAAGACATAATATAACTCTTTCAAAGAAGTAGATGATGTTGAGGTCAATTATGTCTTGCTGGCAAACTACTATGTCCTAAATAAAGGGAGGTAGGTGGATTGCCCTTTATGTAAAACAAAACAGCCTCCAACAATAAAGCCTTGAGTTCGCAACAGTGTTTTAATTACTCATTTAACCCACTTTTAAATGGTGTCCAGTGATTTTAACTGTTAAGCAGTTTAAAGTTGTTTTGAGATTTTACACCCGCAGGTTCATTTGCATCGTCACACTACAAACATGGTAGAAATTTAAGCAAAGGAGGCCCAAGGTCATGTTAATTGTTGCTGGGAATTTGGAATGCGGTAACAAATCCTTTCTTTAAAAAAACAGGGAAATCTCTACTTTCATTTGCATTCATACATATGTAGAAATGTGAGGAGACCAAACTGCCATTTTGCATCTTTACCGCTATTCAGTGAGATCATGTTTTCAGTGTGCCTGAAAGAGAGGGGAATGGGGCTGTGTGTGTGTGTGTGTGTGTGAGAGAGAGAGAGAGAGAGAGAGAGAGAGAGAGAGAGGGGGGGATGGGGCAGTGTGTCTGAGAGGGAGGGATGGGGTGGTGTTTCTGAGAGAGAGGGAGGGATGGGGCTGTGTTTCTGAGAGAGAGAGAGAGAAGGATGGGGCGGTGTGTCTGAGAGGGAGAGAGGGAAGGGGCAGTGTGTCAGAGAGAGGAAAGGGGTGGTGTGTCAGAGTGGGAGGGGGAAGGGGTGGTGTGTCTGAGAGAGAGAGGGATGGGGCAGTGTGTCAGAGAGAGGAAAGGGGCGGTGTGTCAGAGTGGGAGGGGGAAGGGGTGGTGTGTCTGAGAGAGAGAGGGAAAGAGGGATGGGGTGGTGTGTCTGAGTGGGAGGGGGATGGGGCGGTGTGTCTGAGAGAGAGAGAGAGAGAGAGGGATGGGGCAGTGTGTCAGAGAGAGGGATGGGGCAGTGTGTCAGAGAGAGAGAGGGATGGGGTGGTGTGTCTGAGAGAGAGGGAAGGGGTGGTGTGTCTGAGAGAGAGAGAGGGAAGGGGTGGTGTGTCTGAGAGAGAGAGAGGGAAGGGGTGCTGTGTCAGAGAGGGAGAGAGGGATGGGGCGGTGTGTCTGAGAGAGAGGGATGGGGTGGTGTGTCTGAGGGAGAGAGGGAAGGGGTGGTGTGTCTGAGAGAGGGAGAAAGGGATGTGGTGGTGTGTCTGAGAGAGGGAGAGAGGGATGGGGTGGTGTGTCTGAGAGAGAGGAATGGGGTGGTGTGTCTGAGAGAGGGATTGGGGTGGTGTGTCTGAGAGAGAAAGAGAGGGATGGGGCAATGTGTCAGAGAAAGAGAGAGATGGAGAGAGGGATGGGGTGGTGTGTCTGAGAGAGAGGGATGGGGCGGTGTGTCTGAGAGAGAGGGAAGGGGCGGTGTGTCTGAGAGAGAGAGGGAAGGAGTGGTGTGTCTGAGAGAGGGAGAGAGGGATGGGGTGGTGTGTCTGAGAGAGGGATTGGGGTGGTGTGTCTGAGAGGGGGATTGGGGTGGTGTGTCTGAGAGAGAGGGAGGGATGGGGCAGTGTGTCTGAGAGAGAGAGGGAAGGGGCAGTGTGTCTGAGAGAGAGAGGGAAGGGGTGATGTGTCTGAGAGAGGGATGGGGTGGTGTGTCTGAGAGAGAGAGGGATGGGGTGGTGTGTCTGAGAAAGGGATTGGGGTGGTGTGTCTGAGAGAGAGAGAGAGGGATCGGGCAGTGTGTCAGAGAGAGAGAGAGAGACAGAGAGAGGGATGGGGTGGTGTGTCTGAGAGAGAGGGATGGGGCGGCGTGTCAGAGGGAGGGGGGATGGGGCTTGTATACTGTGTGTGTGTGTATATATACATACTGTACACACCATATAATACAACTACTCTATAGACAACCACAGCATAGCAAATTTTAAATTGTTCCATTCAGGGCTAAAGATTTATCGCTGGGGTAACATCTTTTATGATGGGAGGAGGGAGTGGGGGCACCTTGCTCATCAGGTGAGACTTGTGACTGTAAGACAATCTTAGGTTCTGGAACCTCCTCCGAAGTGGTTGAAGGAGTTAATTCTGGGACTGCAGACACTGGTTCTGACAGCGCCGGCCACTTTTCTTCTCTAACAATTGTCTTTGCTCTCCTCTGCTGATCAATGTGTCATCTGAAGATGACACATCAGACAAAATCTCTGCTGTGTAGGGCAGTGATCCAGTTCTTTTCCTTAATCTTGCCAAGTACCCACCTTTTATCACCTCTGTAGTCCTTCATCGGGACTGCTTGACAACGAGTGAACGTCCAGTCTCCTTGTTTGAGGAACCTGCAATTTGTCTCAGCTGTTTGTCCTGCATACTCCTTCTGAGATTGGATTTGAGGAGATTCGGACATGACCCTGGAACAGCATAGCTGGTGAGTCATTGGTTTGGAGTGTGCTGCATTGTGATTTGCAGGGAGGAAATTAGTGGGCCTCTGATTCAGTGTCAGTGTAGTGTGTTCTGCTGACATTGCTCACAGTACATTATTTAGACTCTGGACAAATGTTTCCACCAAACCATTTATAGCTGGATGGTACGGTGTAGATTCATTTTCAGGAATAACTGAAACTGTTCCGTCACAAACTGTGGTCCATTGTCACTGACTAAGTGTTCTGGAACACCAGTCCTTGAAAAGAAGCTTCTCAACAGTGTGCAAGGCAGTAGTGGGGACTATTGGGAACACTTCTGCCCACTTCGTAGCTGCATCCACTACTACCAAGAAATTTGTGGCCATGTATAGTCTGGCAAAATCCACATGAGTCTTCTGCCAGGGCAATGTAGGCCATTGCCAGAGATGGAGAGGCACTGCTCTTGGCATCTTCTGGGCATGTTGGCATCCCAAGCTGTGAAAGGTGAGCTGCTCAATCTGCTGATCTATCCCAGGCCACCAGACAAAGCTTCAAGCTAATGCTTTCATTTTGACCACGCCTAGATGACTGGAATATAGCTCTCGGCTTGGATGGTACAACAACTCTCAATCCCCAGATAAGGCAACTCCGTCAAGGCAATTTTTCTGGTAAAGGTGGGGAACTGGAGTTTCTGCTGCTCATTCTAAATATTTGGGGTTGTCATGTAGACTTGAGAGACTGTGGGGTCTTTTCTGATTTCTCTATTGATCATCTCTGCTTAAAAAGGAGACTTCTGATTTGCATTAGGGAGAATGCTTTAAGCGTATGGAACGTCGACTCAGACCATGAGACGCCTGCATCGGGCATTTTCATGCCTTACAAGGTGCAGATTGGAAGTCTGTGTGGGGCGCCACTCTTCGCACAGACACTAGAGTAATGTGTGGTTAAGTGCCTTGCTCAAGGACAGAAATGCGCTGCCACAGCTGTGGCTCGAACTAGCGACCTTGAGATCACTAGACGAATGCCTTAACCACTTGGCCATGTGCCCACGTTCCCCTCCTCTCCCTCCCCTTTAAACGTAGTATCCTTTATCGTAAATTTTTTGGGTATTTCCTTTTCCAAGGATAAACAGGACAGGCCATCAGTATTTCCGTGTTTAGTCATCCTCTTCAAATCGATGTTGTAATTGTGACCCCCAAGAAACAGAACCCATCTCTGTATTTGTGCTGCTGCTCTCAGTGGAACACCCTTCTGTGGATTGAAAAAGGACAGCAGTGGTTGATAATCAGTAATGAGGGTAAACGTTGAAACATCTTACACCACAAACCAGAGTCAAGGCCTCTCTGCCAATCTGTGCATAACTTTTCTCTGCAGCCCTAAGGGAACATAGTACAAAGGCTGTGGGAAGTTCACTTTCATCACTCATGTGACATGACTACACCTATACCATCAGGCGAGGCATCGCAGGCAAACTTCAGTGGACGAAGTGGATCATAATGTATGAGTACAGCGTCTGATGTCACCATTTCCTTTAGCTGTTTGAAAGCCACCTCACATTGACTTACCCATTACCATTTCTTCCTGATCTGTAGTAATGAGTTCAAGGGTTGGAGCACCGTAGCCAGATCTGGCGGGAATCTGTTATAGTAATTGATAAATCCTAAATAAGGACCACAACTCTGACACGTCCTTTGGCCTTGGGGCATCCACCACTGCTTGAATTTTCTAAGCAAACTTGTATAATGCTTGTGTGTTATTGGTGTGGCCACAGCAAATGATGCTTAGTTTAAATAATTCACAGTTGTTGCATCATGCTCTGAGCCCATAATCTTCTAATCTTTTTGAGACTCTCTTGAGATTTTGGAGATGCTCCTTGTCATCCTTACCAGTAACAATGATTCACCCAGGTAACACTGAATGCCTGGACAGCCTGTAGCAATTGGGCCATAACTTTATCCCAGAGTGCTGGTACAGGTGCTACTCTAAAAATAAGCCTATTATAGCAATAAATTTGCAGGTAAGAAACTCTTTGGGCTCTTCCAACTTCATCTGCAGGGAGACCTCGGCTAAGTCTACTTTACTGAAGTGTTTCCCTCCAGAAAGATTGCAAAAGTATCCTCCATCCTGGGCAGATGGCATTGATCAACTTTCAGTACTGGTTTGATGCTGACCTTAAAATCACCACAGGTCCTGACAGACCCATTTTTCTTGGCTTCTGGGACCACTGATGTTGTCCATGGGTTCCACTGAACCTTGGAAAGAGTTGCTTCAGCCTCCTTGTGATCCAACTCACAGGCGACTTGATCATGGATGATATAAGGAACTGGATGAGCTTTGCACATGGCATTTTCATTGAACGCTGTTGTAGCCCCCCTGGCGTTTAACAGCGTTTAACATAACAAAGAAGCATTCCTAAGTATAACATAACAAAGAAGCCATTTTAATTAGCCTACACAGTAACATAAAAGACAAAACCCCCTTACACTATTTTACCCTTTATATGTTTAAATTTAACAATGCCATCCTTGAACACGTAGCATCATCCAGTACCTTTCTTAATTTGCTTTCAGTTGACTGTTGCAGGGGATGTGGTGTGCAACTGGTGGACGGATCTCCAGTCAAGTTGTAATTGTCTCAGCTGCTCATGACCCTACAATGCTGACCCTCCTGTTTTTACCACATACAAGCCTAATGTGGCTTGTTGGTTGTTGTATTTCACTGTTATGAATGTCATCCCCAGAGGGGTTATCTTTTCTCCATTATAAGCTTTTGGTTGGATATCTGCAGGCTTCAATTCAGTATCTTAGAAATGTTGTTCAAACACAGTTTGTGTAATAATTGAAACTGCTGAGCCAGTGTCAAATTCCGTGTTAATTAATTTGCTGCTCACTTCTGGTATATGCCATATTGCTTCTCCGTTATGAGTTTACACATTGTAAATTTCAAGGCTACTTAGCCTATGTCGCTCATTATTTTCAGTTTTTTTTCATCAACAGCATGCAGTCAGTGCTCTTTGAAACTGCAGTTTGACTTTTTATCTTTTTCTCATCCCTGTGCAGTCCATTTATTTTTATCTGCCTGTCATGCTCTTTGTATGTGTCTTGGCTTCAGGTAAATTAGCGGCATGCTAG
This sequence comes from Mobula birostris, assembly GCF_030028105.1. Lineage (NCBI taxonomy): Eukaryota > Metazoa > Chordata > Chondrichthyes > Myliobatiformes > Myliobatidae > Mobula > Mobula birostris. Next base: position 96,562,021 of record NC_092380.1, on the reverse strand, counting down.
GTCACAGCAGCTGGTGCAGGGCCAGACATTTAAGACACACGTTAAGAACTTAAAGTGCTGTGTGTCTACCCCATCAGGAAGTTGCTCGTTGGTGGAAAAACTGAATGAGCTGGACTTTGTGTGGCTGATGGTGCTACCTGAATTATATGCATCAGACGGGTTGGTTTGTGAAGGCCGTGTGCAGTCTAACAATTTTAGTTGCTCCTCTTGGACCCTGTTGGACATTGTTAATTTGGAGTGCTGCGAGTCCAGTTCACTGATTTATTGGCAGATGACAGGGAAGCTGTGAGGCTCTGGTCGTAGCAAGGACAAGGCCTCAAGCCCCGGTGTTGCCTGTTAACAGCCACCTAGAAGAGAAGCTTTGGAGATGGTGTGGCGGGGCAGTGTGCTGCGTGTATCCAAACTGGAATCTGAGCTGCTGCACAGTGCTTGCTTGGCAGAAGACAAGCCATATTGTGTTTGCAGACTGCGGTAATATTCAGGGTCTGGGACTATATATATATATATTGTGTGACTGTATTTTACCTGATATCTTATTTGTGCTTACTATCTTCTTTATGCTATATGAGCCTTGTGCTGTGTATAACTGTTGGTACTGTGTTTCGCACCTTGACCCTGGAGTAACTCTGTTTTGTTTGGCTGTGTTTATGGGCATTCATGTATGGTTGAATGACAGTTAAGCTTGAACTGTATCGCATTTTCTGCAATTTTTGCCTTCCGACCCGCACTGCTCTGGTGTATGTGAGCCCCTGCCACAATGGTAACACAATTTCTTTGGCCAGGCAGGTTTCTGTTTAGACATTGCAATTTTGTTTATGCTCCCTTTCATTCCTGACTGCAACTCCATTTCTTCTCTGCATGCAGTTTCCATTGATAGTGATTTCAACTTCTCTCTTAAATGGGAGTTGCGCTTCAGTTAGAAACCATTTTTGAATGCTTTTTTGTAAGATTCCACTGAACTGACAATGCTCAGACAATCTCTTAATTTCAGCCACATACACTGAAATGGAGGCCCTTTCATTTGATTCTGCTTATGAGGCCTAAGGCATTCTGCAGTTAACAGTCATTCGATTCTAAATGTTCCTGTGTTACTTTCATAATATCAGCAAAGCTCATTTGGACTGCTTTGGTTGGAACAGTTAGACTTCAAAGCAGAATTGTATGCTCTTTCACTTAATGCAGTTAGTAAAACTGGCACTTGTTTCTCATCAGCTATTTCATTTGCTTCAAAATACTGCTTAATTTGCTCAATATACAATATTTAGTTATCTCTTATGCAATTAAGCATATCTATCTTTCTGATGTAGCCTGCTCTTTTTTAAAACTTATTATTATCACCCTGTACTCACTGTTTTTGAGCCAATGTATTCATCAGTTTTCTGCTTTTTTTTTAACTCGGTCATCTTTCCCGTACTTTTACATAGGACTCGTATTGAATTGTATAAACAACAAAGAAGGCTTAATCAAACAATATATTTCAATATTACCCAAATATTACTGAAATATTAAATACATATCACTGATTCTCTCTGCATGGGGAAAAGGGGCTGTGTGTGAGAGAGAGAGAGACATGGAGCAGAGTGAGTGTGTGTGTGAGAGAGAGAGACACCATTTACATGAGCATGCTGTCAAAGGTTGTGGTAGAGGTAGAGGTTGGGGACATTTGAGAGACTCTTAGGGAGGCACTTGGATGAAAGAAAAATGGAGGATTATATGGGAGGGAAAGGTTAAATTGATCTTCGAGTAAACTAAATGGTTGGCACAACATCATGGGCCAAAGGGCCTGTACTGTGCTGTACAGTTCTGTATTCTATATTTTCTGCATGATTCTCATATCCTTAGTTCCCTTGGCATTCTGAAATTTGTTGATGTCATCCTTGAATATACTCAGCAACTAAGCACTCACCACTTTGAGTTAAGAATTCATAAGACTGGCAAACATTAAGTAAAAAAAAATTGTTCTGATTGAATCCTAAATCATCATCATCATCACTTTGTGTCATGTCGTGTGATGTGGGCAATCATAGTCTATCCATGACCATGATTATTCTTGGCAAATTATTATACAGATGTGATTTGCCATTGCCTTCTGGGCAGAGTCTTCACAAGACAGGTGAATCTAACCATTATCAATACTCTTCAGGGATTGTTTCCCTGGCGTCAGTGGTCACATAACCAGGACTTGTGATATGCACCAGCTGCTTGTACGACCATCCACCACCTGCTCCCATGGCTTCATGTGGCCCTGATTTTTGCGGGGGGGGGGGGAGTTGGTGGCTAAGTAGGTACTACACCTTGCCCAAGGGTGACCTGCAGGCTAGCGGTGCGAAAGCCCTACACCTCTTTTAGTAGAGACATATCTCCACCCTGCCATCCCTAATCTGAAATTGCCTTCAGATTAAGGACTCTGTGCTCATCCACGTTCTCTAGTTCTGTGCTCCTGCAGGATGAAGCAGCCAAAAAGAAACGGCATGGAGGTTTTTATTTTCTCTCTGAAGTCTTGATTGCTCAAGCAGTAGTTGATTAAGATTAGACAGGCTCCAAAATACTTCATTCTTCTGAAAGCAAATACTGAAATTGCGGTCAATAAAGGGCCCCCAATACATTGGTGTTGGTCCTATAAAATAGATCATCCATATGATATTTTGGCCTCTTTCGATGCTTGTTGGTAGCCCTTCCATGTTCTAATAACCCCTTGGGTTAAGCATGTTGTATCTTTCAATTATCTCCATTTTTCTTTCTAATTTGCTGGTGGATTGTTAATGTGGAAGGTCTTGAAATTTTTCCAAGGAGTTGCTAGTTGGTAGCTTGCATCTGAATCTGAAGCATACAGTGAGTTAAGGTCTCCAGCAAATACTCCAACCATTTAACTTCCTGTCCATCTTTATTTTCCAGTCTGAGATGAAGTCAAAGAGATTTCTGTAAAGGTTTGAGTCTTGACCTTTGATATGGAAGCACAAAGTGACTCTACAAAGTTGTGCTTCTTTCATATTGAGCTAAAGCCAAGTAAGCTTAGCCATTGGATTTACTGATCAAATCAGTTGCTGATATACACTGAATTATTAGGTACAGGAGTGGAACCTGCTGTAGCCTGCATCTGTAACCCAGGGTTTGATATGTTGTGCATTCTGAAATACTCTTCTGCACACCACTGTTGTAATGCATGGTTATCTGAGTTACTGTCACCTTCCTGTTAGCTTGAACTAGTCTGGCTATTCTCTTCGGAGCTCTCTCATTAACATGCTGTTTTTACCCATGGAACTCTGGCTCACTTGATGATTTTTTGTTTTTTGCCCCATTCTCTGTAAACTCTGGAAACTTTTTGTGTGAAAACCCTAAGCGATCAGCAGTTTCTGAGATACTCAAACCACCCCATCTGGCACCAAAAATCATTCCACAGTCAAAGTCACAGATCACATCTCTTCCGCATTCTGATGTTTGGGCTGAACAACAACTGGACCTCTTGACCACGTCTGCATAGTTTTACGTATTGAGCTGCTGCCACATGATTGGCAGAGTAGACATTTGCATTAATGAACAGGTGTACAGCTCTACCTAATAAAGTGGCCACTGAATGTATAACTTATGTAAAGTTTATTTCTCAGGATGTTAGTCAGTGGCAAAGCCTGTTATTATCTATCCCAACAGTTAAGATAGCTGATTCTAATTATCAGCTCTTTCATATAATGGCGATCTTTCATTATATTAAATACAGTAAATACATACAGCCTTTTTCCATTGAGGTTTGGTGAGACTAGAGCTAGAGGTCATAGGTTTAGGGTGAAAAGTAAAATATTTCAGGGGAACCTGATGGGGAATTTCTTCATTGAGAGGGTGTTATGTGTATGGAACAAGCTTCCAGCAGATATATTGGATGCAGGTTTGGTTGCAATGTTTAAGAGAAGTTCAGATAGGTACATGCATGAAAGGGGTATGTCCAGATGCTGGTAGAAAAACAGGTTGGTATTGACTAGATAGGCCAAAGAGCCTGTATCTGTGCTGTGGTACTCTGTGACCCTAATTGCTCTTGTTTTTTTAAAAGTTAGTTTGTAAACTGACAATAACTTGATATCTAGAAACACAATGGCATGTATTTGTGACTGTCATGTAATAAGGCTTCCCTAAGTGCTAAGGAGAGGTGGTCATTCTTGGGCTGTTCTCTCTAGTGAGGCAGAAGCTGAGGAAAGGCCTGATCAAAACTCATAAGATTGAGAGGCATCAATAGACTATCATTCTTCCAGGGTGAGAATGTCTAATACTACAAGGCGTGTGTTTGAGTTATGAACAGTTATGTTCCAAGGTGTGCAGGTCAAGTTTTTTTGCACGGTGGTGGATGCCTGAAACATGCTCTCAAGAGTGGTAGTCATGGCAACTAACATGAAGCCACTTAAATGATTCTTAGAAAGGCACATGAATGTGCAGAGAATGGAGGGTTATGTATGGGCAGAAGGAATTAGTTTAGTTAAGCATTTAATTAGTTCAGCACAACATTGTGGACCAAAAGCCTTGTTCTTTCCTGTGCTGTTCTGTTCTATGATACAAGATCCTTTGCAGAGACATAATCAGATTAAAAATGATATAGTAACACAGCAGAAGATTGGGACAGATTGAGAAGGTGAGAATCTGGGAAAAGTAAGTGAGGTGGAAAGGGTTTGAAAGGAAATTTCATAGCTTGAGGCCTAGGAATCCGAAGACAGAGTTCAGGGTCAGTTAGTGGCGTAGGATAAATCAAGGTGTTCGAAGATGAGGGCAAAGATCTTCAGTGCTGGTGGAGTTCAGAGAGGGGTAATTTAATTTCATTAAATTGAGAAATAAACCTACTTTGACTAATCTTATCATGTACTCAAAAGATTTTTGTGTACTTTTGTACAATTGACAAGGAAAATGTGATGTATATGGTGTAACTATTTACTTCATTCCTCTTTACAGTGACATATGCTCTGCCACTTCTCCAGTGAAATTTTATTAGTTTTATTCCCTTGCCGTGCTTGGTTGCCTGTGCCATTCATGTTAACCTCATTTTGAGACCCTGAAGGATGGCTTGCTTGATCTGGAATCTAACATTAGAATCTCTCCTTGATGACTCATCAGGTACTAAGCACTACAACAGAGACTGCTTCTCTCATCTCTGGTCCTCCAAAGATGGTAAGCAGCCATTGCTCACATGTCCGTCTACCTGTGGTGTTTGTTTGCTATGCATGCTTGAGCTGGGGTTTGTGAAAATAGTGCATGCTTTTACCTTGGTCCAGGGCATGCTTGTGTTTTACCTCCTAATATAAAATCTCTCTCATTCTTTACTTATGTAAAACTGTTGTAAGAAAATTCACTCTGACCTGGAGTCTTAAATTTAATTAGGTCCGTTGTGGAATGTGGTCACTGTACTCTGGTTTCATCCTGAAGTTCCTGCCATCATAAGCACCATTAGCTATCATTTCATTCTAAGAAACATGTCTTTACAGTACAGGCGACCTGGGTTCAATTCCCGTCGCTGTCTGTAAGGAGTTTGTATGTTCTCCCCGTGACTGAGTGGGTTTTCTCTGGGTGCTCCGGTTTCCTCCTGCAGTCCAAAGATGTACCAGTTGGTAGGTTAATTGGTCATGGTAAGTTGTACTGTGATTAGGCGAGGATTAAAACAAGGGATTGCTGGGCTGTAAGGGCCTATTCCACATTGTATCTCAATAAATAGATAAATAAATACACTGATAGATAGGTTCCAAGTACTCAAGGGACTGAGTTATAGGGGGTGTTGGGCAAGCCTGGACTTGATTCTTTCAAACATAGGAGATTGAGAAATGTCCTTACAGAGGTGTATAAATTAAGTTGTATTGATAGGGAGAGCACACAATTGTCAGGGAAAGAGAAACTAAAAGCTAGAGAGCATTGGTTTAAAGTGAGAAGTAACTTCTTCATGGTGGGAATGGTGTGCATATGGAACGAGCTGTCAGAGGATGTTGAAGCATGAACAATAGTAACACTTTAAAAAGACATTTGGATGAGTACATGGATTGGAGGGGTTTAGGGAGATATGGAACAAATGCAGAGAAATAGGACTAAATGAGTGCATACTATGGTTGGGATGGACAAGTTTGGACTGAAAGATCTGTTTCCACCTGTGTTACTTTGCCTCTAAATGTCAGTATGGGCTGTATAAATAAAATATCATCGGCCTCAACTGAGACCCCACTTTACAGCAAAGAACTAGACCCCAGAATTAGTCCAATTGTTCCAGTATCTGTGACCGTGGAAAATCTTCTTTAGATATGCTGCGTACGACAAAGGACAAAGCCAGCCAGATCAATTATCCCGCTGTCTATTCCTTCTCTTCACTTGCCTGTCACCTTTCTGGTGCCCCTCCTCCTTCCCTTTCTCCCATGGTCTGCTCTACTATCAGTTTCCTTCTCCAGCCCTTTATCTTTTATCTTTTCCTCCTATCACCTCTCAGCTTCTCATTTCATCCTCCCTCCCTCACCCACCCACCTTTCCCCTCACCTGGCTTCAGATATCACTCCTTCCCTTCCCCCAACTCCTTATTCTGGTTTCTTCCCCGCTTCCTTTCCAGTCCCGATGAAGGGTCTCGGCCCGAAATAGTGACTGTTTATTTCTCTCCATAGATGCTGCCTGACCTGCCGAGTTCCTCCAGCAGTTTCTGTGTAGTGTTAGTTACAGGCCGCCATTCAGAGAGGTAGCCATCTACCACCACACTCTGGCTTTTTCCACTAAGCAAGTGTTAACTACCCTTAATCAGTCCCTGCCTATCCGAATACTTGCATATCGTGTTTCTTAGAACGCCTTCCAATAATTTACCCACTGCAGATGTTGGGCTCACCAGCCTATTATTTCTTGGCTTATTTTTAGGGCCTTTCTTGAGCAACGGAACAGTATTAGCTGTTGTCTAGTCCTGCTGCACCTGCACGAAGGAAGCTGCCAGAAAAGGTGGTTGAGGCAGGAAGAACAGCAACATTTTAAAAGATATTTGTATAAGTACATAGATAAAATAGGTTTCGAGAGACATGAGCCAAACGCTGGCTAAAGGAATTGGATTAAGTGGTCGCTTTGGCATGGATGAGTTGGGCCACAGGGCCTGTTTTCAAATTGTGTTACTCTGACTCTGTGACTCCACAACTGTTTCAATGCAAACTCATTATTGGCACTGCAGCAGATGTGTCAATCGATATCATTCAAATTCAACTGCCTCTCAGGTAGTGTCCTTTGCTTCTCCCTAAAAGTTGAGTAAATAGGTCCTTAGTGATGTATTTTTAACTGGTTTAAGGTGATTTATTTTCTCTGATGAATACAGAATTTGTGCTGTATAGTCAGTGCAGTATATGCATTAATGATGCTATCTGTTCTTCTCTGTTCCTGGGCTGTAGGTATAACTGATGCGGCACCATTTTCCTTTAACTTAATGTGCATGGCCAGTACTGAGGGAGCTTGCTTGTTCAAATTGGCTGCTATATTTTGCATTTCAGAAGTATTGATTATTTTTTTTTAGTAGTTTAATAACTTGGGTCCTGAAAAATTATGAATTCAGTCTTGAGCTGCAAGAGGTGAGTGGTGTATGTAGCAAGTGGTGATGATCTCTAACAAGTGAGAGCCTAGCTACTGACTCTTGATATTCAATTACTTCACCATCCTCAAGTCTCCCATTATCAACACCTTGGGTTGGGGTTTGGAGAAGCGGGTGGTTTGGTGAGTTGTGGTGGGGGGGGGCGGAGGAAGGTGAAAGGAGGTGGTGGATTGGGGAGCTGTTAAAATTCGCCATTAGCATAAAATAACCGGACTAACCACATCAATACCATGGCCACAAGAGCAAGTCAAAAGGACGGGTATGCTGGGGCAACTTAGCAACCGAGCACTTACAAGTTCCTTGGCATTTACAAGGCATGTCTGATATAGAATAGGATATTTTCTACCTCCCTAAGCAAAAATATCTCCAACAACACTTTAGTTTTAATTCCAACACGCCCCTTTTTATTGGCACTCAATCCCCTATCCTAAATACTTATCTTCCACTGGCACAATGTGATTGCACTATGCATTATCTACAAAGGCTATACCTGCTTCTTTGTTGGCTATGTAGAACAGTCCATGTTCCTAGCCTTTTCCCAGTAATGCCCCCAACTCTTCCTCTGCTCCATTAATAACTGCATCGTTGCTGTTTCACACACCCTTGCCAAGCTCATCAATTTCATCAACTTTGCCTCTAACTTCCACCCTCCCCTTAAATTCACTTGGTCCATCACCCCCCCCCCAACCATTCTCAATCTATCTGTCTCCATACCTAGAGACAAGCTGAACAAACAACATATTTTATAAACCTACGAATTCCCACAATGATTTTGAATATACCTCTTTCTTTCCTGTACTGTAAAAAAAAATTTATTCGCTTTTCTCAGTTTCTTTGTCTCCACTGCATCTGTTCATGGGATGTGACTTTCCTTTCCAGGATATCAGAGAAATCCTCTTTCTTCAAAGAACAGGGTTTTCCTTCCTCTACCATTGATGTTGCCCTCACCCACATCTCCATTTCCTGGCTATCTGCCCTCACGCTGCCTTAACAGGGACAGAGTTCCTCTTACCTTTGCCTACCACCCTGTGAGCCTCCACGTCCATCATATGGTTCTCCACAATATCTGCCATCTCCAAAGGGATCCAAATAGCAAGCATATCTTTACCAGCCCTCTTCCGCTTTCCATAGGGATCACTCCTTCCATGATTCTCTTGTCCAATCTCCCTCCTAGCATTTATCACTGCAAATGACCAAAGTGCTGTACCTGTCCACTCACCTCCACTCAGCACCTCACCTCCACTCACCTCCACTCACCTCCACTCACCTCCTCACTTCCACTCACCTCACCTCCACTCAGCACCTCACCTCCACTCAGCACCTCACCTCCACTCACCTCCACTCAGCACCTCACCTCCATTCAGCACCTCACCTCCACTCACCTCCACTCACCTCACCTCCACTCAGCACCTCACCTCCACTCACCTCCACTCAGCACCTCACTTCCACTCACCTCCACTCACCTCCACTCAGCACCTCACCTCCACTCACCTCCACTCAGCACCTCCTTCCAACCCCTCACCTGTGAATCTGCTAGGCTTATTTCTTGTATCCGGCCTCCTCTGCATTGGTGAGACCCTTCATAAGTTGGGGGGACTACTTCGTCGATCACCTTTGCTCTACCTGCCAAAAGTGACCTTCCCCTTGGCCAAACATTTTAATTCCTATTCCCATTCCCGTTCTGACATATCGGTTCCGTCTCCTGTGCCACAACGAGGCCACACTCAGGGTGGAGGAGCAACACCTCATATTCTGTCTGGGTAGCCTCCAAGCTGATGGCATGAGTATTGATTTCTCCTTCTGGTTAAAAAACCTTTGCTCCCCCTCCCTTCTTCTATTCCCTATTCTGGCCTCTTACATCATCTCACTTACTAGTCACCCCAACTTGGGCCCCCTCCTCCTTTCCTTCCTCCTGTGGTTCACTCTTTTTTCCGATCAAATTCTTTCCTCTCCAGCCATTTACCTTTCCTGCCCGTCTGGCTTCACCTATCGCCTTCCAGCTGTTCTCCTTCCCCACACCCGACTTTTACATTCTGGCATCTTCCCCCCTTCCTTTCCAGTCCTGAGGAAGTGCCTTGGCCCGAAACATCGACTGTTTATTCATTTCCATGGACGCTGCCTGACCTGCTGAGTTCCTCCTGCATTTTGTGTGTGTTGCTTTGGATTTCCAGTATCTGCACAATTTCTTCTGTTTATGATCCTCAAAGAACGCTGCAGCAAGTTGTCAAAGCTTCAATGGCCACTCCCAAAATGCATTCAAGAATCAAGACATTTTGGTTCATGGGATTACAGCAATCCACAAGTTCCCTCCACAAGCCAGATGCAATCCATGGTAAAGTACAACGAAGAAGAGACATTGATATGATGAAAATCCCGTAGTTGTTCACTCCACTGAGATAGTTTCTCCATCATTGGAACGTGTACATTTCAGGAAGGAGGCCCTTGTCATTTCCTGTTGAGTATAGGCTACATATTTTGACTGAATGCTACCAATGCCCACAATATCTAAATGAATAAGAAAGAAATATGATCTTACCTAGGACAATAGGGAAGGAGAATGTAGGAAAATGTAGCAGGATAGAAGAAAATACATTGTCCAAATCTTGTTTTGCAAGTAAAAATTTGAATTTTTGACATCTTGAAGAGGTATGTTCTGTCCTTTGGTATTTGTTTTTATTAGCAGTCCTGTGGTTGTACATGAAAACCACTATGTAGAAGTTATGCGAATGGTTAATGCGAATGTAAATGGAAGCCAAATCTGGGCAACTCGTGTGTGGTGATGTCAACTCTATGCTCTAGCGCATGTGTTGGATACAAGAGATACTGCAGATGCAATGCACGCAATGTGCTGGAGGAGCTCAGCAGGTCGGGCAGCATCAACGGATGGGAATAAGCTTCCGACGTTTTGGGCTGAGACCCTTTATCAGGACTAGATCATCAGCGTTGCATGTTTTAGATATATTGAGCAGCCGGGCATTTCATATTACACAACTTTGTTTTCTCAATGAAAGTAGCAGTTTAATTTCATTCAGTATTGTTGTTGCTCGAATGTGTAATATTTAGTGTATATCTTTTTACGCATTATTTCTTTATGATGGGATACAATTTTCTGTTGATCATAATTCACAGACACTTATTAGGTGATGGCCCGACCGAGCCTGCAACTGAATGTTTCATTATTCTTTTGCCTCTCCATCTTCCCTTTATGTAATTCACTATATCACACATCTTTCTGGCACTGGGGAATCGTTCTTGATGAATGCAGTTGAACTTTAAATGTCAGTCAAGGATCTAGTGCTCAACTAAGAACATCTTGCTTCTGCTATCACTGTGTGGATCTGAGATTGTGTAGAATAGTAATGGGCTTTTATGTCTCAGCACACACATGCAATGCTTTTCACTTCAATTTTTACTCATTTTCGTGGTTACCCCACAGATGCAGCGAAAACATCGGCTCTTCATGAATAAGCGCTTCATGGTACTGTATGGTAATGCACTTGTAGTGTTAAATTATAACAGCGGATTGGAGCCTGCAATTATTTGCATATACAGCAGCAGAGTATCCTCTAATGCTCAAAGATTACCAATGTTCTTGACAATGAAACTATTATGCTAATAATTTCATTTTTGGTAGAGGCTGTATCTCATTTTGTCACTTGCACCACATTACCTGATTTATCAGTAATGGTAATGGACAACACTGTTAATTCTGTCATATGTTCCAGGGGCTAAATTGATTTTGAAGACAACTAGCATAATAGACTGATATTATTGCTTTTGAATTGCTGTGTTATATGTCAGGCAATATTGGAGCTTCAAGAATGCATGAAATTTTTTCATAAATTTGTCATTTTTATATAGGACCTTTCATAGACCAATGTTCTGATTATATAGACTTCCCTATTCTCCTTTGTCTCTTTGTAAAATTCCTTCATTGAACACCAATACCAATTAGAGGTTACATTGCTGTGAAGCGCTATGACATGTGCGGTGTGTGGGAGTTTCATTTACAGTTACTGGGCCTTTTAACCATGTAACAGCAATGTATCACCAAAATATTCCAACAGCCTCTTCTCTGACTAATGCTTGAAACTGGAGAAGTTTGCCTGAGTTTAGAGCCGTTACTCCTTGCATGTTCGATTTTACTGAACTGATTGAGGGAGATTTCCAAACTGGCCGATATGTTTTCAGTATAATGCATACATGCTGTGTTTGGCAGGTGTGATGGTGAGTTTGTACTCATTGTAATGGAAGCATCCATTGTTAATTTTTACCTCATTTGAATATGGGCCAGAAAGCCGGCATGTTAATGTGGAAGTATTGCTAAATGCAGAAAGGGCAGAGTTTGAACACATACAAATGTGTTGAATAGCATGTGGCAAATGCTGCACCTGTTAACAGAATATCCCCTCGGGTCTTGGCACGCAAATACATTCTCATTCAAAAAGTGAGTGGAAATTTATGATGGTGCAGTTACTGGTGAGCATTACAGAGAGGGTTACTCTAGAGGAATTGTAGAATCAAAAATGGAGCCTGTAATAACATTTTTCTCTCTCCCAGCTGGCTCCCTACATCTGTGGCCTTTCCCCTGAGTCACCTACTCGGAGCACTGTTCAAGAACTTGTATAGTGATGGAGCACTACAGCACAGAAATGGGCCCTGTAGCTCATCTAGTCTGTGCCAAAATACTATTCTACCCCTCCCATCCATGTACTTAACCAAACTTCTCTTAAATGTTGAAATCGAATCCGCATCCACCAGTGGTAGTTCATTCTACCCTCTCACCATCCTTTGAGTAAAGAAGTTCCCATTCAAGTTCCATTTAAACATTTCAACTTTCACCCTTAGCCTATGACCTCTAGTTCTAGTCTCACCAATCTCAGTGGAAAAAGCCTGCTTGCATTTATCCGAACTATACCCCTCATAATTTTGTGTACTCTATCACGTCTTCTACTATTCTCCTACCCTCTTGGGAAGAAAGTCCTAACTATTCAGCCTTTCCTTATAACTCAGGTCCTCAAGTCCCGGCAACATCCTTGTAAATGTTCATTGTACTCTTTTAGTCTTATTGATATCTTTCCTGCAAACAGATAGCCAGAACTACACACAGTGCTCTGTATTAGGTCTCACCAAAATATCCCAACTCCTGTACTCAATATTTTGATTTATGAAGTTCTCTAGCCATTGATCGTCATGTTCTAGTCATGAATGATCATTGGAAAGTCAGGAGACACAATTCCAAAGCAAAAGGAACAAAGAACGGCTGTAACAATATGCAATTATATTAGCAAGTAAAACATAGAGCATAGAACTCTTCAGCCCACAATGCTGCGCTGACTAGTATAAACATACTCCATGATCAAGCCACAATCAGGTTGGAGGAACAACACCTTATATTCTGTCTGGGTAGCCTCCAACCTGATGGCATGAACATTGACTTCTCCAACTTCCGCTAATGCACCACCTCCCCCTCAAACCCCATCCGTTATTTATTTATTTACATTTATTTACACATATTCTTTTTCTCTCTCTCCTTTTTCTCCCTCTGTCCCTCTCACTATACCCCTTGCCCATCCTCTGGGCTTCCCCCCCCCCCCTTGTCTTTCTCCCTGGGCCTCTTGTCCCATGATCCTCTCATATCCCTTTTGCCAATCACCTGTCCAGCTCTTGGCTCCATCCCTCCCCCTCCTGTCTTCTCCTATCATTTCAGATCTCCCCCTGCCCCTCCTACTTTCAAATCTCTTATTAGCTCTTCTTTCAGTTAGTCCTGATGAAGGGTCTTGGCCCGAAATGTCGACTGCACTGCTTCCTATAGATGCTGCCTGGCCTGCTGTGTTCACCAGCAACTTTTATGTGTGTTCCATGATCAATCTAACCCTTTCCTCCTACACAACTTATAACCCCTCGTTTCTCTTACGTCCACCTGCCCATCTAAGAGCCTTTTAAATGTCTCTATAGTATCACTGTCTACCACTATCCCTGGCAGTGCATTCTGGGCACCTACCACTGGCTGTGTAGGAAAAAATTCAAAAAGAAAACCTGCCTTTGACAATTCGCCTAGCATGAAAGTAACATGAAGGCAATACCAAAAATCTGTAAACTTGTCAGAAAAAAAGTGGAAGGATAGTTTGGGAAATAGTGGGTCAGCTTATGGTTTAGTTAAAAGGAATCTGCTTCCTAGTTGAGGCAGAGGATGTAGTCTGGTACTGTGAATACTTGTGTCTTCACCAAAGAAGCTGAGGTTAGTATCCGAGGAGAGAAGAGTTGAAGCATTGGATTACACTAAAACAATAGGAGGAGCTCAGCAAATTAGCAGCACTCAAAATTTCTAGGAAGAGGTACAGTTGACATTTCAGGCCGAGACTCTTCGTCAGGACTAACTGAAGAAAGAGTTAGTCCTGACGAAGGGTCTCGGCCTGAAACGTCGACTGTACCTCTTCCTAGAGATGCTGCCTGGCCTGCTGCGTTGACCAGCAACTTTGATGTGTATTGCTTGAATTTCCAGCATCTGCAGAATTCCTCGTGCTTGCGCACTCAAAATTTAATGTCCACCCGTCCAAATGGATGCTTAAGGATATTTGGGATGGAAGTAGAAGCACTGTACACAACTTTCTATCATCTTGGGTATTGAGATGGTGCCAGAGGACTAGAGATTGCTGCTCTCCCACTTTTTATCAGTAGAAGATAAGTCTAGTATCTGGAGACCAATCCATCGAATAGAAAATCTAATCAATGCCATTGCCAGAGAAAAAGATTAATGTGTACTTGGAAAATCAAGTTAAATTTGTTGAAGCCTAGTCATATTTAATTAAGCTGATTGAGTGCTTTGAAGAAATAGCAGTTAAAGGTCATGGTGTCAGATAGGCATAGACTTCAAATAAAGACATCAGTGAAGTGTCTTGTAATTTGTCTCAGGAAGAAGCAGAACGGTGGGGGGGGGAGATGATTTAAAACAGAGTATACAGCAGTGTAGTTCACTAGGATTAAAATTTTATCTTGCTTTGAACATTGGACTTCGATGTTGGAGTACAACATTAAAGCTTGCAAATGATCAGAGTATGTCAATGTGGTGAGCATGATGGGAGCAGACATCAGGAAGGTGTAATCTTGTGAAATAGGCTGATGTGAAGTGATTTAACATTCAAAATTGTTTATTGTCATTCTTCAGTACATGAGCGCAAAGGAGAACAAAATGTTTGTTACTCTGGATTCAATGCAGCATAAAAACACTAAGTATAAAAACACAATAAATATAAAAAGCAATCCTTTTAAACACAATGTGCAAGTAACTTGTATGTAGGTATATATACATAGACATAACATGATCTTAGGCACTGCAGTATCTAAACATGAGATTATTCTAACAGGAAATGATAAAGTGGCAAAATGACTGCACTTTGAAAGGAGAAAGAAGATGAATGTTTTAAATAATGCTATTCTGAGATGGGCACAAGAAACAGTTTGAGATGGTGCAGGAGATTCAACATCATAAGGGAATCTTCTGATGAGAAGCTAGATTTGTTCTCCAAGTGGGAGAAAATGTTCAGGGAAGATAAGAATGTGATATTCAAAATAAACATAGTTTTGCTTCATCTTAAGTCCATAGAGAAACAATGTTCAAATGATAACTGGATTAAACACCAGAGGTCTTTTTTCAAAGTTGCCATAACAGGAGGAAATAACATTTCTTTTATACATAATTGATAAGCTCTGGAATGTATTACCTGAGGATGTTGCAAGTAGATAGCATAGGAACTTATTTTAAAAGGCATCTGGGTAGCTTGATGCATCAGTCTACAGGGTATTAGATGAAAAGTTTGGATCATAGGATTAATTTGAATCACTGGCAAATGAACAAAAGACTAACTGACGCAGGCAGGAGTGACTTTCTACTTGTACATTTCCCAGAGTTTGGAGGTGTTTCATATTCCTAGCTTCATATTTTACTCGTTTCTCATCATGGTAGAAGATGAATACATCTTTGTTTTTTGATAGCTTTAAAAGCATTTGGGAAGTTTAACTACGGAGCATTCGTACTGAGAGATCCAACCCTCTATAATCAGAAACAAGAGAAAATCGGCAGGTGCTGGAAATCCAACCAACACACACAAAGTACTGGAGGAACGGAGCAGGCCAGGCAGCATCTATGGAAAAGAGTACAGATGATGTTTCGGACCGAGACCAATCAGAGCCTTGACGCTAAGGATTTTGGCCTGGGAGGGGACTCTGAAGTTGATTTATTGAGCCATCCAATGGATTAAGGGACTGATTGGCGATAACTCTGTAGTGCCATGAGATGTCTGCTACGAATAGTCTAACTTAATACCTTGATTATGTGAAGAAAGGTGGGAAGCAGGCTTTCATGCCGGGTTTGAGATTTTCAGATACCCTTTTCCTCAGTCATCTGAACATGTTGCTGGTGATGATGTTCCTGATGTTGTCATATACTTTAATATGTACAGTTCTATGCAAACGTCTTAGGCACGTACATATAGCTAGTGTGCCTAAGGGTTTTGCATAGTACTGTGTTTGTCAACTGGGAGGGGAGAGTGAGTTTGTAAGTCTGACGTGAGCAAAGGATGTTGGGGGAATGGTGAGGGTGGAGTACTGCAGGAGGGGTGTGGAACAGGTCGCAGAAGAGCAGTGCCAGGGCAGGGGGTGGCACGGGTGCAGATACACCCAGCCCTGTGACACCAGGCAAGGTCATTTGATTCCAAACAGTTGGTTTATTGATCACTACAGAGTGTCTTTCTGATGCTTCTTGCTCCTTCCCCTCTCCCTGCCCGCTTCCCACTCCTGATCCACAATAGAGACCCATATCAGAATCAGGTTTATCATCACTCACATATGTCATGAAAGTTCTGGGGTTTTTTTGCAGCACTATTTAGGCAAATAAAACTTGTTGATTTAAATTGTGACACTACCATTAGACCTGATTTATTATTCATTATGAATACAAATATTGCAATTGGAACAAATATTCAAAATGTTTTATATAAAACACTCTTGGCCTTTATGGTATCATTGATGCTTTGGTCCTCTCACCATGCCTGAACTCTGAGGAGGTCAGCTTAGCTGTGACAATTGGGAAATGGCCTGCTGGAAATCCACAGGTAGTAGAAAACAACAGTATAGACATTAAACTTCGTTCTCTGTCTAAGCCTCAGTGACTTGGAGCTATAAGAGTTAGGTCAGCATCTTCAAAAGCTCTCATAATAGTAATTAAGTGGGTAAACATTGTGTTATTGAACAGGAAAAACAGATATTTAATTTTTTTATGCCAGTTGTTTAATTTTCATGTATCATTTTAATCTAAACTCTCATGCTGTGAAAGGTTTGCAGCTGTCTTGGTCTCCAGCAATACCAAAATATATCTCTTCAGAGGGGAAAAAAAAAATTAACATGACAATGTGCCATTTCTTCAGCCACATTAATCAATGCAGTATCAGAAAATCCTTATGTATCCTTAAACTCAAGAGATTCTGCAGATGCTGGAAATCCGAAGCAATACACAGAATGCTGGAGGAGCTGGAAAGGTCAGGCAGCTCCTATTGAGAGGAGTTACCATCTACCTTTTCAGGCTGAGGCCCTTGATCATGACTGGAAAGGAAGGAGGAAACCGGAATAAAGAGGTGGGGAAAGGGAAGGAGCACAAGATGGCAAGTGATTGGTGAATCCAGGTGAGAGAGGAGGTGAATGTGTGGGGTGGTATGAAGTGTGAAGCTGGGACGTGATAGGCGAAAGACGTAAAGAGAGAGGAATCTGCTGAGAGAGGAGAGTGGACCATGGGAGAAAGGGAAGGAGGAGAAGCACTAGAGGTAAGTATTAGGCAGGTGAGGAGAAGAGAAGTGGCTAAGGGGGGAGCCGGAATAGGGAATGGAAATTGAGAGAAAGGAGGTAGGGGAGTAAAATTACTGGTTACAGAAATTGATGTTCATGCTATTAGGTTGGATACTACCGAGACAGAATATGAACTGTTGCTCTTTCAACCTGAGAGAGGCCTCATCATAGCAGTCGAACCCCTTGCATCATCATCATCTATCAGTTGCCAGCTTGTACCCTGTATCCTTCCCCCACCAGCTTCCTCCCCCTTCACTTCTAGTCCTGAAGGTCTCAGTCTGAAACATCAACTGCTTATTTCTATCCATAGGTGCTGCCTGATTCACTGAGTTCCTCCAACGTTTTGTATGTGTTGCTATGTATCCTTGATGTTTTAAATCCCCATTGTTCTCCCCAAGGTGACTACAAGAAAATAACTGGTCTCTATAGTTTGCTTGCATTTGGAGGATAGGTTAATTTATTACTGAAATGGTTAAGGATGTTAAATACTTTAAAATCCTATTCTGACCATTTTCTTGTGTTGATTTAAAAAAGATTCATTGTGTTAAATTGCCTCCTCTGTTGTTTATTAATAAAATAGATGATGCACATAGCTGAGCTGTTTCTGCAGAACTATATTTACACAAGATGTGGGCTCATGTTGATTTTCCATTTTCAATGCTAGGAAGTGCATACTTCATTGTTTCTGTGCCTGTGAAGGTGCAGAGCTAAATCTTGTCCCAATCCAGCACAAGCTACTATTGTTACTTAGATGTCGTTTGCACAATAGAGTTAGGAAAGGTTTTACTGCCAGGATAATCTTTTGAAATTCTAATTCGTAAGGCATAATAATTAACTCTTTACTTTTTAAACTAATAGTAAATAATTACTTGAAACTGACCCATGAAGTTAGGTGCTTTATATCTTCCTCCTAGACTTCATCCAGTGGATTCACTTTGCTAATTAGACCATGAAACTTAGGAGCAGAATTAAGCCATTTGGCCCATCGAGTCTGCTCCACCATTCAATCATGATGTATTATCCCTCTCTACCCCAATTTTCCTGCGTTCACTCATAACCTTTGAAGTTCTTGCTAATCAAGAGCATATCAAAGATCAGATGATTTAAATTGCATTTGGAAGTTTTGAACAATTTCATCAGTGACTAAAAGAATGTGTGATGTTAAGCAATGTTCATGCTCTTTATACTGTAGGGAACCAATTCTTTATCTGGAATGATGGAAATGGTTTAAAAATTGTAGCAATCAAAGGGCTAGAGACTTTGTTGTTCCTCTTGTAACTTTTATTATTGTAAGGTAACAACATATAGAGGTATTCAAAGCTTTACAGTGCTAATCACACTATCTTTTTAGAACATGGGACATCAAAGATGGACATTGCATCACAGTACAGTCCTTTTGCCCTCAATGGTGTACCAACAATTTAACGTACTGTCAGATCAATCTAACCCTTCCTTCCAACATTGTCCTCCATATTCTTTCATTCCTGTCCCTATCTAAGAGTTTTGTAAATGCCCTTAATGTATCTTGCCTCTACCACCACCACTGGCAGGGCATTTCATGCCCTCACCACTCTCTGTCACACCTCTGACATCCCGCATACTTTCCTCCAATCACCTTAAAATAGTGCCCCTACATATTAGCCATTTCCACCCTGGGGAAAAAAAAAAGTCTCTGGCTCTCTGCTCGATCTATGTCTCTAATCATGTAAAACTCTATCCATTCACTTCTCATCCTCCTTTGCTCCAAAGAGAAAAGTCCTAGCTTGCTCAACCCATCCTCATAAGACGTTATCCAGGAAATATCCTGGTAAATCTCCTCTGCACATGATTTTTGACCCGATTAAGTTTCTACATATGAGAGGAAAATTCTTGAGACGTGCCTGAATACTAGAGCTGCTTTCAGAAACTGTGTTTGCAGGGTTGTTCCATGCTTTTCTCCTAATAATTCATGACCTTTAACATTCCTCCCTGTTTCTACTTGCTATTCTTTGTGCACCTGCCTTTCGATGCCTATCACTGTTACCTGTCTCATTTAAATCAAGAATAAACTGAAACCATAAACACACTGAAACCATGAAGGCTGAAAAAAAATTCCACCCCCAGCTGTCTTCCAGTTTAAGAACTAGAACATAGCACATTACAGTACAGTGCAGGTCCGCGATATTGCACTGATCTTCACACCTACTCTAAGATTAATTTAATCCTCCATTTTCCTTTCATCACTGAGTCTATCTAAAAGATTCTTAAATGCTCCTAATAAATCTCCTACTACGACCACCATTGTCAAGGCATTTCACGTACCCACCACTCTCCGTGTAAAGAAGTTACCTCTGACATCCCCCGATACTTTCCTCAAAACACCTTAAAATTTGTGCCCTTTTTAGCTATTTCTGCCCTGGGAAGAAGTTGCTGTCTGTCCACGCTATACCACTCATCATCTTGACAATCTCTATGAGCGTGCTGGCAAGAAAATGGCTCAATACCCCATCAGCCCTTCTGTAAATATGTAAATTTAAGTCTTGATTGCTGTTTTAATTAGTCAATCAAGCAGAGACAGTCATTGGAGGATTCTGCTTTTCATTGCTGAGATCCATGCTGTTTTCTGGGCCGAAGAAAGAAATTCCAGACATTGCTTTATATTTGAAAAAGGGATTGCAGAGCTGGAGTCCCTACTAGCTGACAAGATGGCCACTGTTGGAGCAGTTGAGGAATGTGGAGGAGGGACACAAGTTCACATGCACTTGAAAAAGGCTTTAGAGTTTGGGAAAGGGCAAAGCCCTGGAATGAGAGAAATGGCAAATTTAAAATTAAAGTCCTTAGTTTGAGACTGTATGGTCTTGAATTAATGATCCAAAGACCAGAGTTGAAAACCCATCATGAAATTAAAATTTGGATTTTTTTAACAAACTCTGAAAATTAAAATCATAATCCTGATGATTGAATGAGTTCAAGCATAGGCAGTGAAGTTTAGTTAAGATTGAATTTGTGAAGATTGTGAAGGAGGAGAGGAGTGTGTTAGAATGGTCAAAGTAGAAGACACAAATGACTGGTTTAACATAGAAACATAGAAATTTACTGCCCTTCGGACCACAATATTGTGCCAGCCATATAACCTACCCTAGAAGCTGCCTAAAATTTCCCTACTGCATAGCCCTCTATTTTTCTAAGCTCCATATACTTATCTGAGAGTCTCTTAAAAGACCCTACAGTGTGATTGAGGCAGATACCAAATTATAGATTGGTGTAACACACACAAAATACTGGAGGAACTCAGCAGGCCAGGCAGCATACAGTATATGGAGAGGAATAAACAGTCAATATTTTGGGCAGAGATCCTTCATCAGGCTAGAAAGGAAGGGGGAAGAAGCCAGAATATAAAGGTGGTGGAAGGGAAAGAGTACAAGCTGGCAGATGAGGGAGAAGGTGCGGCAGGGTGAAGCTGGGAAGTAATAAGTGGATAAAGTAAAGAGCTTACGAAGAAGGAATCATCTTTTAGAACTTTCTCTACCTTCTTCCCTTCCCTTCTATATTTCCATTACCCATTCTGGCTACCCATTTACCCCTTCTCATCACTTCCCTACTGTGCCCCTCCTATTTCCCTTACTCTCAGGGTCCACTGTCCTCTCCTATCAGATTCCTCCTCCTTCGGTCCTTTACCATCTATCACCCCCTAGCTTCTCACTTCTTCCCCACCCACTCACCCTTCTGTAGTAACGCCATTCAGTAAAGAAATGGGTGCAATTGTGTCCCATTCATGGGATGGTTAGGGAAAAAGGAGAAAAAAAATCAATTAAAAATGGTCATGGATTGAAATTTCTGGATGAATATTTCTGTATTCACATAATTTCAATAGACCACTGTTTTAATCCATTGCGAGGTTAAAAGAACTGCACACTTTCCCACCTCCAGCTAGTGTTGGTTTATATATGCGCGTCACAGGGCATACAGATAATTTTAGAGTGAGAGGGGGAGGGACTTGCATGCTAGGTTTTATTTTTTTTTATTCCAAGGAGGCAAATATTTAATCATCTTGGAGGAGTTGGATCTGTTTCTTAAAACAAAACTGACATCCAGAGTCAGTTAACTGAATTTTATCTGTTTATACAATCTGATGATTTATAGTCAAAAAGTCATTTAAATTAATCACAGCAAGAGCATTTCCCTTAAATGTTCAGAAGTTCTATCTGAAGCTGTGAGTCATCTGAGTGAGTCATGGTGTTCTGCTTTATGGAATGCCTGCTTGCTGATTCACTGTTTCCATGGTACTGTACTCACTTCCTTTAGGCCAAAGATTCCCAAACCTTTTTTATGCCATGGACCCCTGCAGTAACTAAGGGGTCTGTAGACCTCAGATTGGGAACCCCAGCTCTAGACCATAAATAGCAGTAGCGTGGAAGGTGCAGGTCAAAGCTAAGGTAGTCGCCCTGGCCAAGATGCATCTCTGAGCATGATTTTGTTGAGGAACTGGACAAATATGTGCTGTTTTTTTTTTGAGTATGGTAAAAATAAACACGAGTGTCTTCACAAAGAATGCACAACAGCACCTCTATTTTCTTAGATGGTTGCATAGATTCAGTGCATTACCTTAAGTTTTTAACAAACTGTATTAGCTGCACGGTAGAAAGTATCCTAACTGCATCACGGCCTGGTACCAAACCACCAATACCCAGGAATGGAAAAGGCCAGAGAAAGTAATAGGTGTTGTTCAGTCCATCACAGGCAAAATCCACTTTGCTATTGATTACATTTAGATGGAACATTGTCACAGGATAGCAGCATCTATTATCAAAGACCCCCACCACCCAGGCTATGCCCTCTTACTACTACCATTGGGCAGGAGGTACAGAAGCCTTATGTCCCACATAATCAGGTTCAAGAACAGTTATTAATGTACAACCCATCAGGCTTCTGAAATGGCATTGATAACTTTATTTAACGCTACTGTGAACTGATTCTGTGACCTATAGGCTCACTTTGAAGGACCCTTTCCTGCCCTATTCACATCACTTAGGTGGAGTCTTATTAGGATTTTGACTTGGAAACTAAGGCGATCAGAGGAGATTAGATTAGTTTATATCTAAACCAATGAAAAAGTGAAAATATTCCAAGTGACTTGGAGGTAGTGATTATACCATGCATCTGCTGATCTCACTAAAGGAGATGGAGAACACTTAATCCGCAGCTTTACCATCTAATCTTAATTCTACATACCTTTCCTTCAAGCAAAAGTCACAGAAAGAAAAGCAATGGTTTTGGTAATCTTAGCAGTGACAAATCTGGTGCTTTATCTCCTAGGACACGTTAGATAATCCTGCTAGCTGCATTTATTTGTTATTATGTCCATATGAAATACATATGACACCAGGTTTAGAGGGTAGTCTAGTTTTCTTTTACATGTGTATTGATGCTTAAGCTTCTGTCCAGAGTAACTCAAAATGCTGGAGGAACTCAGCAAGTCAGGCAGCATCTATGAAAAGGAATAAAGAGTCGACGCTTTGGGCCAACACCCTTCATCACGAATAGAAACAAAGGATGAAGAAGCTGGATGATTCAGGCCATTTGCTTAATATCTTCCAAGATTAGGCCATATGTCTTTGACAGCTGATGCAACTGCAAAGCTGCATGGCCTGAGATGCCCTCTGCCAACTCCAGTAACGGAACTTACCTGAAAGGCAGATGATTAGATTCTTTCCGTGCAATGATCTAGAAAAAAAGTAGAACAACAATGCAGAATAAAGTGTTCCAACTACAGAGGAAGTGCAGGTGCGCAATAAACTGCAAAGTCGTAATGAGGTAGATTGTGTGGTCAAGAGTCCATCTTATTAAACTCGGTGACTGTTAAATACTCTTACAACAGAAGCTGTCCTTGAGCCTGGTGGAACATGCTTTCAGGCTTTGTATCTTCTGCTTGATGGAAAGAGTTGAAGTAAGGATGGGTGGGGGTCTTTGATTAAACTGGCTGCTTCATTGAGGCAGCAGGAAATATAGACAAAGTCCTTAGAGGGAAATCTGGTTTCCTTGATGGGCTGAGCTGTGTCCACAACTCCCTGCAGCTTCTTGTGGTCATATGCAGATCAGTTGCCATACTAAGCTATAATGCATCCAGACAGAATATATCAACGGTGTCAAAGCATGGTAGTTCATTGCAAGCTGTTCCCTGCTGAGCAACACACACAAACTAGTGAAGGAACTCAGCAGGTCAGGCAGCATGAAGGTTCACGGGCGTCCTGGCCCAAAACTTCAACTCTTTATTCCTCTCCATGGATGCTGTCTTCAGCATTCTGTGTGTGTTTTTCTGCAGAGTCTCTCATGTTTATGCTCCTTGTCGAACCAGTCATTACTTCTGAATTGTTTCTGAAGTGCATTTTGTGCAGAAAGCTCTGTTTGCAATTGTCAGAATATTACATGCGTAACAAATGAAAATCAAGAATAATTGCAGATGTTTTAAGTCTGAAATGAAAACAGAACACAAGAAGAAATCAATAAGTCAGGCTGTGTCTGTGGAAAGATGAACAGTCTATTTTTTTCCCCTTATTTTTCTTGTAGACAATCTTTTTCTTGCTTTTCACTTGAATGGACATTTCTTCATGCTTTGGATTTTGTCTTTATTACTGTAAATAAGGTAGACAGTCTGCCTCTTTTTCCTAGGATGAACATAGTAAATAATAGAGGGTGGTTTTAAGGTGATAAGGGGAATGTTTAAAGGAGATTTGCAGGACATCATTTTTCACACAGAGACTGACAGGGCAAGTGGCGGAAGTAGATCTGAAAGCAATGTTCAAGAGAAGTTTAGGTGGGCACCTGAACAAGAAGAGCATGGTGGGATATAAGCCAGGTGCTGACAAATGGGATTAGTTCCTATTGGCGTAATGATAAAGCACAAACATTGTGGGCCGAAAGGTCTGTTTCTGTGCTGTCAAGTTCTCTGATCCTATGACTCTGAATCTAGAAGAGAACAGTCGAACACAGCAACAGGTCCTTCAGTGCACAATGTCTGTGCTAAATAGGCTGAAGTTCTACTGTTCTCTTCTAGATTTAGAGTCATAGGATCATAGTCCTCTACAGCACATAAACAGAGCCTTCAGCCTGTCTAGTCCATTCCAAACCATTATTGTATTTACCTATTTACCACATTATCATCCAGATCATTGAAGTAGATGACAAAAACCAAAATTTCATCTTTATTTCCCCCTAATTTAGATTAGATTAGATTATGAGAACACTCAGTCCTCTTTTATTGTCATTTAGAAATGCATACATGCATTAAGAAATGATGCAATATTCGTCCAGAGTGATATCACAGAAAAACAGGACAAACCAAAGACTGACGCTGACAGAACCACATAATTATAACATATAGTTACAGCAGTGCAAATCAATACCATAATTTGACAACGAACAGACCATGGGCACGGTAAATAAAAATCTAAAGTCCCGATCGACTCCCGAGTCCCCGATAGCAGGCGGCAAAAGGGAGAAACTCCCTGCCATAAACCTCCAGGCACCGACAACTTGCCAATGCATTGGAAGCACCCGACCACAGCCGACACTGAGTCCATCCATCTGAAAATTTCGAACCTCCGACCAACCCCTCCGACACAGCCTCCCAAGTGCCATCCTCTGCCAAGAGCCTTTGACCTCGCCCCGGCCGCTGAAACAAGCAAAGCCGAGGATTCGGGGCCTTCTGCTCTAGCGATTCCGGTTACCACACAGTAGCAGTAGCAGTGGCAGCGAAGCGGGCATTTCAGAAGTTTCTCCAGATGTTCCTCCGTACTCTCACGTCTGTCTCCATCAAATCAGGATTGTGCATGGTACCCTACTTGACAGATTTCAGGTATCATTCACCGGAGAAGCCACACGCACTACCTCGCGCTGCCATCTTCTCCTCCTCTTGTTTTACACGTTCTCCCTGTGACCACATGGGCTTCTTATCGTTTCTAGCCACGTCTCAATGCTAACGGATGAATCATTGCTGTAAATTTTACCCTGACTGTGGTGGTTGGCAAGAGAAGGGGGGAGGTGGGTAGTCCTGAGCACGTGTGGAGAATGGATGGCAGGGAAATCAGTGGGGGGATGAGTTTGGTGGGATTGCTCTGAGAACAGGCAGCAAAGACTATGTTGTGAGGAAAATGCATAAAAATAAAACAGAACAGTTTAAAGCGCTAGTCTTTCAGGAGCTGTTTCTGAAAAGTACACCCAGGCACTGCTGGGATTGGAATGTTTTTGCAAGACAAGGCTAGCTTTTTGTACTATTGTCACAATTGTGCTTAGTAACTTTTGAGACTGTAAGTGTAACAATAATCCATTGTTGGTTTTGAAAGGCATTTGAGCAGGATTAGGCCACTTATTCTGCATTACATCCCGTATATGTTATTGCTTTTGTTGAGTAATTGTGCATGCGGTATGAGTTATGACCTTGTCTTGGCTATTTGCCATGCTTCTGCCTGTTGTGGAACTTTGGCCTGTTCCCTGCCTGGAACCGCTTCAGAAAACAAGAGTCAAAATCAAAGGCATTAACCACCTTTTCATAGTTCATCTTCTGCTTCTTCCTTAGATTGATAAACAAGTCTACAGCAAAGACTCGGTCTTCTTTTGTGATGGAATCAGAAGGGTTGACTTCATCCTCTCGTATGTGGACGATCCTAGGGATGGAGAAAAGAAAATGGTAAGGGTTATCCTTTTAATTCTTTGCATCTATTCTGCAATTGTTATTGGTCAGTTGCACCTAAAACCCCAGAGAAATAGAAGCCTCTGCCTTGGAGTAAATAAAGTGAATATAATTTGTTCTGAACTTCAGCGCATCCATCCAAAGCCCTACAATTAATTTCTTGCCTCAAGTGGGTTAAACCTACAATATGTGATGATAAACTCAACACTCAGTGACCACTTTATTAGGTACATCCTTACTGTATGTTCCTGGTCTTCTGCTGCTGTAGCCCATCCAGTTCAAGGTTCGACGTGTTGTGCATTCAGAGATGCTCTTCTGCACACCGCTGTTGTAAAGCGTGGTTATTTGAGTTACTGTCACCTTCCTGTTGGCTTGAACCAGTTCGTCCATTCTCCTCTGATCTCTCTCATTAACAGAGCATTTTTGTCCAGAGAACTGGGGCTTGCCGGATGCTTTCTTTCCCCTACCATTTTCTGTAAATTCTAGAAAATTTGTGCATGAAAATCCCAGGAGATCAGCAATTTCTGAAATACTCAAGTGACCCTGTCTGACATCAACAACCATTCCACAGTCAAAGACACTTGGATCACATTTCTTTTGCATTCTGATATTTTTGATCTGTGCGCATGCGCCGGTCGTGCATGCAGCCTGGTATAGCCGTTCCGATCAGTATCCTTACTTTCTTCTTCTTACTTTTTAACTTACGTTATTTTTTGTATTTTTTTTCACGGCAACACCTCGAAGCTACACCCTCTCTAACATGCTGGTAGAGGGAGTTTTATTTGGGTTTTTAGCACTGGAAATAGTTACATCCTGACACGCGGGACAGAAGCATGGTCGCATTGTGTATTCTAGGGATCAGCTGTTTGCGCTAATGCGAGCTGGTTTAGCGAGCAGAGCGGCGGACACTCCTGCTGAAATCTGGAGGAAAACACACAGAGGATGCAGACGGGGATCACGAAGTGAGGAAAGAGGACCGGGTCGAGACAACAGAGACTTATGGAGAAGAGGAGTTCGGTGGGTAATAAAATGGACGAGTTGACGGTGCTAGCCAGGCGTCAGAGAACATTTCGGGAGTGCAGTGTGATGTGTTTCACTGGAACGGGGCTGCACGAGGTCATATCCAATCAAAACTTCTCCATGGATGGCTTCCAGACCCTTCCGGCTGACCGGAAGTGTACCGAGAGCGGTAAGCGTAAAGGAGTTGGGTGCTTACTGTTCTGGCTAACAACAGATGGTGCAATCCGGGTCATATTACGATCGAGGAACGTGTTCGTAGACCAGATATTGAACTTTTTGCTGTTGGACTTCGGCCACACTCCACCGTGATACAACACTGGGCGGCACGGGAGGTCGTTCCTGCCTGTGGCCATCGAACGTGCAGCTCCTCCCGTGGAGGTTCAGACACCCTGAGCCAATAGACTGGTCCTGGACTTATTTTCCATCTGGCATAGTTTGCATTTTGTTGTTTGATTGTTGGGGGTTTTTGTATTGCTATATTCATGCTCTATTCTTGGTTGGTGCGGCTGTAACGAAACCCAATTTCCCTCGGGATCAATAAAGTATATCTATCTATCTATTTGGTCTGAACAACAGCTGAACCTCTTGACCACATCTGCATGCTTCTATACATTGAATTGTTGTCACATAATAGGCTGATTAGATATTTGCATTAACAAGCAGGTGTCCCTAATAATGTGGCCACTGAGTGTATAGGTTAATATATTGTGAGCTACAGATCTTATTATACAAACCTTCCTGTATGAAAGGTAAGCAATTTGGAACCTTAATAGTAAGGTTGAGATTTTTTTTTCTCTTATGAATAATCTGATTTTCCATGGCAACTGTTATAATCAACAGAGGTTGAGGAACCTGTCTAATTATCATTATAGTTTATATAGAATGGATTGAAATTGTGTAAAAGGTTGTGTAAATTAGTTTTGATTATGTACCCCAGACTGGTAGAAAGAACTGGTGAATAATTCATACCTTGGGGAATGTTTGATAGATCGCAATACTGATGAACTGCAGGGTGATTTTTGAATTTGCTATCATTAAGCTCTTGCCAAAGATCCTAGCATTACCAAGACAAAAATAAGCACCATTAGGACTGTGAAGTGGTTTCTTAGACTTCCACTACTCAGGGTTATGGCAGAACTTTGACCAAATTCTCCTGACTACCACTTGTGTCCTATAGTGAGGCAGTACCACAGTGTCTTGGGACATTACCTTTTCAAACTTGCCGTTAAACTAGAGACACTCCTGTTTTCTCCCTCAGTCAGATGGTCACAGCCTCAGTATATTGTTTAAAAGTGATGTAATATTTGATTATCTGATTAGACGTTCATCATGTTAAGGTTTCCCACTGCTGAATTCCTCTGGTACTGTCTTGGTTTATATTTTGTTTTTCAAAATTCTCATTAACAGTCACCTTCCTTCCCTGTTCTTTTGATTTAATACAACTCCATCTAATTATTCCAGCCACTGTACATAAAGTTCATGGCCACAGTAAAAGTGTCAGAGAATGGGACTGACTACTTCATTCTTTTATTTACTCACTTCTTCTGATGTGAATGTTGCTGGCAAAACTCACATTTATTCTCCTTCCCAAGCTATCCTTGAGGAGGTGATGATAAGCCAGGTTCTTAAACCACTGCAGTCATTTTGGTGAAGGTACTTCCACGGTACTCTTGCAGAAGATGTTTCAGGATTTAGATCCTATGACCGTGAAGGATCAGCAACATATTTACAAATTAGTGTGTGACTTGGGGGGAAATATGCAGATGGTGATGTTACCTTACCCTCCTTGGTGATAGGGC
Organism: Mobula birostris; assembly: GCF_030028105.1. Taxonomy (NCBI): domain Eukaryota; kingdom Metazoa; phylum Chordata; class Chondrichthyes; order Myliobatiformes; family Myliobatidae; genus Mobula; species Mobula birostris. The sequence continues at coordinate 96,533,127 of NC_092380.1, read as the reverse complement.
TCACAGATTTGTGAGGTGTCCTCAAGGAAATTTGGACAATTAACTGCAGAAAGTTGAAACAATTCAGTTACCTACCATCAGTATATCCTTTCTTTATTTGGTTATTTGTCCTGCTAGTCTTTAAGGAAGTTTGCTGTTTGGAAAGTGAATACAATATTTTGAGCAACACACACAAAACGCTGGAGGAACTCAGCAGGCCAGGCAGCATCAATGCAAAAAAGTTTTAGGCCGAGACCTTCATCAGGACCTGAATAAGTGTGGATTCAGAGTCCTCATGAAGGGTCTTGGCCCGAAACAGCAATTGTCTACTCTTTTCGATGGATGCTGCCTGGCCTTCTGAGCTCCTCCAGAATTTTGTGTGTGTTGTCTGAATTTCCAGCACCTGCAGATTTTCTCTTGTTTGTGATTGGAATGCTATACTTTACCTATTTTCTGTATGCTCTATATCGAAGAATCAAGAAGAATAAGAATTAGGTTTATAATAAGTCATTAATATCATGTAAAATTTGTTGTTTTGTTGCAACATCATAGTGTGAAAACAATTCAAAAGTTCAAAAAAAATTTGTTATCAAAGTATTTGTATGCCAGCATATGCCACATGAAGATTTGTTTTCTTGCAGGCATTTACAGGAAAATAAAATAATACAATACAGTTTATGAGAAATATAAATAACAGACTGACAAACAATCAATCTGCAAAAGAAGCCAAATCATACAAATAGTATTAGTTATTTACTTTTTAAAATTGATTTCTAGAGTCCTTGAAAGGGAGGCTAGGTTGTGGAGTCATTTCAGCGTTGAGGTGAGTGCAGTTATCCACATTGATTCAGGAGTCTGATGGCTATATGGCTCAGATTTGTGAGGTATTCTTGAACTTCAGGGTGTCATAGTCATAGTCATACTTTATTGATCCCGGGGGAAATTGGTTTTCGTTACAGTTGCACCATAAATAATAAATAGTAATAGAACCATAAATAGTTAAATAGTAATATGTAAATTATGCCAGTAAATTATGAAATAAGTCCAGGAACAGCCTATTGGCTCAGGGTGTCTGTCCCTCCAAGGGAGGAGTTGTAAAGTTCGATGGCCACAGGCAGCAATGACTTAAGGCTCACCTTAAAATTTTCGGATGCCCCATGGCTGTAAAGCATATCAAGTTTAGATTTTTGGTTTGTTAAGAGAGTTGGTGGAAAGGTTGCTGTTCAAAGTGCCATGTACTTATACATCTCGTTGAAATATTCAAGCAACACACATCAAAGTTGCTGGTGAACGCAGCAGGCCAGGCAGCATCTCTAGGAAGAGGTGCAGTCGACTTTTCAGGCCGAGACCCTTCGTCAGGACTAACTGAAGGAAGAGTGAGTAAGGGATTTGAAAGTTGGAGGGGGAGGGGGAGATCCAAAATGATAGGAGAAGACAGGACGGGGAGGGATGGAGCCAAGAGCTGGACAGGTGATAGGCAAAAGGGGATACGAGAGGATCATGGGACAGGAGGTCCGGGAAGAAAGACGGGGTGGGGGGGGGAACCCAGAGGATGGGCAAGAGGTATATTCAGAGGGACAGAGGGAGAAAAAGGAGAGTGAGAGAAAGAATGTGTGCATAAAAATAAGTAACAGATGGGGTACGAGGGGGAGGTGGGGCATTAGTGGAAGTTAGAGAAGTCGATGTTCATGCCATCAGGTTGGAGGCTACCCAGACGGAATATAAGGTGTTGTTCCTCCAACCTGAGTGTGGCTTCATCTTTACAGTAGAGGAGGCCGTGGATAGACATGTCAGAATGGAAATGGGATGTGGAATTAAAATGTGTGGCCACTGGGAGATCCTGCTTTCTCTGGCGGACAGAGCGTAGATCCATCAAAGAAAGCAGTGAAGCATCCCCACAGCATGATGCAGCCACCACCATGCTTCATGGGAGGGTTGGTGCGTTTTTGATGATGAACATTTAGCCTAATTGCCGAAAAGCTTAATTTTGATTTCATCAGCCCATAGAACCTTCTTTCAGCTGACATCAGAGTCTCCCTCACACTCTAGCTGAGATTTCATGTGAGTTTTTTTTTCCCAACAGAGGCTTTCTCTTTGCCACTCTCCCATAAAGCTACAACCGGTGAAGCACCCAGGCAACAGCTGCTGAATATGCAGTCTCTCCCATCTCAGCCGCTAAAACTTGTAACTCTTCCAGCTGTCATAGGTCTCTTGGTGGTCTCCCTCTCTAGACCCCTTCTTGCATGGTCACTCAGTTTTGAAGACAGCTTGCTCTAGGCAGATTTACAGCTGTACCATATTCTTTCCATTTTTTTGATGGTTGACTTAACTGTACTCCAAAAGATATTCAGCGACTTGGAAATTTCCTTGTATTCATCCCCTGACTTGTGCTTTCAATAACCTTTCTGCAGAGTTGCTTGGAGTTTTCTTTTGTCTTCATGGTGAGCTTTTTGCCAGGATACTGAATCACCAGTAGTTGGATCTTCTGGAGGTCATTCAGCAGTTGCTAAGATTGCTGATGTTATGTAACTGTGGGATGGAGTATGTTTTTAAAAATTCATTGTGTGGTTGAAATTGAATTTTCGAACAGCAAGCTTTTGAAAAGATTTCTGATGTGTATTGATTAGGACTTAGCTGCTTCCTACAGCTAGCTCAAAAGTATTCTTTTTAAAAATCTCAGTAATTATCACAGTAAAATGTCTAAAGTAACTGTCCCTTTATCACTCAGTCACAGAGTCTGTTTCCCAATGGTAGAAGTTCAAGTCTGGATCTGCCAAACTGGGACTGTATATTGTGCAAGGATATTGAGGCAGTATTACTTTGGAATCAACTCAAAAAACAGATTCCTGTCTAATGTAGGACCTATCTTGCAAATAAAGAGTGTGTTGTATGCTGCAACAGGGTCTGGAACTCTAAACATTTATTTGAAGCAATATTGTTGATTAGTTGCAACTGTGGATGCGAGTGTGAGATTGTGGTATATTTGCAGATAGCAGTCAAGGTTCAGCATTACTGCATTTGAATTACAGGTTTTCTGTGCACTAGAGGCAAATTGTATTCCATTTTTAGTTTAAGAGCTTTTTCAGAAATTATTTAGCATAGTCCCATATCTGGGAGACAAAATTTTATCACCTGGTGTTTTGAAGAGATATTGCAAATCCTCACCTAAGATTAACTGTTTATCCTAACTTGTGTACCCCATAATTGACTAGGCATTCTGGAAAGAAATCAGATTGTATTATTGTAAACTGCTTTACTGGCAATAACATTTCCAATTGGAGATCTAACCACAGAGTCATAAAACACTACAGCACAGAAAAAAGGTCCTTAGCCTATCTTGTCCAGGCCGAATTATTAATCTGCCTCATCCAATTGACCTGCACCTAGACCATAGCCTTCTTATCCGTCTATGATCCAAATTTCACTTAAATGTTGAAATCAAACTTGCATCCACCACTCCTGCTGGAAGCTCATTCCACACTCTCACCAATCTCCTGAATGAAGCAGTTCCCACTCATATTCCCCTTAAAAATTTGATTTCACTTTTAACCCATGACCTCCAGTTCTAGTCTCACCCAATCTCAGCCTATTTCCTATGAAATATCCTATCTATACCTCTCATAATTTTGCATACCTCTGTCAAATCTCCCATCATTCTTCCACGCTCTAGACTCTAGACTGAAGTGCGAACCTATACAATCTTTTCCTATTGCTCAGGTCCTCAGGTTCTGGCAACTTCCTCATAAATTTTCTCTGCACTCTTTCAATCTTATTGACATCTTACCTGTAGGTAGAACTAAAACTACACACAATATTCCAAATTATGCTTCACCAATGTCTTTTCAATTTCAACATGACATCCCAATTCATGTACTCAGTACTTTGATCCATGAAGCACCTTTTTCTATATCCCATTGTAATCTGTAGTCCACATCTGAGCTGTTGTTGGGAGGCCTGTATATTACTGACATCAGGGTCTTTTACACTTGCTGTTTCTTAACTCAACCCACAAGATTCAACATCTTCCGATCCCATGTGACATCTTTCTACTGATTTGATGCGATTCCTTAGCAGCAGAGCCACACCACCCCCTCTGCCTATCTGCCTATTTCTCCAACACAATGTGTAACTTTGGACATTCAGCTCCCAACTACAGCCATCCTTCAGCCACGATTCAGCGATGGCCACAACATCATACCTGGCAATCTGTAATAGTGCAGCAAGATCATCCACCTTATTTCCACCTTATTTCTTATACGTCGTGCACTTTGAGTATTCTATTTGCTACTATTTTAGCTCTAACAAACCATATTATTATACAGATCTTGATAATAGATTACAAGCACCAGTCCCTGTGACACACCTTTAGGCACACCAATCATGTCTTAGCTAATATATGGAAAGTTAAATGAAATTGGAATTAATTATAAACAAGAGAAAATCTGCAGATGCTAGAAATCCAAGCAACACACACAAAATGCTGGAGAAACTCAACAGGCCAGGCAGCATCTATGGAAAGGAGTACAGTCAACATTTCGGCCTGATGTTCAGTTGATGTTGCTTGGAATTAATTATGATTTAATAGTCTCTAAAACATCCTATAGAACATAGAATAGAATAGTACTGCACAAGATCAAGCCATTCGTCCCATTGTGACTATGCCAGTATTAAGGCAGTCCAAACTAATTCCATCTGCCTGGTCGTGCTCCCTATACCTATATTTTCTGTATTTTTTTTCCATTATTGTGTCCATCTAAACACCTGTTAAAAGTTACTATTGTATCTGGTTCTGCCACCTCTTCCAGCAGTGTATTCCTGGCAGCTACCTCTCTCTCTTACATTAATCATATGCCTTCTATTATTTGGCGTTTTCATACCAGGGAACAGGACTCTATAGTTCTCATAATTTATATAACCCCATCAAGTCATCCTCAATCTCCATTGTTCCACAAAAAACAATCCATGTTTGTCTAACTTCATGTAGCTAATACACACCAACCAGGAACCCAGATGTTCCTGGTGAACCTCTTCTGCAAGCGCTCAAAATCTTCCACATCCTTCTTGTAACATGGCAACCAGAATTACTTACAATACGCCAAATGTAGCCTAAGAATGTTTTATAGTTGCAGTGTGATTTCCGAACTTTCACAGCCAATGTTCATACTGAAAAAACAAGCATGACACACGGCTTCTTCATCCCATTTATTTGTGGTGCCACTTTCAAGGACTTGTACCCAAGATCGTGCCATACATCATTGCTCCAAAGGTTCCTGGCATTCACTGTATACTTTCCTCTTGCATTTTGCCTCCAAACTACATCACCTCACTTGTCCAGATTAATCATCCATTTGCCATTTCTCTGCCTCAACATCCAATTGATTTATATCCTGATGAGTTGCTTTGACAATTTTTCTCACTATCTGCAGCTCCACCAATTTTCATGTCAACTTCAAACTTACTAATCAGACCACCTACTCTTTCATCAAAGTCATTAATATATATTACTAACAGAAAGCACCAATCCTTGTGGAACATTACTAATCACAGACTTCCAGCCAGAAATTTGGTAAACTGTATCAAATATTACCTTGGTTATTGGGTGGCGGGATGGAGATACATCTCTGCCAGGTGTGGATATTCGTATGAACAGCTGGTACATATCACAAGTCGTAGTTATGCGACCACTGACACCAAGCGGACAATCTCCGAAGAGCATTGATGATGTCCAGAGTCAGCCATCTTGGAATAACACTGCCCAGAAGAAGGCAATGGCAAATACTTTTGTAGAAAATTTGCCAAAGGCAATCATGATCATGGAAAGACCATGATTGCCCAAGTCATACAACATGGCACATAATGAATGAATGAATAAATATGGAAGCGAGAAAAATTACCTCTCTACCATAACATTCTGGCTTCCATGGCCAAGCTAATTTTGGATCCAATTTACCAACTCACTATGGATTTCATGTGACCTAATCTTCTGGACCACATAAGATTGTTTGGGACTATTTTATCTTCTAGTTGCAGTTTGTTCTCATTCTGTTTGGTCTGTTTGATTTAAAAAGGGAATTTGAAAATGCAACTCAATTTTATCCATCATGAGTAAGCACTCATTTCTATCTTTGACATGTTTCCTATCAAACAAGTTTCAAATTGTGACCAAATACAAATATTGCATATTACCAAAGGCTTATCATTCTCTCTGTGTGACAATTAACTTCTGAAATTGACGTTCCAGATGCAGTATTTGACTATTTTAAAAGCTTCTAAACTCAAACTGCTGAATATTTTGGTTTTATGAAACCAGCATACAATGATAATAGGCTATGTTCAAGAAAATGTATACCTTCATTCCTTCTAGCATGGAATGCTGATTGGCAGGAGGCAAAGAGAGGCAGGAAGCAAATAAATGGAGCCTTTACTGATTGGCTACCAGTGACTCAAGCTGTTCCACAGGGGTCTGTGTTGGGACAAGTTATTTTTACGTTATAGATCAATGATTTACATGATGGAATTGATGGCTTTGTTGCAAAGTTTGCAGATGATATGAAGTTAGGTGGCGAGGCAGGTAGTTTTCAGGAAGTAGAGAGGCTACCGTTGAAGTTATTTTCTGGATCCAATCAATGTTAGACTTCCAGAGTAGTGCATCATCTGACTTTAGATTAGATTATAAGGACAGTCAGACCTCGTTTATTGTCATTTAGAAATGCATGCATTAAAAAATGATACAATGTTCCTCCAGTATGATATCACAGAAACACAAGACAGACCAAGACTAAAACCACATAATTATAACATATAGATACAACAGTGCAAAGCAATACCGGAATTTTGTAAGAGCAGACCATGGGTACAGTAAAAAAAAAAGTCTCAAAGTCCCGATAGCCCCAGCATCTCATGCAGACAGTAGAAGGGAGAAACTCTCCCTGCCATGAGCTTCCAGCGCCGCAAACTTGCTGATGCAGCATTCTGGAAGCACCTGACCACAGTCTGACTCCGAGTCCATCCGAAAACTTCGAGCCTCCAACCAGCCCTCTGACACCAAGCACTGAGCACCATCTCTGCCGAGCGCTTTGACCCTGCCCTGGCCGCCGAGCAACAAGCAAAGCCGAGGATTCGCGGCCTTCCCCTCCGGAGATTTTGGATTATACAGTAGCAGTGGCAGCGAAACAGGCATTTCAGAAGTTTCACCAGATGTTCCTCCGTACTGTCATGTCTGCCTCCATCAAATCAGAATTGTGCACGGCATCCTACTTGACAGATAACAGATATCATCACCGGAGAGGCCGCGTGCACTAGTCGCGCTGCCATCTTCTCCTCCTCCTTTAAAATGTGATTTTAATTTATTTATAATTTATTTGACATGTAATTTATTCATAAATTCTATTTTATCTGGAGGTGTCACTAAAGTAAAAGCAGAACATGTATATCTGTCAGCCCTATTGCTAGTTTTTTTTGTCTATTTCATCCTCTTCTTGTGTTTCATTATCAGCTGTGATACTTATGCACAAAAAGGAAAATTGAAACTCCACCATCCATTAACAGGTGACTATGAGGTGAAGGAACAGAATTAGAACACTTGGCTTATCTCACTACTACCAAAAGGTAGATGGTACAAGAGCCTTAGGACTCATGCCACCAGGCTCGAGAACAGTTACTACCCCTCAACCATCAGGCTCTTGAATAATAGGGGCTATCTACACTCACTTACCCATCATTAAGATGTTTCCCACAACCAATCATTCCACTTTAAAGACTTTGTCTCATTAACTCATGTTCTTATTATTTATTGGTATCTATTTATATTTGCATTTGCAGTTTGTTGTCTTTTGTACTCTGGTTGATCTTTCATTGATTACTATTCTATAAGTGTGCTGAGTATGCCCACGAGAAAATGTATCTCAGGGTTGTATATCTACTTTGAAAATAAAATTTAATTTGATTTTGACTTTGAATGTGCTCTAACATTTTATCATGGCTGATTCATTTTCCCTGTCAACTCCATCGTTCTGCCTTCTCCATGTAACATTTAACGCTCTTAATAATCAAGTACCTATCAAACTCCACATTAAATATATCCAATAACTTGGCCTCCATAGCTGTCTTTGGCAATGAATTCCACAGGTTCACTTTCCTCTGGCTAAAGAAATCCCTCCTAATTTCTGTTAACACCTTTGCATTCAGAGGCTGTGCCCTCTGGACCTAGACTTTCCCACTATTGGAAATATCCTCTCCACATCCATTTTATCCAGTCCTTTCAATATTTGATAGGTTTCAATGAGCTATCCCCTCGTTCTTCTAAACTCCGGCAGGTATAGGCCCACAGCCATCAACCCTGCACATACCCTATAATTCCCGCGTTCATTGATGTAAAGTTCTGGACCCCCTCCAATGAGAGCACATTATTTCTTAGATACAGGGTCCAAAAAGTACCCAGGACATCTTCAGGGAGCGGTGTCTCAGAAAGGCAGTGTCCATTATTAAGGACCTCCAGCACCCAGGGCATGCCCTTTTCTCACTGTTGCCATCAGGTAAGAGATACAGAAGCCTGAAGGCACAAACTCAGCGATTCAGGAACAGCTTCTTCCCCTCTGCCATGCGATTCCTAATTGGATATTGAATCTTTGGACACTGAATCTTTGGACACTACCTCACTTTTTTTTAAATATACAGTATTTTGCTTTTTGCATATTTAAAAAAAATCTATTCAATATATGTAATTGATTTACTTTATTTATTATTATTATTTTTTCTCTGCTAGATTATGTATTGATTATGTATTGCTGCTGTTAACAAATTTCACGTCACATGCCAGTGACAATAAACCTGATTCTGATTCTAATTCTGTTCACAATATTCCAAATACAGTCAGACGAATATGTGCATGGCCAGATGCAATTTTGTCCCCATTGTAGTTGTGCAGTATATTGTATTAATATTTATGGCTTAGATGTTAAATTACTTTTAATAGTGCTTGTGGTTTTTTGGGAATGAGAAAGAACTGAAAATATTGAAAGGCTGGCACATGCCACTGCTGAAAGGAAAGTCTAATTACATTATGAAATACCAAATAATGATTTCCTCTATAAATGTGTGCATTGAAGTTTCCGTCAAAGGTGTGGAGTGGCATAAGGAGATTACTTGGGGTCGCACGGTAGTGTTGTGGTTACAGTACCAGTGACCTGGGTTCAATTCCTGCAGCTGCCTGCAAGGAGTTTGAATGTGGGTTTCCTCTGGGTGCCCCGGTTTCCTCCTACAGTCCGAAGATGCACCAGTTGATAGCTTAATTGGTCACTCTGAGTTGCCCCATGATTAGGTGAGGATTAAATCGGGGGTCGCTGGGCTCGAATGGCCGGAAGAGCCTGCTCTGCACTGTATCTCAATAAAATAAAGTAAATATTAGTCAAGAACAATGTGTTGTGTGACGTCAGTATTTACCATCTTTTGTAGGGTTGTATTCCAAAGGCCAGACATCAGGTGCAGTAGAAAGACAATGAACCACCCCTGCACAAAGCAGAATGACAAGGAAATGTTTCACATTATGACATAATTGCATAGGAAAGGAACAAGAGTTGGGTGAAAATTACTGAGGTATTTAGAATAAAAAGTGGCAGTAGAAGAATGTACGTCACCAGTGAATTATGTTAGCTTTATTTTATACAGTGCGGAATAGAAATTCCTGCCCTTCAACCCGTGCCACCCAGCAACACCCGATTTGTACCCTAGCCTCAGCCAGGGACAATTTTCAATGACCAATTAACCTATGAACCGGTACGTCTTTAGACTGTGGGAGGAAACCAGAGCACCCAGGAGAAACCCACGCATTCCACAGGAAGGAGGTGTACAAACTCCTTACAGAGGACACCAGGATTGAAGTCTGATTCTCTGACGCCTGAAGCTGCGATAACATCATGCTAACTGCTACTCTACCAAAGCGCCAAATTACAAAGCAGTAGCTATACTCAGAAGGGTTGACTACAATGTAACTGGTAAAGGAAATGAATTGTATCAAGAAACGAGGAATCGTTATGATACATAGTATGAACATTTTAACCTCAGTTTTTTTTTCTTTTCCTGTCTCAGTGCCTCTGAGCCTGTCTGCTTGGTTCTTTCTTCAGACCTTTTGTCAAAGAGATTTAGAAACAGTTAAACAATTATAAATGTCAGTATTCAGGTATTCTGGGTGTTTACTTCAAAAATTAAACTCTTTACTAAAATATATCCAATTGCAATATTATTATCAAAGCACATACACATCACCATATACAACCCTGAGATTCATCGTCTTGTGGGCATACTCAATAAATCCAATAATAGAATAGAATCAATGAAAGACTGTACCAATAGGATGGACAACCAGCGTGCAAAGACAACAAGCTGTGCAAAGACAAAAGAAAGAAATAATAATAACTAAAAAGAAGCAATAAATAACAGGTTTCCATAAGGAGAAATGTATATACATGACTAATGCATTGGGAAACACTATCTGCATTGTGTTAGATTTAAACATTTTTTCTCTGATCACAACTGCATTATAACTAACAATAAACAAAAAAATGTTTAAATCTGTAGTTTGAAACAATTACAGCTTGTTCTGCTATAACTTGACTTCCTGTAACACAAGATTTTTTTTTAGCATAACTATCACAGCTGAACTACCTGCAAAATCAGGTAGAAATGGCTGATTGATTTAGAGATCCTTCACACCAAAGGAAGGAGCACAAAATTTAAAACTGATCTGGTTAAACGGTGCCGCAATATCAACTTCTCACTCAATGTCAGCACAACTGAAGAGCTGATTATGGGCTACAGGAGGAAGAAATCAGAGGCCCATGAGCTGGTAGATGAGAGGTGGAGATGGTCAGCAACTTCACCTTCCTTGGTGTTATCATTTCAGTGCATCATTACAGAGAAGGCATGACAAAGTCTCTACTTTCTTAGAAGTTTGTGCAGATTCAGCACGTCACTTAAACTTTGACAAGTTTCTATACAGAGTACCCTGTCTCGCTGCATCATGGCCTGAAATGGAAACACCAATGCTGAAGCACCCATTATCCAGGACCCACACAATCCAGATTATGTTCTCTACTCGCTGATGCCATTGGGAAGGAATGAC